>NC_036248.1:7764493-7777677 GCF_002742605.1 Olea europaea var. sylvestris | reverse complement strand
TTTTTTTTTTTTTTAATGAATCGTGTAATTTCATTTCAGAATTTTTGGTAATTGGGTTGTATACTTGTGTTTTTAATTTTGGGTGAAAATCTTTTGTGTTCTTGATTTGGTTCACAGTTTCGGTTTTGGTTTTTGTTTATGATACCGAATTGAACCTCTGCTAGATGACGAATCACTGTTTGATCCATTGCAAGATCTAAAGCAACTTCTACCGAACACATTTTTAGTCATTGCCAAATACGAGAACGAAAAAGAAAAGATGGAATAGATAACTCATTGGCGCAGTTATTGCCGTTGAATCATGCATGAAAGCTGTTTTAAACTATCCAAGAAAAGGGGACTGTGCGGGCATGATTGCTGAAACTTTACTGTAGGATATTACAGTGGTTTCTATTTATAGTCCTTTAGGTGATTTTGGTTTACCTTTGCTGTTAAATATTTCTTGAAAAGTAATTTTTGTTTAAGTAACTTAGTATCTTAAGTGGAAATTAGGTTATTCTTCTTAGGATTTTTTATTTGAATTTAGCAACTAGGGTGAGGTAGGAGAATAGGCTCGAGAATTTTCTACTGTTGGTTCCCATTTTATATAGTTTTGGGGTTTTTGAGATTGAGATGCTTACGCTGTAACAAATGTATGGCCATGTGCTGGAGGGTTGTAGTTTAGATTGTAATTAGACAAGTTGATCACAGACATCTCCATTCCATAATGAGGAGAAGATGAGAAGTCCTTCCCTTTTCAAGCAGTAAACGTCTACTAAGATAGAGAAATATTAATATTTAGCTCTTGTTTGGTTGTGATTAAAATTCAGATTTTAATCTAAGTCAAAGTCACCAATCAATTTTTTAATCACATAAAACTTTATGGATTCCACTACTTTTCAACCATACATTTCATCAACTTTTTATCAAATTTACTAAAAATCTGATTTTAATCCCACCAAACAGGACTTAAATTAAGAACTGAATCTGGTTGCTTTTTATCTTACAAATGGTAGTGGGAATAGAGTAATATCTCCTTAATTGTAGTCTCTGATTTTGAAACATTTTTTAGGGTGCGTTGAGATTAGTATGACATTGATAGCTAATGTTGACATCAAGATGTACATAATAGCCTAGATTAGTAGAAATATTGGAGCTCTAGACTGCTTGTATCTAATTAGATCTCCTTTGTACTAGTTTCCTTGATGATTTCCAGTATTACATAATACAATATTCCTTTTCTTCTCTCTTTGCGCTATTTTGATTGGAAAGTGTCCTGTTCCCCTTAAAAATTCTTGAATTTAGTGAAAGATGAAAGACTATTTTAGTTGCAATACCATGTTTTTTCAGAGCAAATTACCATTTTTAGCGTTTTCTGAATCAATTAGATCTGCAGTGAACATGGTAATACAATGAAGAGACAGATCTAGCCGTATTGGCATGAAGATGAGAACTGGTGTAAAACGTAGCGGAAATCTCTAAACTTCAATCAAATTTCAATGTAACCTTAGAGCTTTGTTATCCACGAGACTTTTAGTTTGTTTGATTTCTGGTTGATACTGGTAGAATCCTAGACACCAAAGAACTATAGTTTAGTGCATAAATTGAAACATAGATAAAACAATTTAGTGTGTTGAACTCTATATCTTGAAGTATAGTACCCGTCTTGTTATTGGAAAGAATTTTATTAATGGCGAGGTTGGATTTTATAATAAATAATATTTGCATGTTGCACGCCAAATTTTTAAGGGGCATTTTGACATCATTAAATTATTTAGGGTTAGTTCTAAAGTCGATATTGTACTTTTAGAAATGTGAAGCTGAAATCAGTTTAAAGTGAATCTCTTGCTACCGATCCTGTTGTTAAACATTCATGGAGTTTGTGTGTGTTTGTATAAGTGTTCAAAATAATCTTGATATTTCTCAAGTGCATGTGATTTTCTCAAATATCATCTAATTCAATTAGGTACTTGTCATTTATCAGTACAGCTGCTTTGATATCTTTCAGCATGGCATCCAGTAGCGGCCAAAATGGAATTCAACTCTTATTAGCTGCGGAACAAGAAGCTCAACATATTGTCAATGCTGCTAGAACCGGTGATTATCTCTCTATCTTTATAATTGTACTTGACTTTTTGACTTATCACCACTGAAGGTGCCCCTGGTTACTGAGAAGCTTGATCTGAATCTGCTGGTTGGGCTTTTTAGATTTAGGAAGTTGGATTTTCTGGGTCATGTTTTACTTTTGTACTACTGGTTTGGCTAATAATTTTACCGTACACAATGTTATTCAAAAGATGACTGGTGAAGTGAGGCATGGTTATTTTTTATCATTCATCCAACTATGGCCTCCGCTGCATCCAAGTCCATTTTTCCTCATTTATGCCCATCAATTATAGGACGATGTTTAAGGAGGACCAAGTTGGAGAGGAAATGAAAAAGGCCTCGTTTTTCACCTTTATATCAAATGGCCTTCTGAAATGTCTTAATCCTTAGCCCCTGTTTGGGCTCTGTTAAAAATAGATTTTGGGGGAAAATATGTTTTGGAATAGTGATTTTTTTGATAATGCCTGGTTAAAAATAAGGAAAAATTGTGGCTTTACGTGTAATATTATTATATTGAAGAATGTGTGAATGAAAAAAAGAGAGAAAAATACACTTTTTTCAAAAATGGAGCCAAATAGGGGCTTAATCGACCCTCTTCTTCCTCACCCTCATCAACGGCTTCCCAACCGCCTTGCATCTCCACCTATTGCCCCTGTATGTCCCTCCCAATCCCCCTGCATATTACCCTCCTCTTCCCCTCTTTGCAGCTTCTCCTCCACTCAACCTTTGCCTTTTATACCCCCTTGACTTAGGAGCTTCTTGATAGTCTCCTAAGTGACATGGTAACATGGGGGAGGGGAAGAGGAAAGGGAGCAGGGATAGGGCTCTGGGCAGGCATTAGGGAGGCGGAGGATGGGGTAGGCCATAGGAGGAGAAGGATGAAACTGTGTCTATAGAAAACGAAGAATGCCTCTTTTAACAAGGATAAACTGTTCTTGTAGTGCAAAAGCTAAGAAGTATGGACAAGGACACGTGAACAATTCAATTTTTTAAGGATTAACTGAAAATTTCAGTTTATTTGATATACCAGAATTTATAAGTTGGGACTTTCCTTGTCCTTTATGTGTTGGGGACATGATCCTTGCATGTTATAACTAAAAACCATATGACAATATAGGACATGTCACATGGTATGTACATTTCCCCGATGAGTGTTCCTATAGTATAATTCGAGTGTCAGAAAGTTAAAAAATGGGACATGTCGTGTGGTATATCACACACTTGTCGTAGATTGTTTAAGGAGTGTCGGTGTCTAATACAACATGATATATGTTGGACTTGGACACAGACATGGACACACCATCCTTGAAGAATTGTACGTGCTTCATACTGCAAAAGTTCTTTCAAAAAAGAAGCAAGTTTTCACCTAAACCATTGTTGGAAGGCCCTTGCGAAAAAATTGCAGATCAGATGCTTTTATAGCATTATCATTAAATCACATCTGTCACCAGCTGAAAATGCCAACATCACAGTGTCATTTAGCCACAATTATACATATGAGGTGGTAAAATAAAGTTAAACAGTCATCTAGGAACCTATATTAGGAGGCTAAACTCAATATCTTGTGATTATGCACTGATTTCTTTGCCTTAGGGCAAGAGGATTTCTTGTACTTTTGGGGAATAGGGTATAAAGCCCTAGAATTTGGATGTAAAAACCGGAAATTTAGTGGTTCCTTGAGTCTGTTTGGGCCTCTGATGCTCGAATTCTTCAAAATAGTCGGAGTACCCGTGTCGGATGCAACATGACATGGTTATGGGTATGAGATACGTGTTGGATCCTTCAAATTTCAACTGGATACTTAGCCCTTTTTTTGCTTCTTCTTTCTTTTTTTTGTCTTTTCGTTTACTTTCCCTTTTCTTCTTTCCCGTTTTCGCTCTCTAGAAACTTAGTGTCACCGCCGAGAGGGTGGAGAAGGATGGCGACGCTAGATTTTTCCTTCTTTTTCTTCTTTCTTTTTTCTTTCAATCCTTTTTTTCCTTCTTTCTCTCTTTGTAACGGTGGTTTAGGATTTCGTTTGTATAAAATAAAAATATTTTCCATATAATGTTACTTAGTGCTCCACTAAGTTCCAATTACAATTAAATCTCTTATTTTCTATTTTATATAACATTTAGTAATTCCCATAATTGAAAACTAATCCTCAAAATTCTATTTTATTCATCTTAACCCCTTATTCAATACTCATTTCTTTCTTTGTTAATAATTTGTTTCGGTCTTTTCAAAATGGCATTTTGGATTAGTAAAAAAATTGAAATTTGAAAGACGTACCCACGTACCCGTGTTTGAAATTTTGACTATTTTTAGCCATGTACTCGTATCTTACATTTTAGAAAATAAAAGATTCGACACTTAGATAAATATCCGTACTCGAGTCTGAGCATCATTGGTTTGGGCTCCATTTTAATGAGGTTTTAGGGAAAAATGTATTTTGGGATAGTGATATTTTGGAAAATGCGTGGTTAAAAAAGAAGGAAAATTTTTGGATTTACGTGTAATGTTATTTTATTGAAAAATGTATGGTTGAAAAGAAGAGAGAAAAATGCATTAAATTAAAATGGATCAATTGATGAAGAGATCCATTAGTATGGGGATTGTGATGCATGCTATAAGATGGATTTTGTCCTGGCAATTGCGAAGGAGATTCTATTTCATCAATGGTAGTTGTAGTAATTCTGGATCCCAGTTAGCTTGCTTTGGTTAATTTTCCAGAGTGATTTTGGATTCTAAGTTAGAAGCTGCAAGATATACCTTCATATTTCAAACTTCAGCTGAAGTGACCACGTTAAATCAGGACATTCAATTTTGGATGGTAGGATTACTTCACGGATTATCCTTTTTTTCTCTCTGAAAGACACCGTTGGGTTTTTCTAAATTAATATAGAGGTGGACATTGTTGAGTCTTCGATCATTCTTTCTCTCCAAACTTGGGACACAGTTGAGGTTTTTACCTAGTAGTAAATGCTTTTTCTACAATTGTATTTGACCTTGAGCCTTTTATGCAATTATTGAAGATTGAATTCCAGCTTGAAACTCCCCAGTATTTGGTTCAGTTCATCTGCATCTAATCATGAGATGTCAAGTGACTGAATGGAATGAACTTGAGCAGCTAGATATTCATATTTTGTCTGCCTTTCATCTGCAGCAAAACAGGCTCGACTGAAGCAGGCCAAAGAAGAGGCCGAGAAGGAGATTGCTGAATTCCGTGCTCAAATGGAAGCTGAGTTTCAGAGGAAGGTTGCAGAGGTAAAATCTTTGACAGAAGGCTAAATTGCACAAGTCCTCCCCAACTTGTACCCCTTTTCACTCTGGGGTTTTTCAACTTCTGTTTATTAGCATTTTGATCCCCCAAGTAGTCCCTACTGTCTATTCCACTTCCAAAAATCTGCTAACCGTGTGAAAAGAAAATTTTGGCCTTTGGTCTTGTTCCCACCGTGTTTGTTAACACAGTCGTGTGAAATTTTTTTCAGGTTGAATCTACTGTCACTTTTGAATTTCTGATATCAACTCAAATTATATATTATGTGGTTTTGCAATCTGAAATTTCTTCATCCTTGATTAAATTTTGATTGTCATGTTGCATTGAACAGAGTAGTGGAGACTCGGGTGCTAATGTAAAGCGCCTTGAACAAGAAACAGAGGCGAAGATTCATCACCTAAACACTGAGGCTTCAAGAATTTCCCATGACGTTGTCCAAATGCTTCTGAGGCATGTGACGACCGTTAAAAACTAAGATCTCGTTTGGAGAGGTGGATTAACACATTGTGCTCTCGTTTCTTTTATTCCTTCGAGATTGTTATTATGGAAACTTTCCACTGGTTTTTCGTTCAACTTGTATTTTAGCATTTATGTTATGTGTATTATTGCAACTTGCCCCTTTATTTTCAATTATTCTTTCTGGCATTAAGGAGATGGGATAGTAATTGTGTTACTATCGGACTCTTTGTACCATACACTTTCTTTATGAGATATTCAGACTTTAGAAAGTCGACATTTATTTGTTTAATTTAGTATCCAACACGTCCATTAAGAATGGATTTTATTTTTTATTTTTACTCAAATGCCAACAGTTTGACTGCTTAAAGGACTTTCTATTGCATGCTTATTTAGCCCTTGGGGACATAACCTTGGGGACATAACCTAGTGGTGTAAAAGACAGGAGTGAGGTTCTCTCACGCCTTGCTGGCAGTCGCAGTGTGGGAGTTCGATTCTTGAGACATGGAATTGGACTCTTTGTAGGCGCAGTGTACGGACAATTCTTGTTTCCTGATTTGTCGGAGCACATTTCGCGATTTACCTTCCTTACAAAGCTTTAGGAGCGGGACGATGGGGACCCTTAAAGTTAGGATTCAACCTTTTTTATTGCATGCTTATTTGAGAATACATGTTTATTACTGATTATACCAGATATCGTCAGTATATGAACCCTGACCACTTAAGCCCGACCATCGCCTTGAACCCCGACCTTCCCATCCTTTAAAAACACCAAAACCAGATCGGGGGTATGAGGTCGGGGTACTGCGCTGACTCGATAACTTCCATACGTAACCGATGGAAGCTCTAATCCTACTTTGAACACAATCCCTATCTTCTTAGACTCCCTCTTTGACTCAAATAGTGATTCGAATACGAAGTGAAACACCAACTCCTTTTCCTACGAGGAGAAGGATTGTGGCAGGATCAGTCCTCCTAGGACTCAACCACTAACACCTATAAATACACAACCTGTGCTCATTCCAAAGGTACGTTCTTCATTATTATTTTCAGTTTATAGCCTCACGCATAAAATTTCCCGTCTGACTTAAGCATCGGAGGGGCGACGAGCACACACCTCGTTGCCTTTGTTTCAGGTACTAGAAGACGCTGTTCGTGTTTCATCCCAGTCATCAAGCTCGAGATTTTCAGGTGATATTTTTTGGTAGGATCATTGGCGCCGTCTGTGGGAATCTTCGCTACCAAAAGCCATGGTCAATACACGTTCAGGTCTTCCTCCAGCAAGCTCATCCGTCCCGGATAACCCTCCACCTCCTGAAGGACACCATATTCCTCAAGAAGAGTCGTTGGAGATGCCAGCACCTCCTCAAGCTGCTGTTTCCGCCGGAGCTTTTGAGGAACTCCGTGAGCAGGTGGTTGCATTAACCCAACTGCTAAGTCAGAGAAATTCACATCCATCTCACACCCCAACACCTGAAGGTGGCTTTATGACAGATGCCCGAACTCGAGTTCATCATGCAACCCATGATGACGGCGGGGTTGGAACCTCAGGGGTACCACAAGTTGCATCGGGTTCAAGGTCCGTTACAATAGACTCCGTCGAACTTGCAAGAATTATTCAAGAAGGGATAGCAGCGAGTATGCAACAAAATACTCGGGCAGCAACAGGTTTCATCCCCAATACACCATTCACTTCGGAAGTCCTCTCGTACCCCCTTCTCGATAGGTTCAAGTATCCTCGGATAAAGGAGTACGACGGGACAGTCGACCCCCATCAACCATCTCAATGTATACACGGACATCATGAACTTACAGGTTGCACCAGATGCGGTAATGTGCAAGGCATTCCCTCAAACCCTCACGAATGCGGCTAGAGATTGGTTTTCCACATTAGAACCGAGCTCCATCACCTCCTTTTTAGATTTGGCTGACAAGTTCTCCGCTTTCTTTGCGAGCAGCAAAAGAATCAGAAAGACAGCTGCATCGCTCATGCAGATGCGTCAAGGACCCAATGAAACACTGCGCAGTTTCATGACCAGGTTCAACAAAGAAAGGCTTCAGATCCCTGACCTACATATCACAGTTGCAGTCTCAGCTCTGACTTACGCCATTAAGTGCGAAGCGTTCAAAATGTCCTTGTCTAAAACCCCGCCGAAGTCAGTAACCGAGCTACTCACACGGGCTGAGAAATACATCAATATGGAAGAAACCATGGCCCCAAAAAGGGAAGTTACCTCATCAGGGAGGTTGGATCAGCAAAGGCCACATGAGTCCAGCTTGAGACAAGAGACATCTAGGGTCAAACCAAGGAAGGATCCACCTTCAACGGCTTTTACCCACCTGAACACTTCGAGGTCCAACATCCTGATGGAAATCAAGGACTCTAGGGAACTGAAATGGCCTCCCCAATTACGGTCTCCCCCCGATACTCGTGACAAGAGCAAATACTGTGATTTCCATAGAGATCACGGCCATACTACAGAAGATTGTCTAGCCTTAAAGCGGGAAATCGAAGCTCTTATAAGAAGAGGATTTCTGAGCTCTTACATTAACAATGACAAACGCCCGAGGAATAACCAGAATGGGGAAAAAGGCCCAGAGGATCGAGGAAACAAGCAACCAACTGCAGGCACTATCAATATCATTGTCGGAGGAACAGCCTCGGGAGGAGACTCTAGCAGTGGGCAAAAACAGTATGCTAGACAGCCACCGATCATTTCAAGACCAGATCTTGGTCGTACAGAGGACATCAGTTTTGGGATGGATGACTTGAAAGGCATAGCATTCCCCCATGATGATGCCCTTGTCATA
Organism: Olea europaea var. sylvestris; assembly: GCF_002742605.1. NCBI lineage: Eukaryota > Viridiplantae > Streptophyta > Magnoliopsida > Lamiales > Oleaceae > Olea > Olea europaea. The sequence continues at coordinate 7,769,066 of NC_036248.1, read as the reverse complement.
TTGGCCATCATCGCCAACTTTGAAGTCAAGAGAATTCTGGTAGATAACGGAAGTGCAGCAAATGTACTGTCTCACGAAGCTTTTGTTCAAATGGGGATCTCGTCAGAACAACTAAGGCCAGTAAAAACACCCCACCCCTGCAAGGGTTTGGAGGTGGGGTCATCACCCCGGAAGGTATCGTCGGATTACCCTTAACATTGGGAACCGAAGGTAAGCAGATAACTCAGATCACTACCTTTGAAGTTGTCCGTACGCCGATGGCTTACAACGCCATATTGGGAAGACCAATGCTCAACAGAATTCGAGCTATTGTCTCAACTTTTCACCTGGCTATGAAATTCCCTACTCCTAATGGCATCGGGGTAGTGCGAGGCAACTAAAAAGTGGCCCGACAGTGTTATGTGACCAGCGTTCGAAAAATCAAAAATGACGTCATGCAAGTCACGGAGCTCGATCTCGAGCATGAAAATTACGGAAGGTTAGCTCCGGTAGAAGGATTGGAGGAGGTCGAGATCGAGCCCGGAAGAAAAGTGACAGTTGGTCGAGGGTTAGATGCGGAGATCATGGCCGAACTTTTAAGCTATCTCTCCCGGAACATTGATGTGTTCGCTTGGAATGTCGAGGACATGCCTGGAATTGACCTAGATGTTGCAGTACATAGACTTAACGTTAACCCGGAAGCAAGACCTGTGAAGCAAAGGAAGAGGCAGTTTGCACCGGAAAGACGAGAATTCATAAAAGAGGAGATTACCAAACTTCTTAATGCTCAGTTCGTTCGAGAGGTACAATACCTCGAATGGCTTGCCAATGTGGTTCTTGTTAAGAAAGCTAATGGAAAGTGGCGAGTTTGCATTGACTTCACAGATCTGAATAAAGCATGCCCCAAAGACAGTTATCCCTTGCCCCGAATTGATAATCTCGTGGATAGCACGTCAGGTCATATGTTGTACAGCTTCTTGGATGCTTTCTCGGGGTATCACCAAATCCTTATGGCAAAAGAAGATCAAGAGAAGACCTCGTTCATGGCAGATTCAGCCATCTACTGCTACAGGGTCATGCCCTTCGGTTTGAAGAATGCTGGAGCAACATATCAAAGGTTAGTGAACAAAATCTTCGCCAAGCTAATTGGGAAAACAGTCGAAGCACATGTGGATGATATGGTGGTCAAGAGCAAACAGTCGAGTAACCATGTTTCCAATCTTGAGGAAGTGTTTGCTATGTTACGGAGGTACAGCAGGAAGCTCAACCCGGCAAAATGTGCATTTGGGGTAGCATCCGGAAAATTCCTGGGTTTTATGATCAAGCACAGAGGGATAGAGGCAAATCCTGATAAAATTCAAGCTCTGATAAATATGGAGGCCCCTAAATGCAAAAGGGACATTCAGAAGCTGACAGGTCGCATAGCAGCACTAAACAGGTTTGTTTCCCGGGCAGCTGACAGGTGCTCCCCCTTTTTCAAACTACTTAGGGGAAATAAAGGGTTCGACTGGAATGAGGAATGCAACTTAGCCTTTCACGAGCTTAAACAGACATTATCAACACCTCCAGTCCTTACTAAACCCGAACTCGGTGACACGCTGCTATTATACTTGGCAGTTTCATAGAACGCAGTAAGCGGTGTCTTGGTAAAGGAAAAAGGAAGAGTTCAACAACCTATCTACTATGTTAGTAAAGTGCTCCTTGATGCAGAAACACGATACACACTTGTAGAACAGCTCGCCCTAGCTTTATAGTGGCTGCAAGAAAGCTACGGCCATACTTCCAGTCACATCCAATTGTTGTGCTCACCAACCAACCTCTCAGACATATACTTCAGAAGCCGGACGTCTCAGGGAGACTGCTGAAATGGGCAATTGAACTCGGCGAATTTGACATAGAATTCAAGCCATGGCCTGCAATCAAGGCCCAAGCTTTGGCCGATTTCATAGCAGAGCTCACTCCGAGATCCTCAGAAACACCGGCCGGGAGCTCGAACTCGACCTCAGGAGTATGGGAAATATTTGTTGACAGAGCATCCAATAGCTCGGGCTCGGGGGCCGGCATTATTATCACAAGTCCGGACAAGATTACGAAGATACAATGCGCTCTCAGGTTTGAGTTCCAGGCTACCAATAACGAAGCAAAGTACAAAGCCGTTGTAATTGCCCTAGAGCTGGCGAAAAATCTTGAGTGCGAGCATGTCAAAGTTTTCAGTGACTCACAGCTAGTGGTCGGGCAAATCGAGGGGTCTTTTGAAAGAAAGGAGGAAAAAAGGAGCTTATATTGTTTGAAAGTACATGACCTCCAGAGGCAGTTCGTAAGTTGTGAAATTCTGAAGGTAGCCAGAGCTGAAAATGCCAAAGCCGATGCGTTATCCAGACTCGTCTTCATGGGTGTTGACGGGCTCGATCGAATCGTCCACATCAAGATGGTTGCAAAACCAAGTATAGCCCAGAAACCAAGTATCATGGACATCGACCATGAGCCCTCCTGGATGGATCCAATAGTTGAGTACATAAGTAATGGCAACACTCTTACAGACCCTCGGCTTGCCCGAAGCATTCGGTATAGAGCTGCTAGATATTGTATGATCGAAGGAGTCCTGTTCTGCAGAAGTCTTACACTCCCTTATCTAAGGTGTCTCAGACCCTCCGAGTCCCTTCAGGCAATGACTGAAGTTCACGAAGGCATTTGTGGGAATCACCAAGGAGCCCGAGCTCTGGCACATAAGTTGATAAGGTATGGATACTACTGGCCAACTCTGAAGAAAGATGCCACAGATTACGTCCGGAGGTGCTACAAGTGCCAAAGGTTTGGCAACATCATACATACTCCTGCTGAGGAACTGACATCCATTCACTACTCAGCTCCCTTCAAGCAATGGGGAGTTGATATTCTTGGGCCTTTTCCCTTGGCCCGAGGACAATTAAAATTTGTAGCTGTGGCAATGGAGTATTTTACTAAGTGGGTAGAAGCCGAACCTCTAGCAATAATTTCAGAACCGAAGCTCAGATCATTTATATGGAAGTCCTTCATATGCAGATTCGGGATACCAAAAGTCCTCATTACAGATAATGGAAGACAATTTGACAATCCCCAATTCAAGAACTTCTGCACCAGAAATGGGATTGATCATCGCCTGACCTCGGTCGCACACCCACAAAGTAATGGGCTAGCCGAAGTAATTAATCGGATCATATTGCAAGACCTCCGGACAAGGATAGGGGACTCTAAAGGTGACTGGCCTGACATGCTGCCTTCGATACTGTGGGCATATAGGACTTCACACAAGACAGCAACTGGTGAAACGCCATTCATGCTAGCTTTTGGACTTAATTCCAGTTGAGGTTAGCCTCCCCACAATAAGAAAGCTCGAGACAAATAAGGAGACACAGACTACCGAACATCTCACCTACTTGAGGAGGTAAGGGAGCAAGCTTCCCTCAGGACTGCAAGTTACCAAAACAGAACGGCAAAGCACTTCAACAAGCAGGTCAAGAACAGAAGATTTAGAGCCGGCGATCTTGTCCTAAGGAAAGCAGAAGCCGCCGGGCATCGACCAGGGAAATTGGGCCAACATGGGAAGGACCCTACGAGGTCATAAGAAAACTTAAAGGGGGAGCTTATAGCCTCAGAGATACATCAGGGAATCCACTCCCAAGGCCATGGAACGCCAACAATCTGAAAGTATATTACAAGTAATTAGCTATAGCTATTAATTTTTCTTTAGGGCTTGCATGCCTGCTTCATGTTTTCTTAGTTTCGTTTTTTACTTTTCGGGCTCCAATTCCCAGTTAGCTCATGTTCAAATAAGCTCGGGTATGCAACACCCTTGAGCCTTTTAAATAACACAAGAAGTTTTCTTTATGATATTGATCCCCTATTAAATTAGCATAAGGTCGTGCCCCGCGCATGCAGCTAATACTTCTACTAAATCTAAATTAGCGTAAGGTCGTGCCCCACGCATGCAGCTAATACTTTTACTAAATTAGCGTAAGTTCGTGCCCCCCCCGCGCATGCAGCTAATACCTTTACTAAAATTGTTTACCCATACCACACAAGACTTCAAGCTAAGGTAGGTCGAGCGTATTAGCCCGACCTCATCGATCCCAGACTGGCGTTAAACGAATAAATCTTTAGCTCGAGGTCGTGTCATAGTACGTACATTATCCCGGACCTTAAAAGATCCCAGAATGCTTTGCAATGCATAAATCTTAAGATCGAGGTCGGGTCAATATCAATATAGTTGCCCCCCAACGCTACCGAACTTGGGTGATTACCCTAAAACCCTTGATATGAACTATAACTAAACACTAGTGCACGATCTTGTTCCCCCAATGGTACACAACCGAACTTAAATATTGGGGTCAACCCTCGATATGAACAAAAGTTCAACATTAATGCGCAATCTAATTTCTCCCAAAGGTTCATCACTGAACTCAAAAGAACACCCGAAATACTCTACGCGCCCGAGCTACAAGTTTAAGGACTAGGACAAATTCCCAAAAAACCGAACTCTGAACTATAATGTAAACTCGGATTCAAAATTACAATACAATATCAACACACGGTCTGAATGATAAAACGCATGAAC
>NC_036248.1:7642778-7762774 GCF_002742605.1 Olea europaea var. sylvestris | reverse complement strand
CTTTGTTTCAGGTACTAGAAGACGATGTTCGTGTTTCATCCCAGTCATCAAACTCGAGATTTTCAGGTGATATTTTTTGGTAGGATCTATTACGTTAAAGTTGAGCATGACTGAAAGAGAGAAATATCGACTGTTTTGTAACCCCGCGTACCAAACATGTGCGTGGTATCAAAGATTTCATTGATATTTCCTCGGATCCCTTGGCTAATGATTCACATTTCTCGGTAATTTTTATTTTATTTTTAATAAAGAAAAAACAAATGCAAAATTATGCAATGATATAGAATACATGCCGTGGTGGAAAATTTGTGTTCATAAATTCATTAACTCGCAATCGAGAAAGCGATGATTTTTCTCCTAAATTAAAGTTTTCCAACTTCGTTTACCGTGCAAAAAGAATGCTTTATCCCGAAATCCTACCTTTCCTTTGTGATTAACGTGTAGCCATGGCTTAAAGGAAGGATTAGTAAAGAGACTTTATGGTTAATTACCATGGACTTTAAGAAAAATTCACTATTAAATTCTCCCAAGTAACTGGTTTTGCCCTTTATACAAATCAAATGAGCAAATTACTTTGATTGGACTAAATGTGTTGCCGGTTAATAATAATGGTACTCATAATGTTGTTTCTTTAGGCATCAAGCTTTGTTTATATTAAATAAGTCAATCAAACATTATTTTTATAAAGCTATTTTTACATGATTGTGTACGGACATGGAAGAGACAGAAAGATTATAATAACTAAATTTCTTTTATTTTCATCTTTTTTTTTTCTTCCTCTCTTCCATGTTATTTATTTATACGTCATTATGTATACAATGATGTGCAAATAACATTATTCAAGTTTTATTACACTGAACTTTTGCCAAACTAAGTTTTTAATGAGATAATTTGAATTATAAATTATATACACAACGATATACACATAATCTTACTTATTCTGGAAGAGTGTAATCTATTCAAATTATAAATCTCATTAAAACTCTATATACAAAGGTCATTATTATAATGAAATACACTTTTGAGTTTTAAGTCCATTAATTTTATTTAAGTAATTAGCATAAGACATCATTACCTTTCAATGTTATTGTGCAAAACATTCATATCTTTTTTTTTTTGGCATTTTCACTTTTCATAATGAAAATCATCATTTTCATACAAAAATTCAATAAAAAAAATGTAAAATGACAAATATACTCTCAAATTTGAATAAAAGAAAAAAAGAAACAAAAAATTAAAGAACAAACTGCAATGCCACTTCTAAATTTTATTTAAAAGTGTAGATGAGTTTAAATAAATTATTATAAGGGTAATTAGTACAAAATGTTGCTAATTTTTAATATTATTGTATAAAACGTTCATACCTTACATTTTTTTGACATTTTCATCATTATTTTCACATTTCATTGCAAAAATCATCATTTTCATCCATTTTCTTTAATAAAAATTGTAAAATAACAAATATACTATATACCTTTGTATATTAAAAAAAAATAGAGAAAAGAAAAAAAAATTGTAACTATAGTCCTGAATAAATTCCAAATAAATAATTATAAAAAACAATGTGATTTTTTAAAAAAAATTTGTTATTTATTAGAAATTTATTGGTATTTTTTCAAAAAAATTGGGAGTGTAAGTGCAATTTGTTCTTTATTTTTCTTTTATTTATATAGGATGACATAATTGTGATTTTACAGTTTTAATTGAAATAATGGATGAAATAATGATTTCCACAATGAATTATGTAAATAAAAGCGAAAATGACAAAAAAGAAAGGTATGGACGTTTTGTGATAATTACCTTTTTAATAATTTATTTAGACTCGCTTACACTTTTTTAAACACTTTGGGAGTGCGATTGCAATTTGTTCTTTAATTTTTTTTCTTTCTTTTTATTTTATTTAAATATGAGGATATATTTATCGTTTTGCATTTTTTTAATTGAAAAATTTGATGAAAATGATGAGTTCCTTAATAAAGGATGAAAATAGAGGTGAAGATGCCAAAAAAATGAATGTTTTGCACAATAACACTCTCAAACAGGCTCTAAAAAGTAAGATCATTTTGTGCTAATTACCCAATTTTATTCTATTGTTCTTTCTTTTACTTTTAGTTTTATAACACGGTAATATTTGTTATAAATTCACGTATTTAATCTATTATTATTTTATATTTTTGTTGGACCCTAAGTGATTTTAGATAAAATTATTATCTTATGTATTTAATAAGATTACAAATTTCGTACTCGGATAGAAGATATACATGCATATTTGAGTGTGGCATGTAGCCGTGCTTAAAATTATTATTAAACCAATTTTGTGAAAAGGGAAACTTTTGAACAAAGAATAATTGAAAAATAATATTTGACAAAATAAATAATTTAAAATTAATTAATTACATTTAAGCACTTACTAAGCGTGTTCAAATTTCATATAAAAGAAAAAGAATACGCGAGCCAAACAAACAAGTGCTTATCCACTGACAACAGTGGTCCCCATCTTATACCCCACACGTCATTCCCGCTCATCACGGAGAAAACAGTTTACGTTCGATCTCGACCGTAAAAATTTCCAAGGGATCCGATGCTTGATCTCATCATTTAAAAACAAATTTATTATGCTTAACATGTTTTAGTAAATTTTTTTTTAATAATTTAAAGCTTAATAAAGTCTTAAAAACTTTACTTGATAGGAACTTTGTAAAATTTTTATTGCTTTAACTCTTTAGTAGATTTTGATAAAATTATAGATTATTTGATAGAAAAGTTCTTAATTCTAATAAAACGTGTGATTAAAATAAATTGTAACTTTAACTTTAACTTTAATTTTAATTTTTTTAACCGTACCAAATAGGGGCCAAATAATATGTTGTAAACGAAACAAAATCAAATTACTTATAACATGGATCAACACCTATTATCTCTTCAATTTGTTGACTTGTATGTAACTTTGATAAGTTTTCGATTTACATGTAATATTATTTTATAAAAGATTGTGTGGTTGAAATTAGGAAAAAAAATGAAATGAAAATTAATGAGGGCCAAAGAAGGGCTAAGTGAGTCAAATAACTGAATATATGAGCCTGTTTGGGAGTAATTTTGAGAATTGATTTTTTTACCGTTAGGAGAAAAGTGGGGTCTATTTGTGAGGGAAGAAGTCAAATATGACGGTTGAAATAGTGAAATAACGGTCAAAAAATCAATTTTTTGGACCAAAAAATCACTCCCAAACAAGCTGTATGTATATATATACACACGCGCGCGCGTTGTGTCGTGAAACAGTAGAAAAGTATATCTATTAATAAACAGAGAAAATCAGATTTTGTTACATTTGGTTATTATTAATATTTTATTTTTATGAAGTGTGTGTGTGTGTGTGTTTGGTTTTTATTTAGATCATGCGTATACGTATAAATTGATACTTTAATGCATTGAATTTAGCAATATTTTTCTTTAATACATAGTCAAATTTTTTACGTATAAGAAAGTGTAACCCCATGGGTAGAAAATAGGTGTATAAGTAAATAAATTCTTTTATATATAGCCAAAACAAAAACAGACATGCTCTGCCAACTCTGGTTGTTGCCTCCGCATTCGTCAAGTACTTTGTCTTCTCACATTTCTTCATTCCGAAGCTTTTTCTTTCAACAGGCGCTAAATTGAAATTCATTCCCTTCCCTTAAACACAGAGAGAAAGAGTAGTTATTTTAATTTTCGGAGAGAAACGGATTTGAGACGCCATGAAAGGTTAATAACTTGAGATTTCTGAGAAATGGCGTTTGTTAACAACGAAAATCATCTGGAAATGCAAGAACCCAGTATTGATACAGACAAACTGAGCTACGAGATTTTTTCAATATTGGAGAGCAAGTTTTTGTTTGGTTACGATGACCAGAAACTTTGGATTCCTAAACAAATTGTTCCCGCCATTGAACAGCCCAAAAATGACGTCGTTTTCACAGCCGAGGACGGCGTTCAAGCGGTCAAGAATCAGAGAGGAAAAATCTGCATTTTGAGTATTGATGGTGGTGGAATGAGAAGCATCATATCGGGGAAAACGTTGGCATATTTGGAAACTGCTTTAAAGAATAAGTCTGGAAATCCAGACGCTAGAATCGCCGATTACTTTGATGTTGCCACCGGTACCGGCGTCGGTGGAATCTTCACGGCGATGCTCTTTGCTACCAACGATCGGAATCGACCGGTTTTCCACGCCGATGAAACGTGGAAATTCCTCGCTGCGGAGGGCAAAAAATTCTATCGCTCCGCAAAATCAAATCATTTTAAGGCTAATTTCTTCAAGCGAGCCTTTAATAAAAAAACCGGCGATGATAACGCCGCCACCGGTTCATCCACCGCCGGTTTAGAGAAGGCGATGAAGGCGGCTTTCAAAGATGCAAAAACTGGCCGGAGTTTAACGCTGAAGGACACTTTAAAACCGGTTCTAATTCCGTGCTACGATCTTTCCAGTACGGCGCCGTTTTTGTTTTCACGAGCCGACGCTCTGGAATCAGATGGCTACGATTTTAAGCTTTGGGAAGTTTGTCTAGCCACGTCAGCAGAACCGGGCGTGTTCGACCCAGTTTGCATGGAGTCGGTTGACGGGTCGACCAGGTGTGTGGCGGTGGACGGCGGTTTGGCGATGAACAATCCGACGGCGGCGGCTATTACGCACGTACTGCATAACAAACAAGAGTTTCCGTTTGTGAGAGGGGTCGAGGACATTTTGGTACTTTCACTAGGGTCTGGAGGGCAGTTATTGGAAGGGAGCTTTGACTACGAGCAAGTGAAGAAATGGAAAGCCAAGGATTGGGCTCGGCCCTTGGCTCGAATTTCGGGCGATGGTTCGTCCGAGCTGGTTGACCACGCCGTGGCTATGGCATTTGGCCAGAGCCGGAGTGATAATTATGTTCGAATCCAGGTAAATAATCTTCTACTACAATTTTTTGGTTGGTAAATTTGTGATCCACTACGTGAATATCTCTATATTGACATTTGCTCAGTTTGGGTATGAAGTGCTTTTATTGCAAGACCTTCAAGTATTTGGTTGTATGCATATGAAGGGGTTTTGGAAGTTTTTGGGTACAATTTTCATGGGGACAGTGGGTATGGGCTAATTTTCATAGGAGCAACGTTGTAATTGCCAAATGCCAACCCGAAATGCTCTGTCCGACATCGACAAAGGTTATCAAGACCATATCTCTGTGATTTCTGTGGTCGAATTTATTCTCTTGCTCGACTCTACTAATCGTATGGTTCATTATGAAGTCTATTATTTGAATCCTTTTTCGAGAATGAACAAAAATAGTGTTTTGAATCTTGACAGACATTTGGGGAAATATTATTCAAATCCTTTTTCGAGACTGTCAATTTAAAGTTGAGATGTATTAAAAAAAAAAAAAAAAAAAGTTGAACCCCGACCTTGCCTCGCCCCTATAGCTTTGTGAGGGAGGTAAATCGTAGGATATGTCCTAACAGGGCAGGGGAACAAGAGTTCCTTATACATTGCGCTTACAAGGAGTCCAATTCCATGTCTCAGGAATCGAACTCCCACACTGCAGCTGCCAACAAGACGTGAGATAACCTAACTCCTATCATTTGCACCACTGAACTATACTCCGGAGGACTAAATTTGAGATGTATGATTCTACTTGTAGTAAGTAGAGAATTTGACTCTGTGCCAAACTGCACAAAGAATATTCTGGATATTATTTCAAGACACCTATCATATTAGTGATACAAATTGTACACTTGAAAGTGGTCTCTGTTTTTGCCATTCTTGTTTCTTGCATAAACTTGTTTTTGAAAATTAATCATTTTTTGCCGCTCTTTCCTTTTTGTCTACCTAGGACACGGATTCTATTTTTTCATCCCCCTTCAGTCTAAAGATTTGTAATATTCTGAACCAAGTCTCTATTGGTTTGACATTTTATGTTTCGTTTCAAGCTATTATTCAATTAAAGCATTCTAAACTTCCATATGAATATCTTATAGCAGATGATTAACAGGAGTCATATTGGATCATACCTTAAAGGAATAGTTAATTCAATCCTCCTTGTTTTATTAAAAACTGAGGTTCTATTAAATGAATTTTCTCATTCTTCTTCTTTCATATATAAATAATCTAGTTAATATAACACCAATGGCAGGCAAATGGATCGAGTTTTGGCCGCTGTGGGGCAAATGTGGACACAGATCCGAGTCCTAGCAATGTGAAAATGCTCATTGGAATAGCAGATGAAATGCTCAAACAGAAGAATGTAGAATCCGTTCTCTTTAGTGGCAAGAAGATCGGGGAGCAGAGCAATTTTGAGAAACTTGACTTGTTTGCTGAACAACTTGTGCTCGAGCAACAGAGGAGGAGTTGCCGAATAGCTCCCACTGTTGCATTCAAGCAACATCCCTCGAGATCTTCTTAAACGACTCCCGATAGCAATAAAACAGGGGGAAAAAACAATGTAAGTATTCTTCTTTTGACTACTTCAATTTACATATTCTTGTCATGTCTACTTAAGTTGATACGTGGTTGAAGAAAAAAGATTATGATATGACTAATCTCCACACAATCCAAACATAGACCCCATGCATTTGACTCATAATTGGTACCATAATGTTGTGCATCCAATCTTTTCCTTCTAATACATATATATTTTTCTGAGTCCTAATCACGGGAAGATATTGTTGTTGTCCGTATCTACATACCAGCCCGCTCATTTTGTCACTTCGACTGGGGAATAACCAAGTTTATAACGAAGGGCGGTTGTTGCATTAGTTCTGTTCAAAAGTTTGTCCACCGACACTGATTCTTGGAGGGAAGAGGGTATATTTGTCATTTGGGTATGTAGGGTAGACTTGACAAAGATTTGTGGGGTGAGGGGTAAATGGCATATTTGTCATTTTGCTAAGTAGGGTAGATTTGATTAAGATTTGTAGGGTTGGGCTCTGAACTAGGGAGGCCTTTTTAGGCCATTTAGGAGGGGGGTAAAAATCTTAATTTTGTGGGTTCTTGGATTTGTGACACATCAATGGTGAATCATCTTCTGTTTGAATGTTGGATAAAAGGGCATTCTTTTACTGTTTCAGTTTTCTTATGGCATTATTTCTACCTGTAACATTATGCATTAGGATTTTAAATGACATTCTTTTGCTTTTAAAGCCTTGAGGATAAAATTCTAAAAGATAAAGTTGTTCCAAATAGCTTAAATGTTTGGGTAAGTTGATTTAATGTTGTATTGAAACATGTGAAGGTTCAAATCTCCAGTTTTGATACTGCCTATTTGTGAATCTTGTTCACGTGATGTTAGGCATTTGATTGAAAACTTAATACGGTGTGTACATGTGAGGATATGTCGAAGACAAACTTTAAGTGTCAATGTTATTATACCGTACCGAACAATATAATTGACGATATTTTCACCTCTATCGAGTATTGTCTAATTTACTTTACAAAATATGTCATCTTTTAAATGTTTAAACTTTGAGACAGAGTGATTCAACATAAAAGTTTAAGCATTTTTCATACCAATTGCTCCCCTTTTGATGTATTTGTATCTATAAAACGCAGGTAAATCATGCAAGAAGGTGGACAAAAAAAATTAAAATAGGATTGGCTGAAGAAAGGCATGTCAGCAGGTTTTACTACTATGAGAAAAAACAGAAGATAAGAGAAAAAGTGCTGGGCGTGGGACTTGAGTGAAAAGGACTATCAACTGTAAAAAAAAAAAAAGGTGTATCTTTGTGGGATTCCTTGCCTGCCAATGGCCAGGCATGGTGGTAGCCACCACTTTATCAAGGACAAAGAAACTTAATCATGTATAACATTTCTTGATTTCAAATTAAAATTTGGTTATGGGAGACCCTTTTTTCTCCTTAATGTTTTGAATTAATGCCGGATGCTATAGTTTTTAAAGATGTGATTGTTGTAGATCTTTGAGTAAATTTATCAGTGAACGTGTGAGAACAAAATATATTTCATCTATTTCAAATTTATCACATGATCTTCGTCTAATAGTTTAAGCTTTTCAAATGAGGTGGTTAGGTTATGAATTATGATAATACATGCAAAAGTCTTAGTTTCAAGTTTCGTACGAAAAAATTGTGTGCCCCCTTGAGTCTTTCATTTGATTTACCCAATATGGAGCAAGGTGAAAATATAAATGGTTCATACAGCCTCTTTTGAACTTAAATCTTTAGGTGATATTGTTAACAATAAATGTGTATATTACTTTTATAATATATTTTCCTATTTTAAGTGGAAAAAGTAACTTGTATTTAAATCCTGCCACATATGCTCTAATTCTATAGTTGGTGTTGCAGTCTCCAAAAGTATGATAGTAGTGGTGCTCCAATATAAGAAGGATGTCCTTATTTTAGCTAATGCTTTTTGTGTAATTTCATTTTCTTATTGTGGAAGAGATTAAGAGTTGTTGCTTTTTGAATTCAATGACCTTACAAATTAATAAATCAAGGATGGACCAAAATGTACACATTTTGTGGACCCTTTAAAATTAAAAATAGAAGTTTTGTTCAAAACTTTGGGAGCATATTGACTTTTCTATATTTGAGGTTTGTTTTTAGAAATTTAATAGTTTTGCTAACTTTTGAGAAAATTGGACCATGGAATTTCAACATAGTGCCTAAACTACTAGTCAACCTTTAAATTTATATATAATTATACAATCAGATACCATTCAAAGTTTTGTTAAATTATTACGCGATCCTTTACACAACTAACATTATGAAAGGTAAACTTGTTAAGACTTTGTCTTGACAGTTTTACCTTACTAAAGTTTGTCATGTCAAGGTTAAGTGGCATTCCAATGGAATTTTTGATTATTTTCGTTGCTAGGGACCGGTTGTGCAATTATAATTAAAAATAATGATCAACTGCCTCCTTTTTATAGGTTGGAAGTCTAACGTGCAACTTCAATAATAAATTAAGGAATAATATTGCAATTTTCCCATACTTTTTGTACGAAAATTTTCTAGTTTCTTTGTTTGGCTTTGTTTCTTGATTTCATATTCTGTTTCAACTACTTATTGACTCAAAATTCAAAATGTTTCGTTGTACTTGAAAAGGTGCAATGCTAGTTGTACTTGAAAAGGAATTTACATAGTCGAATTTAAATTTATAAAAAAAATAAAACTTAACATGTTAATTTTTTTGACATAAAGTTTTTGACATTTGGTTACTCCGACTATCCATTTTGTTTTATAGTTACGAGTGCAACTTTCATATTCTAATTGGATTTTTTTATTTTTTGGTTTGCACGTGTCTTTTTCTTCTTGTTTCATACAACAGGACACAGTGTTGAAAAAAGTTTGATTAATCAATTTCAAATTTATCATATATAAAATTTAACCCATTGTTGTTGCTTTATATTTTGATGCTTAGTTATTCCATCAGTACATTTTGTTTCAATGAGACAACGCTAAGTTTAACTTCCATATTAATTAAATAATTTGTTCGATAAGATGGATTGAACTAAAAAGAAAAAAGGAAAAAAAATCTTATATTGTTCAATTTCACATAATAGATAGACATGCATTGCTAACTATTAATCTTTAATACTATTCTGAAAACATCACTGGTATGTCCATTTCTATACCTAATGACTTGATTGTGGATATGCTTTGCGTCCATCTATTGGATAAATAATTGAGCAAAGAATGAAGAAACAAACACTTATAATTAATATTCAAATAAGGCCACTGTGCTTTCTAATCAAATTATTTATGGATTCTTCTGTTTGCTTTATGTCAACTTGGAATAGTTTGGTCGCTGTCCATAACCTTAGTGTGCGTATTCTATTTCCTCTTTTCTTTCTATGTAATGATAATCAATGGAATTATAATGATAATAACAAAAAAGTAGGTCTTATTTTCGATAAATCATGCTACAATTTATGATCTTGTTCTTAATTACATAAAATTCTTATCGGTTGATCTCTATTCTCATCTCCGTATTAGTGTTATTCAAGCTTTGTCACACCGATAAATCATATTTCGAATAAATTTAAAGTCAATTACTTCAGATATACTCTCTCTGACAAATTCAATCTAAAACCATATAAATTTAAAGTGGATTGGTTTTTTTTTTTTAATTATATTTTTTTTCTTGCACTCAACATTATTGACCATTCTTTATCCTTTTTTTTTTTTTTTTTTTTTTTTGGTCTTGTCATATCATTTGAATAAGTGTAATTTTGTTTCTATTTGAAAACAAGACAAGGAATCTACTTTCGGCTTATCTTTTCTAACACTTGGAAAAAGGTAGTTAAAGACTCTTAATCACCAATTCACACATTTCTTTTCATATTAGTGGATTGATGGAAATAGGACTATGTATAGGGAAACTATTTAAACCACAATTTGTTTTGTGATAAAGATGTGATTATGATTGGTGGGATCGAACACTTGTTCTGAGTTTATACGCGTGCGTGTCGTGTAAGTGTCATTGATTTATTTGGCAAAGAAAAATGTATGACAAATTGAATGTGTTTACAATAAGGTTTTTTGATTTATGGTTAAGGTAGTTAATTAAAAGAGTGGGGGACATAGAATTGATCCCAGTAGAGTGATGGACCCAGCAATAGACGAGTCGAGCGATTTGACTCAACACGATTCATATAATATCCTTAATTTTAAGTGGTCTTTTGTTTTCAAACAAGAAAGGATTAATAATGATGATATTATCTTATATATGCAAGTGGTCTTGGCATTATAATATTGTTATATTAAGAATAAAACTTTTAAAAATAATATATAAATTATTCATAAACAAAAAATCATACCTTTGAGAATTGGCAAATATTGTCTTGTTTCCTCTAGAAATGCCTTTATAATCTACGCCAAAAAAAAAAAAAAAGGGAAGAAAATTATCCATTTTAAATTTGATGAATTATTATTGTAAAATTTAAAAGTTTTGAAAGTTAGTATTTAAAAGAAAAATTGAATTTATTTATCATCATATTTTAAAAATATAAATATATTCCGTGTAAAACATAGACGAACTATGTCTAGTCATGTCAGTCACAATACCATTTATACACAGTTTCTTGAATTTTTACTCAAACAATAAAGAAGAAGATAAATAATAATGATTTATTGAGGAGAAGATACATTACATATTTGAAAGTATTTGGATTATCAAGAATTTTAAAAATTCTTTTGGGATTCAACAACTTTGTTCTCAAACAAAAAACAGAAAAAAAAAAAAAAAAAAAAAAAAAAAAAAAAGAAAGAAAAAAAAAGAGCCACGTAGCCCAATCCGACTCAAAGCCTCATAAAGCCACTCATTCACGATAAATACGGCCCAAAATCATCTGCTCAAGTCGAGTAAGGAAGCCCCAATTAAGGATTCACGAGACTATCGAAACAAGCTCTCAGTGTTCTAACTTGGCCCATTAACTAAAAAAATCTGGCCCATCAACTTCAATCAGGGTAAAGATGACACTGAGAAGCCCCAATTAAGGATTCACGAGAACATAAAAACAAGCATCAAGTGTTACGACAAGACCCATTTACTCAAAAATCTGCCCATCAACCTTCTGTGATCCACAACCGGGTGGAGGGTGGCAACGAGCAGGCTCCTAGGCAGCCAGGCTAGGCTTGGCTCAACTCTTTGATTGAGATGGCTCATATTTAAAAAAAAAAATATATATGTTGCATTTGATTGCGAGCATGGAATTTGTACGGAATAAAAATAAATTATAAGTAATTTAATTGTCTATAGCTTATTTGTATGAAAATTATTAATTAAATGTGTTTGATTGGTTCAGTTTTCAACCTAGAAAATATTATATTTATCTATTTTTTATTGATAGGTAGATGAGAGTGTGTGGATTCCTTGGAAAATAAAATCATAATCCCCTAAAAAAATATTTTATTTGATTTTGAGAAAAATATGATCACGTGATTAAAAGTAGAAAAATATTTTTCATGGAAAATATGTCAATCAAACAGCATAAAAATAAAAATTTAAATGAAAAAACACATTTTTAATGAAAAATATTGACAATCAAATGCACTCTTAATAAAATAAATCTAAAAATGAAGAAAAACCCATGAGCCAAAATAAGCCAACTCGTGGGCTTGTGAAAAAAAAGTTTGAGCTTGAATCAATACATGACTCATCTCAATATGAGCCCGAGCCATCCACAAGTCAAGTCGGGACGAGTTGAGCCTGCAAGTCGATGAGCGACTTGACCCGTATGCCATCATACAGTTGGGGTCAAAAATTCTCTGACTCCCCCATTGAAAGAATTGCACTTGACGTAGAATGATGTAAATATATTAGCCCATGCATGATCATGTCGATAGAATATAAGGAAAGAATAAAAGTCATCAATCTTCGAATTTAATAGGTTACTATTAATGAATGTTGTAATGGATAGTTACCATATTCAATTTTGGTTTGGTTCTATATAAAGTATTGAATCTTGTTGAGTATATTTGACATGGCATCATAACTTATTTCTTAGAATTTTTTTCTTATTTTCTTGATTGGGTTTTGTCGCGGACTCCTCCCATCCAGTCATCGTAATTGCATGATTTGCGGCCGTCTTAACAGTGGACGGAGGTGGAACAGCTAAAGCAATAGCGATTTGCAAACTAAAAAAAAAAAAAAGAAAAAGAAAAAACACCAGAGCCAATGCATTGAATGGACTAACTAATTGGGAAAGAAGCGTGGAGTTTGTGATGCAACTGAAAAGTTTACAAATATGACACTTGGCTCTGGCAGGCCACTTGCAAAGCTGTCAGTGCTTCCACCCATAGAGACTGGAGGATTCATGGCCAATCTGATTTATTCCCTAGAAGATCATAAGAAATTCTTCTTGGAACAGTATACCAGAAAAGTGGCAGCTAAAGTTGAAGAGGAGGCGATGGCGACTTTTGGAAATAAAAGGGGGAGGACTATAGAGATTGAATAGCTTTGTGATGTGGGTCTGTCGAAGTATGGGGTGCAGGCAGAGATTGAGAAACGAAAACCTCGTCTCCCTCAAGACTTTACTTGAATATCTGGTGTTTCATCTAGTTAGCCACTGCTTGTAAATCGAACATCACAGAAAAGGAGAGAAAAGACTACGGAGAAGAGAGAAAGAAGAGGTGGGACGCCTGCGAGATGAGAAGACGAACAGCCATTGTTTACGGTGGCATTGGCGATGAGATTGGCTGCCGGCGAGATGAGACGGCAATGAGTTAGGGTTGAATTTTAGAGGAAATCTTAGGCCTTAAACGGCATAGGTGATTGGGCTGTGGAGTTGTCTGTTTAGTCATTGATTGGGCTGAGGGTATATCAACAGGAAAAAAAAAAAGAGAAAATTACCTAGAAACCTACTTTTAAACAATAGTTTTCAGAAATAAAGGGAATTAATTTTCATTTCATAAATCAGGTGGTAATTAGAAATTATTAAATTAATTAATACATAGTTAATAATAGAAAATGTTTTATATCTTCCCCCAACCAAAACCACCCACCACTCAAATTAAACTTTCTCTCTCTCTTCTTCCTCTCCAGCATCTTCCAAGATTGATAAAAATGGAAGATTTCTAAATTACAAATCTTAGAAATTTCAAAGTCAGGCGCCATTAATGGGACCCATCACGACAAATCTGCATCTATAACTTCACCATCCCCATTCTGTCACTACTGCAGCCATGAGTTTCTATCAATCAAACCAAAATTTTGATTCGATTGTGTGCGCCTGTTCTTCTAATTTTGATTTAATTGGTTGGTGTTTTTTGAAGGTGTTGGTGGAAGTTATGGTAGTGATGATTGTTGTTGTGGATTTGAGTTAAAGATGTTAGTAGTGGTGGTGGTAATTATTTTTTCGAGCAGATCTGTTGTTGGAGATTTGGTTTTTTCTGTTGGAGATTTGGTTGTGACTATTTGTGACCTATTTTGTGTTAATTGTGACCGGTTGTGACTTGAGATTGATCTGATCACAGACAGTCACATTGAACACAAACTTGGTCACAAACCCCGTATCAATTTACCCCAGATCTTGTATCAATTTTTAACCCACACACTCTATTTCTTCCCCCAAAAATTAGGTCGGCACTTTTTTACCCAAAAATCAAATCTAGGACTTCTTTCCCATCCATCCTCTAGATTCCGATCACCTACCACATCTCTCACCGGAGTTTCACAAGAGAAGTGTGGTGGTGCTGGTTGGTGTTTTTGAAGGATTGGTGGAAGTTATGGTAGTGATGATTGTTGTGGATTTGAGGTGAATATAGTGTTTATGGTCATCAATTTGAGTTAAAAATGTTAGTAGTGGTGGTGGTTATTATTTTTCCGAACAAATCTGCTGTGGTGGTTAGAGAGCTGGTTTTTTCTGTTCGAAATCTGGTTGTGACTATTTATGACCAATTTTGTATTGATTGTGACCGGGTGTGACTTGAGATTGATCTGGTCACATAAAGTCACAATGAATACAAATTTGGCCACAATTAATCACATCGAAGGCAAAGTTGGTCACGATGATTCTCAGATAGCAAAAGTCAGTGAATTGGTCACATATAATACAGGTATGGTCATGGATAACATGTGAAATTTCAAACTTTATTTCTTAATATTGAAATTAATCATATGCATATTCATTCCACTTAATTAGGTCACAGATTTAATAAAATTAGTCACATATCTAATGGAACTGGTAACAGGTCATTGCTAAAAAAGAAGAAAAAATGTAGTTGTCGGAAAAGTGATGGATGATCGGAATATTTGTCGAACGGTTGTCGGAGCATCGTCGGGAGGCCGTCGGAATGTCATTGGAATAGTTGCCGAAATTGTTGTCGGAGCCGTCGCCGGAGGTGAGGTGGGGTGGAGAAAGAGTAAAAAAGTTTGATGTGATGGGTGGGTGGGGTTGGAGGTGAGGTGGGGTGGATAAGTAAATTAATTGTACTATATTATAATTAATATTTAGTAAATTTAATTATCACCTGATTTTTGAAAGAATTTTAGAAATTTGTTAATTTTGAAATGTGATTTTTAAATGGAGGATTTACGTGGTGTTCCCAAAAAAAAAATCATAATTTAGGTGTATTGTTTACATCAATTCACAAATTAGGTACATAATTTAAAAATTCAAAATTCAAGTATCTATATAATTAATTGAAAAGATTTATTAATGAAATATAATAAAGTCACGGTTACACAATTAATGGTTATATGTTCACAATTATAAGAACAAATTTATTTACTAGTCACATATCATCAAATTAATTGATCACAGATTATTTTGAGATCACAAATCAAAAATTTTATAGGTCACAATTTATTTCGATGCCACAAATCAAAAATTTATAAGTCACAGATTATTTTGATTCCAAATTACTTGGTCACAAATTATTAAATTTTTAGGTCACACCAAATAGCTGGTCACAGATAACAAAATGGTTGGTCACATACGCCAATTTCTTGGTCATAAAGAATCAAATCATATGTGACCACCACTAACACTTATGACCACCATCTCACCACTGCCACCAGTTGCATTGTCGTCAAAATTGTCATCGCCAAAACCACCATCACCATCTCCAGTAGCATCGTCATCTCAAACGCCGCAACTAGCACCACCTCACCACAAACAAAACAAATACAAAACCGTCAACACCCTACAAAAGTCATCACTACGACGTCGTTGCCACTTCACCATTTCCACCACCACCACAACCATCATTTCCACCGACAAAACCTATCACCTCTACCGTACCACAACACCACCATCGACAGCACACCTCCACTGCACCACAGCATCATACCACCACCGCGATACTGTAGCATATCACCGCCACACTACACACATCCACCTCCGAACCGTCAATCACTGCCACTAAAAAAAAGGGGAAGAAAGTGAAGAGATCTGCAGAAATAACGTCGCCCAAATTTGAAGACGAAGGCTATGATGAGCGCAACATAGGAAAGATCATGATAGCGGGTGGGCGCATCCTGTGTTGCCAGTTGGTGACGGGGAAGAGAGAAATGGATGGGGAGAGAGATGGTGGGGGGAGAGAATTGGGCAAATGAATTAGGGGTTATATGTTTTGATACCTATGAAAGTTCACTCCTGATTTTTGAATTTCAATCTTTAAACACCTTGAAAATTTTCCACTATATCATATTTGGATTGGGGATCAGTTAATTTAGTTGGCCATGCTGCTTTATTGGTTTGGGTTTTTGTGGTTGCATTTTTTTTTGGTTTTATCATAGTTGGGCTGCATTATTTGGTAGTTTTGGACTGCTTTATTAGCATAGTTTTACTGGCTGTTGGGCTATATTATCTGAGCGGATTTATTAGCATTTACTCTTGTTAATTGGTTGATTCATTTTATTTGCGGGCTGACTTCCTCGGCATTACGCAAAAATTTGGGAGAAATATTCATCACCTCAACTCAACTTATTCATCAACAAACTTTGAGGACGATGATGACATGCGGAATGACTAAAAACAAAAAATGTTTTAGTTGCTCGGATAATGAACTAGAGTTTTGGATTCTTGGAAGAGGATCATCTTTGGTTTTGTTTTTTGTGTTGTAGGCTGTTTTGCTAGATTTTTGGTCAGTGTATTGGCTATTAGAACTTTTATTGGAATATGAATTATGTGTTCGACTGAGTTCTTCCAATTGATAGAGCTCACTGCGTGTGTTGGCACACTTCATGAATTTAGTTTGAAAATTCTTCTTAGGGTGTGAGCTCTTTAGAGTGGTTTTGGAGTTTTCTTGGAGTAGTTTTTGATTGTTTCTGCACTATTCATTTTTCTTAGGTCTATCGTCGTCATGATTTGGGTCTCTTCTTTGTGGGCACAAGCACTGTCCACGCACTGGACCCATTCACTTGCTTATCGTAGAAGGGTTCTTCTTTAAGAAGAACCCTTCTACGATAAGCAAGTGAATGGGTCCAGTGCGTGGTGAATGGAATAGTTTATCAAGCCATTTTTCACCTCCTCAACTCGCCTAAATATGTGTAATTTCTTTGTATCAACTACATCTCTCGATAACTAGTGGCCGCTGAGTAAACTCCGTTAGTCAAATCAAGCTACCATGTAAACAATCAAAAGAATGCAAGTTTCAAATTTGGCTCCATGCTTATTTCTTGTATGATATCTCTACACAACTAAAACCCTCAAGACATGTCCCCATCGAGACAATTTCCTATTGAAAATTTTGAAATTAAGAGAATTCTTGCATGATATAACTACACAGCTAAAACCCTCAATGCTTAAGCTTCAACATACTCTTTATTCTTACTTTATAATGAATGCATATAATAAGTTATGGATTTTAAATTCATATTTAAATTAATCGACATTGACATCTGAAAAAAAAAAAAAACATGTTAATTAAAAGATGATAACAAATCAATAATTGCTTTATGTAAAAAAAAAAATGAAAAAAATGAAAGAAAGAAAAGAAAGGAAAAAAATTTGTAAAGAGATGATATCTATTATGCATAATATTTTTTTTTTATAAATAGATAATTTATAGGAGATACTCTTACCCCTTATAATAAAGAGCATTAATGAATTCAAAAAGTAAAATTTTTTATACGGTCAAATAATGCTCTCTATTTTAATTTTTATTTTTTCAATAAATATTTATTAATTTATACCTATATTTTATTTAGCATAATTTTTTAATACTAATGACTAATCAATTCAAATATGATTTGAATAATTTAAGTAGTAGATTATTGTAATATGTAACTTATTAAATTAATAATTACAACATTGAAATAAAAGTGTGGTTTGAATATTCAAATTTGGAGAGTCAAAACCTCTATCTACTTCAAAATTTCTAATTTTTAAATCTATTGAAACTAATTTTTAAATATTGACAGTAAAAAATAGTGAGCATCTTAAATTTTGGGAGTATGTTAAAGATAGTCTAACGTGGCTAAGACTGGACATTTATTCATCATTCCTTCTTATAAATACAAGGGTTATACCACACGTAAATCAAGGTGTGCAGAACGGTGTCTCCCCCCACATGGTGGGGACCCATTTCAATGTTATGGACACCACATTATGTACAAGTTGCATATTCTTAAATACAAAGACCATCCTTCCTATCAAGGACCCCAACCAGAGAAAAACTGATTAATTTCCAAAATAACAATCAGATGTAATATAACATATATTTCCCTTGATCTTGCTCCAGGAGTGCCTACAAGAATAAATTGAAGAAAAAAAAAAAAAGGAAAAAGATAGAAACGGGATATTGAGCTTAGATTAGAGAATTTTGAATCTATTTCATGTTGTACATTCAAGTATTACTTACCAAACACGTTCCAAAATTTGCTTGTCCAATATATTAAAGTTTGGGGAACAGAATCTGCTTTAAATACAGCCTGAACATATTAATATAAAAGAAAAGTGAAGCAGCCACGCTCCTAATTTCTCCTTTTTAGACAAAGCTGAATTATCCAGGGGAATGTTCTGCATGGACGTAGTAGGCTAGGGTTTAATTTCTCCCCCTTCCCTCCCTTGGTATAAGTGAGTGTTTGGTTGATAAAAGATTTTGCATCTTCCCAAATCCAATTGGTCTCAGGAGATAGTAAAGGTGGTCCCTTTTCTTTATGTCTTTTTTGACCGTATATTATATTCTTTACTGACCAACAGAGGCGTGGGGTGGTCCAATTTGTACATGAGATTCTCTAGCTATGGCAGCCATCGTCACTGTCTAAACTTTCTTCATAACCCATATACTCCAACTTCAAACCCCACCCCTAAATCTTATGCAGATGAACCTGAAAATATCTGCTTCAGTTTTCTCTACAAAAACACAGGACAGGAAGGCTGTGGACTACCTGGATTTGATCTTATCAATGCAACAGGAAAAAAATATTAAACAGTCTTCAAATGTTGCCAAGAATCAGAAACCGGGCTTCATCTTGATATGTATTACAATCAAAACTGCCGGATTTTGAAGAAAATTTTAATTTTTCATGCAATTCAGGTTCTATAGAACAGAGGTTGTAACTTTTATGTTGTTTTTTATACACACATATGTTCGATGCCTCATCGGAAACTGTGTCATATAAAATGATCTGACAGAACCCACATGGAAAAGTTGGAAACATTTCCCAGAAAATGAAGCATATTATGTACTACAAAATACTGTAAAAATATTGTGGCAGGGTGGGGGGAAAAGTAGTTATTTACCTGGTGTATATTGTGCAGGAGGATTGAGAATATGGGATACTGAGAAATGAAAGCCTAAAAAATTGGATTCATATATACGATTTGTGAATATGCTTGGCTCCTCATACGCCATCCACGGAGGGCCATCGATTTTCTGGTGGACTCTGCAAATGGCATACAGGGAGCCAGGCATATACGTATATATGTACGTATGTACATGACTACATGCTCATAAACATCAATAATTTTTGTATTTTTGTATTTTTTTTGGCTCGGAAAATGGAATGCAATTTTCGTACCTATCATTCATAATCTTAACAAATCAAGGTTGAACTCTGAACAGCCTCAAGTCGGAAGCAGATATATAAACACACTCATAAATAGAAATAGGTGAAGGTATTGGTGGGGAGAAACATGATTAAGGAATGGTATATAAAGGGAGGAGAACAGAGATTGAAAGATCAATCTGGGTCAAAAAATTAATGAAAAAAACTCAAGAAAACCCCACAAACTGTTTAATCCATTGATGAAAAAGAAAAAGAAAAAATCACCATATTCAAATGGCACGAAACATGCATGGTCTAATAAAACCAAAGGCTTTAATTTTGCTGTGGGGTTTCCATGTGAGGAAAAGAAGGAGAGTGTAGGGTTGGGAAGTGAATTGCCAATAAATATAGAGACATACACACATATATATAAAGATAGATATAGGGAGAGAGAGAAAGTGAATATAGGGTTGTATTAGTAACCACGCAATTTCCTAAGCTTCGTTTTGAAATCTCCTTTTCTGGGTCGTAAAGCAGAGCCTTACTTTTCTCTTCTGAACCTCCTTTGTCTCCAAGTGTTTGGAGGACATGGATTCTTCATCTCTCTACTTATTTTTCAATATTAAGAATAAGTAGAAAGCAAAAGATCGTTACCAAATAATTAATTATATTCTTTCATTTTCAGTTTAGTCCTTGTTGCGCATATGCCCTACTCTGATAATTGGTCGCGCTTCAAATACTTAATTAAATAATGAAATGTGATCTACTAATTGGAGAAGTGTATGAAAATTACAAGATTGATACTTCTCGCCATCCATTTTGTTACTACTATATTTTCTACCCACTATTTAGAGACTCCAATTTTAGGGTTTATATACATTGAATCATGCCACTGGTTAGAATTTTTAGGGTTTATATTGAATCATGCTACTACATTTGTAACTGAAACTACTTCATTTGGCTATGTAAATTTAACGAGATGAGATTTGAGAACTACCTTGCTTCACTTTTTTATAGTACAGTTCGGTCTTACATTGTTATGTAGGGGTGGGCACAGGTCGGTTCGGTTCGGTTCTGTTCTAAAGAGAACCAAACCGAATCAAAATTTTCGGGTATTTAGTAAATGAAACCTTCTGGTCCAAATATAATTATGGAACCATTCGGGTTCGGTTCAGTTCGATTCTGTACTATAATTAAATTTTTTAACATTTATAACAGCATTATATAAATACAACTAATGACATATTCAATGGTTTTGAAATGTCAGAGACTCGTAGACTACCTTGTTCAAATGATCGCTACGATCAAAATTTCAATTGGCGGAGGTCACAGTTTCGATCGGAGGTCACAGCGTCGGTCGAAGATTGTATATGTTTTGAAATGTTAGCGAGGCTACGAGAGTCGAGACAGCGTTATACACTTTAGTGTAGATATTTAGGGTTATTTAGTGGGTTGGATCTTGTTAGGCTAAGAAACGAGACAATAGAAGGGGTAATTGGGCCAAAAATTAAAAAATTAGAAATGAAACAAATTATTGGGCCAAAAATTTGGATTTAGAAATTGTTAATTTGTTAATTTCTTTAGAAAAAATTAAAATTAAAATAATTTGATTTATTCAATATAAAAAAAATTAGAAAGATTCGGTTCTTGGTCTAGAATCGGGAATCGAACCGTACCTGTCGGTTCTCAATTCAGATACTCGTTCGGGTATTTAATTTGACGAGAACCATCGGGTTCGGTTCGGGTTCGATTCGGTCGGTTCGATTCGGGAGATTTGCCCAGCCCTATTGTTATGTATGAACACCTAGATTCATGCTAACTTTATGTACAAAGGCCTACTGAAAAAAAAAAAAAAGGGACAAAAAAAAAGAAAAGAAAAAAAGAAGAGGTTGTCTGGTTAAAAATAACTATTAAGTACTTAATGATAGATAAAAAGAGTCGTAAAAATTGTGAAACAGATTTGGGGATAGAAAATTCACCACAAAACTTTTTAAAAATCGGGAGTTGTTAATTAGTGATAATTATATTTAGTTATTAACTTACTGTAATACTTTTATTATTTAAAAAAAAATCCATGTATTATAATTTGTAATTTAGCTAATATTTTTTAGTTGTTATCAATAAATTAGGTTATAACGGTGGATTAAGTTACATAATTTGCGAATTAAAGAAAACATATATAGTTTACCAACAGTGTTAAACATATTCTATAAAAATTGGATATAAGCGCGATTTGCAAAGAAAGAATATTTCCATTTTCCTTTACTATCATTTATAATATTTATTATCTTTAAATATTTGAGACACTATTTAGTTTAGATTTTTTAATTTTTCGACCTTTTTTTATTACATAAATATTTTTCAGTATTTATATGACGGAGTTTTAGAGACAGAATACTTTTTGTCCCTAATTTTAAGTCTATTTCTTTTAATTTTTTGAAATTGTTATAACACACCCAATGAAGAATAATTTTTAATGATTTTTTTACCATTACAAAATCCATCTTTTTCTTAAAAAACAGCCACTAATTTTATGATAAATTTTCGATAACAATTTTTCTGGTCACGAATTTATAAGCTGATTTTACGATTGTAGAATTATGATTCATAGTGAAAAAATGGTCTCACTTCCAATTAAGGAATTTAATTTTTGTTGTACATCTCGACGAAAAATAAATTATATTCCATCAACAAATGATTTTAAGTTCAGTTCATAAGTGAATGAATTAAAAACTAAAATAAATAAATAAATGTATCAATTAAAATTCTCAGTCACTCACTGAATCAAGAATCTTCAGATGGAGCTACCAACAGCCTATTTACATACTTGTCTTGGGCATAAGACAACACAAAAGTTATGCACAAAATGACATTTGAGAAAACTAATTACAAGAAAAAGACGTATCCTTTTAGCAAAAACATGCACCAAAGTTTTATGAGAATTATTTTATAATAAATAAAACTCAGAAAGCACATCAATAACTATCCTTTTGTAATAAAAACACTTCAAAATATGCACCATATGAGTTAAAATATAATATTTTGCCCACATGGATCCATCATGTTGTATGTATTAAAATAATGGGACATTAAAATTTTTATTTTATTTTAGTTATAGAAAAATATATCATTAGTCATCAACTTATAATTCCAGTATAAAGTTAGTTTGCAACATTTTATTATTGTTGCAAGATCATTAATCTTCAATTATAGAATTTATTTACTACATTTTACGTGGTGCCATGCTCAATAACTCACTTCAAATGTTTGGAATTCAATATAAGTGAAGAAGTGAAATCCAACTTCGTAAAGTTAGACATGTGAGAGTTGTCAATGATTTAATAGATATTTGAATAATTTTCAATCATTGAATGATAATCGAAATGTTAGAATTTATTTTTAACATTGTTACCTTGTTCCATGGTCAATAACTCACTTCAAATATTTGGACATCAATATAAGTGAAGAAGTGAAATCGAGCTTCACGAAGTTAGACATGTGAGGGTATCAATGATAGATATTTGAATAGTTTCGATCATTGAATGATAATAGAATGTTAGAGACAAACTTGCTTCTTTCATGAGGTTTTGGACCAATTAACTGATAATAAAAGTCTAAAACAATGTATTGGATCAATGTTGCAATTTGTTCCAATTTGAAAATAAAGTCATCGTTCATTATTTTGTATTGATTAACGGCTATTGCGTTAAATTTTATAACGATTTAATAAAGATTTTACTTTTAAATACAATTATTAATAAATTTAATAATTCTAAAGCCAACTACGTAAATAAACTCTCTATACATCATCTATCGAAATTAATCTAGATATGCAAAATAGAAGCAAGAACGAGCAAAATTTATAGATCTTCGCCTCAATGTGAAATTATGTTATCTTCCATCTTGTAGTAATTCACTACGACGAAAAGAAATTTACAAAAAAAATAAAAATAAAAATCACACATCTTATTTTCTCTAACATCTCTCTCTTTTGATGATAATCTTGTAAACCCTAATGACGATTCCCTATTTATAAGAAAATTAGGACAAATTCAAAGTTATAAATATAAAATTCTTAACGGTTCTTAATGAAATTTTGGTGATGGCATGGACAAGAAGGGGGCTTCCTGCCTCCTTCCAATCTAACGGAAATCTTACTGTAAAGGTCGATATTTTACGTCTTGACTCCGCATAATGATAATAATTAGACTTTACAACATATGGCTCCATATGTTTGTATGGTTAGATTCAAATTATTATTCCAATTTCCAAGTCGAAGCCTGAAAAAAATATAAAAAAAGCTGCAAAAATTAAAAACTTTGTTAGCATAGAAGTGGAAAATGGTAAACGAAGACAGCAAAAGGGAAGAGGAAGGCTACATAAAAAATGGAAATAGTTTTATCGTCTTCAGAGTTGGAAGGAACAAGTGTGGGAATCCTCTTGTCAGATGTACATGTATCTCTCTCCAGTGCACCCCACCCCACTCCCTGAATATATTCTTTAAAATAAAAATATTATTAATTAAGGTGCATGTATGTATTGCATGGAGGTCAGGTCAGGTATCCTCACTCAGTTATATGGCTGTGCTGTGTTCTCTTCTTCTGCCTCGAACATGACATGCCTGGGTAGGTTAGTTTGCACTTCTTTTAAGAATTAATGTCACGCGCCGCTTCTCGTTTTCAGCTCCTTTCAACTTGTAAACCCTAGAATACACCACAAATTCTAGTTTTACATTTTTGAGAACCCTAAATAGGTTAATAGCCTATGTGGTTTAGATTAAAATTTGATTTTAATATGATTTTAATCTAAGTCGAACTCAAACAATTATTATCAATAACATTTTTTATGGGTTTCATTACTAAAAATCTAATTTTGATTCTCACCAAACATCCTCTAATACTCAGATAACCAACTGGGTGATGGCATATGTGTCAAAAAATAGATAAATGAATTTGATTCGATCAGTCTGGCCGTATCTAGGTTTACTTCAAACACGCCATGGCTTGAACTAACTCATTCCAAACCGTCTTTCGAATTATGTAGATCGATTGTGCTATGCACATAATGATTTATATACATATAATGTGGTGAGATATAATTGGGTTAGAAATTTTTATTTTGAAAAAAAAAAACTCCGCAACCCACTCTATTTTGACACTTTAACTATATGTAAACTATTATGTAACTCTATTATATACAAGTAGCATTATTTTGTGTAGATTGAGTTGGGCAAATTTGACTTTCTATTTTTTCTTTCGTATGAAATATATTATGGGTAATTATTTTACCACTACAAATTTTATTAAGATCACTACAATTTTTAGCACTTTACTTATTTACTCAAATAGACTTAAATAAAATTACATAATTAGGATTTTAATAGATAATTAGCCTAAAATAAATTATTGTTACACCATAAAAAAAAACCTAGTTTTTCTCTCGCGCTCTCTTTTTTTTTTTTTTTTTTCAACATCTAACTGTGCGTAGCATTTTCGACGACTTTTGCTTTCTTCTACGGTTGCAAAAATAATTTTTTTTCCCTCAACCGATAAATTTCTTTATACTCTATGGTGTTATTCCTTTATTTATTATTTATTTTTTGTGATTTCATGAATTGAGAACTAATTATGATAATTTAAGGATCCTCCTTTCTCCTACACATAATCTTCCTCCTCATAAACGGCCTTGAGATCAATGCCGTTAGGGTGCCCAGAAAGCCTATTCATTATTTTAATCTCAAGCTTGATGCTGCGCACATCTTCTTTAGCGACTAATCTATCTTTAGCGACAGATTTGCATGCTAGAACCCTCCCGGTTAACTTATCCGTGCATTCCCTGATTATGCCAAATCGCCCCCCCTCCCAACCCCCCAACTGTTTTCCAAGAATGTAATGATCATTCGATAGGACTAATTAAATAATTCAATAGAATGAATTCTTCGGACGAGATCATTTTTGGGTTGTCACTAAATCAAATGAACTAATTAAGTAGAACAGAAATGGTCAAGAAAAATGATAAGTAACATTAGGAGGATGAACACTGCACAATATTCCATTTTGTTTTTCATTTTTAGTTTTTATTGTATTAGGAGTGTAATTGTTAGATTTTTGTAATGTATTTATTGAAAGTATATTTTAATTGTGGTGTAATTATATTAAATTTTGAAGTGATAATATAATTACTTAATATGTTATTTATTTGTTTTACTAAATTCTAACCATCTAATCTTAATTTTCTGTATGACTGAACAAATTTAACCAAAAATATTTTCACCATGAACAGCCTGAAGAATTTATATAAATATAAAAAATTACTTATTTTAGAATAAAGTACGAATTACTTTTAAAATAAAAGGAAGAAAAATAGACCGCGCGTTCAGGGAAACTGATGATCCAAGTTCTTGGAATTTGGCAAGTTATGGTCGGCCTCGAACCCAATTCTTTTCTCAAACTCCCTTTTGCTTTTACTTTATTTCATGAGGAAATTACAGCATACACTTTGAAAGATGGCGTGGTTC
Organism: Olea europaea var. sylvestris; assembly: GCF_002742605.1. Classification (NCBI taxonomy): domain Eukaryota; kingdom Viridiplantae; phylum Streptophyta; class Magnoliopsida; order Lamiales; family Oleaceae; genus Olea; species Olea europaea. Next base: position 7,736,849 of record NC_036248.1, on the reverse strand, counting down.
GTTTCCATCTATGATTGTAATGTGTTCTATTGTGAGCAATAGGGGTTTGTAACTCGTGTGACCAATCCTGGTTCTTAGATAGTATTATGTAACTTCAATTACATTATTGTGTGTTCATGCACATGATTTGGACGGATGTTCATACGTTATGCGTATCTATCACACTTTGAAAGATGGTGTGGTTCGTTTCCATCTATGATTGTAATGTGTTCTATTGTGAGCAATAGGGGTTTGTAACTCGTGTGACCAATATGATCGGTGTGACCAATATGTAAAATAGAGTGTGACCAACAATTTGGAGTATGATGAGAATGTGAGATGTTTTACAATGGTTCTTAGAAAGCATAATGTGTTTCCTGTTAGACAACTGCTATGTACAATGTCAATATAGCGACCCATTTGACTGAATAGAATGGGTGTAATTTGAAGAGTTTGTATCCAATTTTGAACTATTGATATTTTGGCATATTGTTGTCCTGGTTCTTAGATAGTATTATGTAACTTCCATTACATTATTGTGTGTGCATGCATATGATTTGGACGGATGTTCATACGTTATGCGTATCTATCACACTTTGAAAGATGGCGTGGTTCGTTTCCATCTATGATTGTAATGTGTTCTATTGTGAGCAATAGGGGTTTGTAACTCGTGTGACCAATCCTGGTTCTTAGATAGTATTATGTAACTTCAATTACATTATTGTGTGTTCATGCACATGATTTGGACGGATGTTCATACGTTATGCGTATCTATCACACTTTGAAAGATGGTGTGGTTCGTTTCCATCTATGATTGTAATGTGTTCTATTGTGAGCAATAGGGGTTTGTAACTCGTGTGACCAATATGATCGGTGTGACCAATATGTAAAATAGAGTGTGACCAACAATTTGGAGTATGATGAGAATGTGAGATGTTTTACAATGGTTCTTAGAAAGCATAATGTGTTTCCTGTTAGACAACTGTTATGTACAATGTCAATATAGCGACCCATTTGACTGAATAGAATGGGTGTAATTTGAAGAGATTGTGTCCAATTTTGAATTATTGACATTTTGTCATGTTGTTGTCTTGGTTCTTAGATAGTATTATGTAACTTTCATTACATTATTGTGTGTGCATGCACGTGATTTGGACAAATGTTGATACTTTATTTAATGCGATGCAGGAATGGAAGTATATGATCTCCGAAGATCTTTGGTATCTGGATAAAATAGCCACCAACTCGACAAAGAATGTCCTGACAAATTTCAAGTCAAAGTTCACGGATAGACGGAGGAGTATTCTAGCAAGAACATGTTTTCTCACACTAAGTTGGACATTGCTACATTATTCTTTAAATATAAGGAGATCAAGAAGCCGACAAAGCTAGTGAAGTCAAAGAGCTAGAGCATCAAAATAGAATGATTGTAGAATATCAGTTTTAGTGGCTAGTTGATGTGTAATGCTTGTAAATTCTTGGAATCCGGATACGCGAATATTTTGAATTGTTTTACATTAATGGAATATATTGAAAAATGTGGTTGCTCATGTGTCTTCCGATTCTTTAATATTTTCGTGAATCTACTGCTGTTTGAATGTTCAATACGGCTTACCCTCTATCAGGGCACAATTTTCTTATTATCATATAGATGTTATAATTCATTTGTTAATCACAGGTCACAGAGTCGTTTGCCCAGGTCACAGATTCGTTTGCACAGGTCACAGATTTATTTATCCAGGTCACAGGTCACTGATTTGTATGCACAAGTCACACGTTACTGATTTCTATGCTCTGGTCACATTTGCTTGCTCAAGGTACATATCATGGAATTATGTGAATTGGTCACAAGTTACAAAATTGCTGGCACAGAACATACACATTTGACATTTGCGTGCTCAGGTCATAGATCACAAAAATGTGCGAATTAGTCACAAGTTATAGAATTGTTTGCACAGAATACGTCACATTTGTGCGGTCAGGTCACAGGTCAAAGGTTACAAATCGCATTTGCTTGCTCAAGTCACAAGTCAAATATCACAAACTTGTGTGCACAAGTCACAAATCACGTGTGTGCTTAGGTCACAGGTCATGGGTTACAGACTTATGTGCACAGGTCATAATTGCTTGATCAGTGCACCAATCACGAGTCACATTTGCATTGTCAGGTTACAAGCCACACATGCGTGCTTAGGTCACTGGTCATAGAACCCAGAACTTATTGCCACCATTGTCTGTAAGTCACAGTCCGCGTATAATATTATTAGTACATCAGAATGAGTACACAAATATGGTCACAAAGATAAATTTCAATCACAAATGCTTTCTGGTGTGCATTTCATGTCTTGGTGAGCGTAATTATCGTAAATTTAATGTCACGAACAGACATTTTGGTCACATATCCACACATATTTTGTGTTATAGACATGAATTAACGTCACAAAAAAATATTCTGGTCACAAACTCACATTTCGTATGGAGAATTTCATGATTTATAGATATATAATACATAATTGTGGCCAAAATCTAATAAATACCAACAAATAATGTAAATAATCGCTGTTTGCGATGCAATTTTAATATACATACGACACAATGAACAACAATATTCGTCATCTGCAATGCAATTTTTTGTATACAGCCGACATAATGCAGATTATAGGACACGATTAATCACATACTGATTTGATTTTAGACAGCCAATTGAACACCTTCGTTGATCGGAATGATGGAAGAATGAATATCCTTGAATCCTCGTAATTGTGACCACCTTGCTTCACAATTTTCTCGAAAAGATAAATCTGTCATCGGATAGAGGAAAGTATTGTTCCGTTTCAATAATCATGACTTTCCACCTAGAAATGACAATTGCAAGATTGTAGGAACCGTGACTTTCCATTTTGTGGAGATTTTGGTTTGACACGGTAACTAGTAATTGATTGCGAGATTGTAGGAACCGTGTGGAAGTTACATTATTTATCTGTGTTCCATACATAATACACAATATATATTAAATACATATTATATATTATATATAACCTGATTTATGAAATTCGTTGACTTGTTTCTTATTTTTGAAATGCTGCATAGTATACACATGGATAGTGTTGTTCCCTTATTTCATTTCATTTTTGCAAGTTAGGTTTGTCTACGGCCCAATTTTTGGGTCCCTTTTGGTTGTAGTGGCCCTGCTTGTTTAGGGCCCCGGTTCATTATTATGTTCGTACGATCTTATCTCAAACAATGTTTTAAATTGCATGCATATAATTTCGTTGATCGTATATATGTGCTTAAACGTCAAATAAGCATACATTTGTATTAAAATTTGTGTTCAAATTAACCTGACAAAGTTAGCCCATTTTTATAACTTAAAAAAAAATACAAAACAAAACAAAAGACCAACAAATGTCAAATTGGCCCAAATCATCAAGCCCATGAATTATATACAACAATATGTAGAGTTGTGACTTTTAAAAAAAATAAAAATTAAGACAAATATTTCTTAGAGTTGCGAACTATCTACATCGAGCCCGACCTCCTTATTCAGTCCCTAGTTTCAATACTGATATCTTTATTGAGTTGCAGAACTTGGAGGTGCATTATTTTCATTTTTGTAATGCTCACCTAGTCAAAAAATAATTTTGTATCGAATGACAATGAAGATGACCTGGATAAAGAAAAAGGATTGAATTGGAATCTGATAAAGAACTAGACAAGATTTCAAATTTTTATTAAGCCAATGTTCATATCTAGTCTAATTGTAGGAGTTAATTATCAAGTAATTGTGGTACTTATGATTTTGAGCAATATGCTTTAAATGAAATTTTGAAGAATATCTATAAAGTTCAAGTAATTGTAGTATTTATGATTTTGAGTAATAGTTCTTTTTTAATTTAAACAATATATATAAAGTTCAAAGAAATATTTGAAATTAAGAAACTATAATTATGTATATGCTTCGTATATGCACATTTATATTTTTAATGCTGGATGCTCGAATAAAACGCGTTGTCACGCATTTTAGAACCTCGATCTCAAGTTAATTTTTATGATGTGATTAAATTAAATTTTTAAGGATGATTTTTATGAAATATGTTAAAAAAAAAAAAAAAGTGAATACTACTAATCGTATTCATATAGGTCAAATTTTATCCAATGATTTTAAAATTTATTTGGACATTGAGTTGGAAAGTGAATTTTATCCAATGTTTTCAAATTTGATTCGGACATTGATTTGGAAAATGAATTGTTAAGAGTTAAATGTTTGAATCGAGAAATGAAATAATTAACTATAGGAAAATTTATGAAACACGCTGTATGTATAAGGTATATTTACACTTTACAAACAATATTTTCTAAATCTGTACTTTGCTCACTACATTTTACACCGTGGTAATTAAAAATACAAATTGTTTAAAAATTTATAAATTTGTCATTAAAAATAGTTAAATAAAACAAAATGTAGTACGTGAGACATAAATTCATAAAACAAGGTATATATGTAAAGTGTAACTACACCATATATAACAATGTGTATTTTTGTATATTTTCCTTAATTATATAAAATCATAAAAACTTTACCTTTCACGATTATAAAACTATTTTAGAAACTTTATCAGCAAACATACGTTAGATTTTAAAATATCGAAGATATTCATAATAACACAATACATGCGAGGTTGAGCTCAAGGTTAACAATTTTATTATTATTATTATTATTGCTAATTTTTGTTGAGAAAAATGTAGGGAAATCTGAAAAATTAATGAACTCCAAGGCACGAAAAACGTTATCTTTTAAGAGATGTTTTTCCCCTATCCAACAAAGTCACAACTGGGGTATGATAGAAAATCTCTCTCAGGGTACAATGGAGGCGTTTGATTCAAATTGCGACTATTTGATCAAATCAAGAGGACACTAAAAAAAAAAGGACTGATGATACCAAGAGAAATGAAAAGAATAATTTTTTTAATGTATTTTGCAAACGAAAATTAGCCCAAAATTTATAGAAATTGAGGCAACACTAGTCCGAGCGGCAAATCATTTGCAAAACAAAAAATTAAATACATGCAAAATGATGAAAAATATCTAACAATTTCTTTTTATTTCATTATTTCATATTATTATTTCTAAAGATTGGATTATTTCAAATATGTCTACTTTCCTAATTGCATTACACTAGGCAATAGGCACATAAAGAAGCTAAGGATTTGAACACGTTTCTACTTTACTTACACTTGATAAATTTGAATAAACAAAATATTTATATATTTATGTGGGTCGTGTTAGGCGTATCTCAACGTGCTTGACCAAGAGTATATATAGCCTCGCAAGGCCAATTCAAAACCAAGTCGGTCTAATTTTCGTCTCTAGCAAACTAAGTTAAAGCATCCTTAGTGATTTGATCTTGGAAATAAAGTAATATCTTTCATTGTACAAAAGGCAGCAATTTAAAGAGGAAGGATTTGAATACATCATGTGAGTGATTATGAAGAAAAACAGAATCGTCCCATCTTTTTACAGTCCAAAATAGCATTGAAAAACTGGAAAAAGAAAGAGATTAATAAAGCTTGTGTCTCCTAGCTATATCCATCTCCACCTAAGAAGAAATGCATATATTGAAGATTAAATTTAAATAAATAAATAAATGTGTAACCTCTCTCTATATGATTTGAAATTACTATAACTTACCAATGGTGATCCCGTCTAGTGCGACTTTTATACGTCCGATTTCCACCATAAGGGTAATCCGACTCTGCCCTTTTCGCGTTTTGGAAAGCACAGCAGCCGATGCAGTAGATTCCAATTAGGACAACAACCATAACAATGTTAAGGACTGAGATTTTGTGCCAATTTCTTCGTATATCTTCGAGAACTCCGGCCTTGCATGAATCGCACTCGTAGCACAGAATGTTCGGATCGTTATTCCACCTGTAGCAGTCAGATTCTTGTGCCACCATTGTCGATGTATAGTTGCATGAAGTTGGCGGCTTGCAGCAACCTGACTGTTAGTTAAAGTGAATGAAGAATCAAAAATGGTTGATTCGATAATCATTTATTCATTGGGACGATTACAGAAGTTACGCGTTTTTTATATATAACACGATCAAACATTTGCTCATTTGTTCAACGAATATCTAGAATTCGAATCTCAAAATATGTGATTTTTAACGTAATAATCAAATCATGGAAGGGAGCACAATTGTTATCCTAACCTCGTTTGATTTTCGATAAAATTGATACCTAAACTAGAAGACGTGTTAATCTTAAATTAGGTTAAGCTTAGAAAAGTCAGACTCATTTTCAAGTAAATTTTTATTTCTATATATTTAAGTAAATTATTTTTTATTTATAAATAAAAGAATTACTTATTTTAACAGGAAATTTTTTTTTTTTCCCAAAAGAAGTACTTGCTTTTTCTAATTTTAACCAACAAACAAAAGTTTTTAGATTAACTTAAATATTTACTTAAACAGACAAGAAAAACATTAAACTTCATTCAGTCATCAGAAGCATATTTTGAAGAGTCGTGTACCTTTTATTTTTGGATTAACAATCAAACTAGAATGTTTTGATTCTTGTCTTTAAAAGCTTACACCGTTAATTAAAGCAGAAACAAACTTGTAAGTAAGATTATTGGGATAGGAATAAACTTATCGACACATCCATTTATGTGTTTGATAGATTCATTTCTTCATCAAAAGCTTAATTTATTATCCTAAAAGTTTAAACAACTAAAAAATGTAACATATATATTACCTGAATTGGAGACAAGTCTTTGGTCAAATAATCGTAGGGCGTCCACGAAACAACCTTAGCACAAGTCTTCGAACCCAAAATACAACTCCTGACAGTCATCCAATAATGAGGATTCTCAATTCTTTTCCTCAACCATGGAGAATAATTATCAAGATGGTACTCTCTGTAAACCCTACCGGCCACCACGGCGCCGCCACTACGGCTCGTTACAACGAAACCAAACACAGTTAAGGCCATTAAAGTCCCTATAAGCAGCAACATGATGACCAGATACACCCGAAGTACCCTTGCAACATGAAAACAAGCCCCAATAAATCCCGCAAGTGATATTATGAGTATTATGAATCCCACAACCAAAAGTGGTGTCTTAAGGAAACTTTCGCATGTTGTACTGCTTTTTGCCATCCTTAAACCAGCGACTATGATTGGGATCGAGGCTAATAGAGTGAAAAGGTTTAAGAAACCTATCACTCTGTTACTTAATCTATACATCTGTCTCTATAGAACTCTGTGTGTGTGTGTGTGTGTGTGTGTGTGAGAAAGAGATAGTGATCAGAGAGATAGAGAGGATTTGTGTTTCCTGTTCTTCTTCTTCTTCTTCTTGATTCTGCTTTATCTTTACGTGGAATGGCCATTTAAGTACTTCTTTTTCGTGTTTTTTTTTTTTTTAAATATATCTGTGATATCACTTTTGCATGGTTGCTTTTTAGGTATTCAAAAACTTATCGGTATCCACATTCGACAATTATTACTAATTAAAGGCACTTCTTAGACACTAAGGAAACTTTATGTACAACTTAGGTTGCAAGTAATAAATGTAATACAGTTCGACGAAACAAGAAAAGATATGCGAAGACGCTATTTTTTCAAAAAAAAATAAAAGGTAGGGATTTAGTGTGGTAACTTTAATTCAATCCATTATGCAATTTTATTTTAATTTTTTTTAAAAAGTTATATAACAAATCAAATAATATATATTCTGGTGAAAACACGATTTTAAAGTTGGGCAACTTAGGCCTAACATTAGAACACGTTGGCCAACTTTGGTGATTTCAAGGCTGCAAGCTCTCCTCTATGAGGAGATACCCATGATATATTTAGTTGCTTAAAATTAATTTAATAATGAAGAAAGAAAAGTCGCAAGAGAAGTTATCAAACATCAAAAGTTAGAAAGAGAATTAGAGTGAAATGAAAAAATTCTAGATCTAATGGTGGAAGATAAAATGTCTTTATTAACTTTTCAATCATACATTTCATCAATTTGTATCAAAATATACTAAAAATTTTATTTAAAACTTTGTCAAACAATAGTTAAATTTCACTATTAGCTTTGTGAACAAGGATTGTACAAGGCATTTGGCTTTGAAGAGTGTTCTTGCTTGGGTTTTACAAAATTGAAAAAGAAGCTAGCAGAACAGAGTACCAAATTATTATTATTAAAAGAAGGCAAATTAGGTGTGTGTTTTTAAAAGCATAGTTAGACACAAAATGGGTTATTTTAACATTTCTGTCTTAATCCCTGTTTGATCCCCATTAAATTAAATTACATTACATTCCATTTTTTTCCTCCTACTTTCAACCACACAATCTTTCATAAAATAATATTACACGTAAATAAAAAACTTTTCATTCTTTTTCAACCACTCATTTTTCTAAAAAATATTATTCCCCCCATTTTCATTTTCAGGTAATGGGCATCAAACAGATCTATTCTTTTCATTGGCTTTGTTAAGTCTGATTCTCTCCTCGGCTCCATTTTCAATTTTTTTAAAAATAAAAAATAGTTATATCAACAAGAGTGCAATGAGATCACTTGTGAGTAATTAAAAATTCGTTTGGCATGATTTTTGAAAAGTCAAAAGTTACTTCTAAAACTAAAAAACTGCTTTTGAACATGTTGAGATAAATTTTAGAAAGTGTTTTGCCTGATACTTTCTCATGAATCTCCTATACAATAAGCAGAAATAAAAGTAGAAGTCTTATTAAACGGGTTCTAAATATGCATTGTGTAATTAAAATTTTGTTCTTTGAAATTAGGGACAAACAAGTAAATTCAACAAGGTTACGCTGCCAGGGAGGGTTGACACCCTTCTTGATAGCACACTCACAATAAGGGAGCACTTTTTGGCATTTTTTAATCACGCGAGTCTCACGCTCATGCGAGTGTATGTTAATCAAAATGTCAAACATTTTCTGGCAAATGAGCTTTATTCAAGTAAATTAATGCCAAATGATAATTATGGAGGATGTCTCCAATGAATACAAATTTATTGTAAGAAAGTTTTTACATGATAGATTTATGTAAATAATGAATTTGATCCAAATGTTAATAATAGAAGACATAATTAGTATGAGATATAAAATCTTTCAGCTATCTTCTCTTTACAATCTTCTTCTATCAGAACAAGCGTAAAAGCTTTCGAGGCACTTATGGAGACGATCTGAGACGAAAAATTATTATTCCCTTCTTTTCAACAACAGATGGAATTTCCTAAAACCTTTAACTGTTTGCTTTGAAGTAGTTGATCAAATCAAGGTTCACCTTGGCATTGGCTCGTTCTTCAGAAAGTGTCCGAAAAGAATAAAAGCTTGTCGAGGGCGATGAAGTGGTACCTCGTGCCCCGCTCCAGTAACAGTAACGAGAGTCAATCCCTTGTATACTTGGCTCCATCCACCAACCTACATATATAAGAAAGAACTATAAGAGAAACTAATGATCAATAAAGACCACCAATCTACGAAGGAAAACTTTTTAAAAGAGCCCAACAAATCCTTATTCCCAATAAATTTGATAGCTAATTTATGTTTTCGAAGATGAGAAGGAAAAGAGAAGAAAATGGTTCAGATACATGGAGCATAGTATTCACTCTAAACAATTCTTGTTCTTTAGATTTTGGCGTGTCATCAGAGATGGCATTGTGGCAATAATACTGATCATGAGTATCCTCGTTAAAATTGGAAAAATGCCAAGATTTGTTGACATATGAGGAACATAAAAATAAGAATTGACAGAAACAGAGAAAAAAAAATGGTCATCCAATGCCATTAGCGAATTAATGTTCATACCACTAACCTTTTTATTGTCATACCATGGGTACCATTTAGTAACTGTCGGAAGCTTCAAAGCATCAATTGAATATCGAGTTGCCGTCACAGGAACCACTGCATCGGTATCCCCACTGCAAATAACCAAAGGTGAGACAGACAGTATTTAAAACTTCCACACATGGAAAAGATAATAGTTTCCTCAAACATTACAACAAAAAATTGCGGAGATAATTTCACTCAACTCATTTTTGGCTTCTCAAGTTGTACCAATAATACGAATCACAGACAAGTTTGTCATGTGTCGTATAAAAAGTCTGGACAGACCAAATATTGTCCTCGAAAAGTAAAATGAATATGCAAATTCAAAGGACCGACTGAAAATGAGAAAAGGATCTCTCCAAAGTGACAACAATTTGATGAACTCACTTGCAGTTGAACCTAACTTAAGGGCTAGCCCCATCCACCCTTTCATCGTTATGCTAAAACTCCAAGTCTTCGAGTATCTAATAACAATGCTGAAATAATTTAAAAGTTTATGATCAGAAGAATTTCTTGATAAGAATACATTATTAACTCAAATCAAATTGTTATCAGTTCAATCCTCAAGTTCTTTTCTATCGTGGTATAGAGCTGGTAGAGGCTTCTCGTTTTTCTTTAGAAAAAGTCCATAGGCCAAACCCGTCAATGTAAAACCAGTTAAGATTGAGAAGTCTGCTTTTATGTCTCAATTTCTCAATTGATGGAAGACGTGCTAATAGAAACTAGTTCCCTTTTTATTCTATAAAATACCACAAAATAAACTTGTCTGGTTACCAGAAATTCGTATCTTCACCAAAATCCTCAATCCCTCAAATAGATTGCCCGCAGTATTAACAGAGATAAAATAACAACACGGATGGAGAAAGGTGTAAAGATTCAAGGAAAATAAACAAGGGGTTCATACCTAAATACCCAAATCCTGACACCAGCAGCTATAAGTTCTTGATAAATTGGAAGCATGGATAGAGGAGAATCTGCCCAGTAGTTGCCAACAATATCGCTGCAAATTGAAGAATTCACGTAAAAAATTGTTGCCTACCACTTATCCAACGTATGTTTGACTAAGCTTAAAAAAAGCTATTTCACAAGTAAACTTGTATGTAAATAATTTTTAAAAATAAATAAACTTTTTATTGGTCAAAGTAGAAATAACTTATGTTGAGCGAAATCCCAAACTTAATGTCAAAATATGTAACGTCTTTTAATTATTAAAAAAAAAAAAACTAATTTATCTGAACATGTTTGAAAATAAAAAAAAAAATACTTGAAAGCAAGTTTAAATAAATTTTAAGCTCAATCAAACATACTAAAAGCATAACAGAGACTTCCCAGCTCTGATTCTCACCTGCATGATTTCCATGGATAAGGAATCTTTGTTACGTTGGCATGTAAAGCCTTTTGAACCTCAGGGAGATTAAAGTAAACTTGAGAGTACCTTTCAGTGCATGGGTCGTATGCTCGGGACATCCATGGCTACATATGAAACCAGAATTGTAAGTTTAGCTAAAACAATACCATATGTTACAATTTTTTATAAGCATTCAAGCAGTAATCAAACTTCTAAAATAAGCAGAAATTAAGAAGAGCCCTGTTATGCGAAATGTTGACTGTAGTCTAGCTCAAAATTTACTACGTAGTACAGAATTTCAAGATAAAATTATGGAAGAATAAAAGAAAGGAAGGAAGAAGGTGTGTTCTGATTGATATGTGTGGTAGAGTCTAGTTCTGCATCAATGATCAAATGCAAACAATATAAATATAACAGGAAAAGTTGCAGATAAACCATTTTATATACTGATTGGAAAATAACAGAAAAACGCTAATGGGAAGATAACATACGTTGAGTGACAAAGATGTTAAAGACTTGCTGAAAGTCTATAACATGGTTTGAGAAACAAAGTTTACATTTTATGCTACAATCACTTATAAGGTAACTTGTGTTTGTAATGCGAACAAAACTTGACTTCACTGCAAATTTAATGACTGAAGGCATGTGTCTAGCTAGTTCAGTATTTTTTTCTTTCAAAAAAGAGAAAAAATTACTTACATAATGACCCCTTAATCTGCGCTTAAGTGAAGATGTATCATTGCAAGGGAGTGTGTAAATACTGTAGAGGTCAATGTTCCCCTGCTCCTGTTCTGCAAGAGCAAGAGCCTTAACACATTCACTTGAAGGATGTGTAGCAGATCCAAAGTCACAAGTTATCCGCAGAACTTTGTAAGTAGAATCTGAAATTAAGCCATGAGTCCACCAATACTCAAATGTGCCAACATAATCATGGTAATCATCAGTAACAGCATTCCCGACCTAATAGACGAAAACGAGAGAGAAGAATGAACCAAGGCTTTGCAAAACGAACTTTATAATAGTTAAATAAACGATAATCAGATCACGAGAGTTTCTTGCATACTACCATGAATCTTTTGAAATTAATTATTGGATTTTGAGTTCCCTTGTTTCTTTCGAATATGATTTGGGATAGCTGAGGAACATAATGTCCTGAAAGAATCAATTAATAAAAAGCAAGATAAGCTTGTCGTCTCATTGTAATATTAAATACTTCACGTTTAAAGCTTAAATAAATGAATGGGGTATACATTACACACCGGCATAACTTTCTCCCGCAATGTAAAATTCTCTATGTTTGTATTGAGGAAACCTTTCAAACCAATTCAGAAGAAAGCTGTATGCATCTTCAGCTACACACAACACCCAAATTCAAATTATTCAGTGTTCAGTTTAAGAAAAAATGATATATCAAAAAGTTATATTTTATGGCTTTATATACGCAAGTCATGTAGGAGTGGAAAACATAATAAACAGGATTTTAGCTTACTTTTCTTCTTTGGATTAGACCTATTTTATGGCATCATAAACATAGTGCATACTGAGTAGGACTTGAGATTATAATAAACAAGATTTTAGTTTATTTTTCCTCCCGTTCAAAGATGCCAATTTTAGAGATTGGTGGTCATTAAAAATGGAGTCTACACAATTTTATTAAGTACCCGTTCTCTGGTCACCAGCAATGTATAAATCTGATGAAGTATTTGAATACGAAAAACCAACGCCAGCCGGAGACTCCAAGAACAGCATATTCGCCACTGAAAAAACATTCCAGTATTTTAAGAAAAACTACCAATTTGAAACCATAAACTCGTCATTATTACGACATAAATTCGAGAAAATAAGTGAAATTGCTTCATACATTTGTTCCAGGAGTAAGGATTGAGGTAAAGAGTCTTCCCATCGGAATTAATCCTAAAAGGCCCAATCTCTTCTGCAGCTCCATAACCTACAGAAGAGCAACCAGGCCCTCCATTGAGCCATAGAACCAGAGGCCTTGATTCAGGCACTCTATCTGTAGGTGCTTCAATTAACCAGTAAAAAAGTGCCCTTCCAGATTGCTTATTCACAGTCACATAACCCGAATACTGATTGAACCCAACATTTTCTGGCTGTCCAGGCAAAGAAATTATCCTATCTTTTTCTTGATCAACACTAGACCAAGAATAACAATTGCCCACAAAATAACAAAAGAAAAAAAGCCAAATTATACTCAAAATTGAGTAAGAAATGTGACCCATTAGTTAATTTCCCTAAAGAATTGAAAAATCTCTAGAAATAAATGAAACCCAGAAGCACAAATCCCAAAATATATCTGGGTTCTGAAGGAATTTATCTACAGATTAATGAATGATGACTGATGAGATTGGCTCATGAAGAGGTTTATAATGAATGAGCCAATCAATGAATAGAAAAACAATAAAAACATATCTGTAGGAACACGAATCCCTAATTAATTCTGAGGAAAAGTCAGCTGCTTTTAATGCCTAGACAGCTAACATCCACATGTGTTCTGTTTCATTGAAGTATAGCAAGTAAAGCAGAAAATTACCCATAAAATGAACAGTCAACAAAATACGAAACCCATTTTCAGATTATGCCAATTAACCTTTAGATTTTATTTTTGATGATATTGACATTTATGATAAATTGATAATAACACTACTAGACTATATGAGCAGTCGCTACTGGCCAAGAGTGATTAACAAATGACAACCATTAACAGATTCATTATGTAATGCTTCTTTTTATGATTTTTACTTTTTTAAACTTTCAATAATTTTGACTAACACATATGTAAACATAGCTTAAATTCTATTTTCTATCACTAGAAACTTTGAATATACCCGATTTTCACTTTCATGAAGAGAACAATTTTAAACTTCTAGACTAACGAAAAAAGTCAGATCCCAAATTCCATAATTCCCTACGAATGAAAGGAAAAAAGTTCAACAAGAATCACCTTTAACTAACTCATTCATCTCAAGATTATTGTATCTATTGAAGGTGTGAAAAGTCACTATCTTTTAATCATTTTCCATCCACCCTGTTTCTTCCTTACCAAATACGGTTGACAGATTGAATAAAAAACAACTAACAAACGCACATGGGGTTTGTTCTGAATACGAGAAGCATCGCATCACATGTATTAGTATATTCGTTACAATAGAAACTGTTGAAGAAAGACAGACAGATCAGAAAAAGGTCGAGATCTTTATTGGCCTTCATAATGTAGCAGGTGTACTAAAGTTTATTATTTGAGCAAGTAAATTTCCATATCTATATATGATTGAATGAGGGAATTTTTTTTTTTTTTTTTTTTATCGTATAACATGTTTGGCTGAATTTAAAAGAAAATTGTAGCTACCTCCAAATAAATATGTATTTCAAACATATTCGTGTGCTAAAATTTTTGATAAAAAATTTAGAGGGTTGAGTATCATCAACTGAGACTTTAATGAATTTGAAAAATTATTCTAAATTCATGTATCGCTAATTGAAGTTTTAATTATTTTTTATAAAAGTTTATTACAATATAGCTATCATGGACCAAGATTTTAATGAATTTTAATGAAATCATTTAAAATCTATGTATCCTCAATAAGTATTAAATTTATAGAGATTTCATTAATAAAGGAATTTCAAGATAATTGATGAATTTCAAACGTAAAAATACATGTAACAAACTCTTTTGAGAATTATGTTAAAATAAAAATTCAAATTCACAAAAATTATCGATACATAAATGATAAAATCCAACTTGATTGGATCAACCACAAGTTTCTTGTAAAGAATGAATCAAAGAGGGGGTAAATATCGGTATCTATTGAATTCAAGGTTCCAGTACAATTAATGGAAAAAAGAAAAGAAAAGAATGACATGACATGACAATGAAATCCTAATCTCAAAACAAAGGGAATGGAATATGGTGAAATTGGTAGATGCCATGAGCTCAACTGGAAGTCCTGGTATGAAAATTTACGAGGTGATTAACTTTTAAATTCAAAGAAACCTGATAATTAATAAAAATTGGCAATCCT
Organism: Olea europaea var. sylvestris; assembly: GCF_002742605.1. NCBI lineage: Eukaryota > Viridiplantae > Streptophyta > Magnoliopsida > Lamiales > Oleaceae > Olea > Olea europaea. The sequence continues at coordinate 7,721,638 of NC_036248.1, read as the reverse complement.
GAGTTCTATTTTCCAGAAACAAAGGTTCATAAAGAAAAAACGATAGGTGTATAGCAAGTGTGGATATGGTTCCATTTTGTTCTGATTTCAAGATAATCAAACCGAACCATAAACAACAACTTTTTTTATAATGGAACCAATGATTTTTTTAAGATATGGAACCAAATCAAAATAAAACCATTTGGTTATGGTTTAATATATATAAATTAAAATCTAGGGAAAATTGCAGCCAATGTACCAAACATTTCGTTTATTATCAGACTTTGTCTAAACCTTTCATTTGTACCATTGTAGGTACTAAGCCTTTAAAAAATTCGCAGTTCAAATCCGTATTAACAATTTCCGTCAGTTTGGCCCCAAAAACTGTAAGTTAACTTCAAAAATTAAAAATATAACAATTTTGACCTCATAAAGCAAGGGTAAAATTGTAACTCTATAATTTTAATACTAAAAAAACAATTAAAAGGGGGAAAAACCCATCTCCTCCTTCATCTTCCCCAATCCTCCATCTCTGCTGACAATCGACACCACCTCCTCAGTCTTGAGGGCTCAAACGATGGAACTCAACCAAAGACTGCAATCCCTCAACGAAATCATTAATTATATCAACAGCAGCACAGCCGTCGTCGTTGCCACTGCTGCAGCGATGCCTCCAGCCACCAATTGCGTGTTCCAGGCTGAGGAGTTCCAAGGATTTTCTGATGGGTTCTTGAACAATCCATGGAATCTAATGTACATTAATCAACAACCAATCATGGTCTCAGCTGATATGTTTGATTATTAAGTTCACTAGTTTGTTCAAGGTTTAAAAAAAAAAAAAAAAAAAACCACCTGCTTCTCCTCTACCACCACCTGTGAAAACGTAAGAAGTTTCCGTCATTTGCACCGTTCTTCTGCTTACTATTGTATGGTCCAAGTAGTAATTGCTTAGATTTTGCACTTATTGGTTTTCACATTCTTCACCTCTGCGTCCCACGATTCTTCCTATGGCGTTAATCTATGTTGCTACCAGGAAAAGGAGGAGAAGGAGAAACACTGAAGTTTTGGTCATTGTTAGAAAATTGGGTAAGACCTAAGGTTTTTTTTTTTTTAATTTATAACCGGAGTATTTGAAATTGAAGATATTATACCTAGGAGGAGAAATTATAGAAATTAACAAAAAATAGGGTTTTCAATTGGGGATCTGAAATTGGGGTGAGGGGATTGGGGAAGATGAAGGAGGCGATGGTTTTTTTTTCCCTTTTTAATTGTTTTTTTAATATTAAAATTATGGAGTTACAATTTTACCCTTACTTTATGTAGTCAAAATTATTATATTTTTAATTTTTGAAGTCAACTGACAATTTTTCTGGTCAAAATGACGAAAACCGTTAATACGGACTTGAATTGCGAATTTTTTTAAGGTTTGGTACCTACAGTGGCACAAATAAAAGGTTTAGGCNAGCAATTTATAAATTTACGTTAAACATGGCGTTGCGCAGGGGTTAAATGGCGAGTGGTAATTTCTGCCCACATTTTTGAAGCCAATATACTTGGAAGTAGCGGCGGATTCAGGAAGATTGAATTGGGCTTTAGTCCTCTCCCAACCATTTCAATTTTTATGGTTAACATTTTTTCTATATAAGGTAAAAAATAATAATAATAATTATTATTTATTTGTTAATTTTTTTTATAAGCAATTCTTTTTTACATATTTCTCCAGCTTATTATTATTATTTTTCTAAATCCGATAAATTGTTTGTCCCTTCAATCTAACATTCATACTTTCGCTTCTAATTTGTTAGGACATCGCATAATGCAATCCGACGAGTATTATATAGGCTCTTGTCAGATTGTAAGCTTTCCCAATTATGATTCTCGTTCCTGGTGTATATCTTGTCACAAGGTGGCATTTTTACCCGATATGTGATTTATTAATTTTGTGTTGTTTGAAACTGTGTAAATTAAAATTTAATCAATGGATCCCACATATTATTACAAGAATAAAAGAGACCAATAAATGATTGGTCCTTAAATTATGTGTTCAAACATTTTAAATTCATATTAATATAAAACTTTTAAATATGCACCAATTGGTGCAAGATTTTTATTCTAAACATAACCCTCAACAATAGTGATTTGTTTGAAAAATACCAGATTTGAAATTATATTAAATGCTTGTTTTGTTAATAAGCATTTATAAATTGTAGTACGTATGAAACGTATTGATGATATATTGATAAAATTATGAATCTAACAAAATATATCTATAAAAATAATTTGATCAGCTTATAAATTATTTTAAACTTTCCAAAACATGTGTCGAGAGACTTCACAGGAGCAATCTCAATATATGATATATTTTTTTTTTAATTTCACATTATTATAATAAGAGAAATAGTAATTTTTTGAAAAATGTGTGATGTTAGAAAAGAAGAAAAAATTTGTGGTTTTACGTATAATATTATTTATTTGAGAATGTGTAATTAATAAGAAGAGGAAAAAAATAAATTATAATTTAATAGGGGCAAACAGGGCTTAATCATCTGTTTGTCTAACTTTATATATAAATTATTTATAAATAACCATATCATATGTTTCAATGAATATATATGTGTGTGCGTGTTTATTTATTCGAAGTAATTTCTGTCTACTCATAAATTTGTTCATAAATTCTTTACAAACCCAAGCTAAACTGCCAAATTATTCAAGATATATAAGTTTTCAGTTAGACGATAAAAATGAATTCACATTCAATGTTTGGCGAATTAGAGTATAATCTAACTTAGAAACAAAGAATAGGAATCAATAATGAAATTGAATATAATGTGATTTGGATTTAGATAATAAATTTTGTCTCTTAATGGTCAAGAGAGAAACCCTAACAATTTTACTTGCCGAACTTGATGTTCTTTATTGTCACAGCGCCGGAGAAACAAATCGAATTGGTAAGTTTTCTCTTTAATCTCAAGTAATATTTATGCACGAATTTTTTTTCCCGGAAAAAAATCTCTGTGTTCGTGGTTCTTAGTAGTTACAGCTTACTGTGTTTCGATGATCCTAACTATCTGTACAAAAGTAATGAATAAAATATATTAATATGAATTGGAAAATTGAATCACATAAAAATGTATATGCTTTTTGAATACCTACACAGAACTCATTGCTAGTTAATGGTCAGTGGAAATTATTGGATAACGTTATCTTCTTTTTTAACTGTTTATAGTTTATAAAGAAGCTGCTTGGTGCTGGTTTATAGCAATAAATAATTTTTGGATGGCATTTCCTAGTTTCTATCCAATTTGTGTTCTTTTAATTTTCATACAATCAGCCATTTAATGCTTCTATTAACAAAAACTATATAAAATGACTGGAAATTATTTGATAATGCAAAGAAGCGGTTTCGTTCTGGCATTAGACATGGAAACGCCTTTTAGCATTGCTTTATTGATTTGTATTTTCTTGCGCATTTGTTTATAGTCTGAATGATGCCTATTTGTATCTGTTCTAGATTTTGAATTTCGTTATTTCACAGTGATAAACAAAAGCCATGACATGGTACACACAATTTTAAAAAGATTACAGTGGTTACCACTGGGAAGGACTTCACTAATATTATTCTCTCCTGCAAACAACGTCAAACACCAGCTGTTGTTCACAAGGGACATGCCATCTCACATATCCGTCAGTTTTATATGTCCAAAGTGAACTATAGGCAGGCAAAACTTTCACGATAAGCTTTCCACCATTATTGAGGAATTCCCTCGGCTTGATGATATTTGTCCTTTCTACGGTGACCTTGTCCATGTTATGCACAACAAAGACCATTACTAGCTTACTATTGGCCAAATCAATATTTGCTACCAGAATCATCCTTGTTAGATGTTTCTATAAGAATAACTTTTTGTAGTATATAGATGCATACTGATTTCGTATGTTGGCTATGTTTGTCCAAAAATACCAAGGGATATCACATTCCGATATTTGCAGTTCTTCTGCTGTGTGAACTAGCAATTCTAAGCATGCTGTAATATCTTAAGTGCACATTCAAGTTATTTATTCTAAATGTTCTCCTTTTTGTCTGTTGCAGAGAGAAGTTTCATCTTGGTGTTGTTAGCCTGTGATTGCATCAAAAAGCTTTAAAAAGATTTATGGATTTTGTGGAGAATCTGACTGTGGGTTGATTGAGATCTTTTATATTTTTATTAATCCAAATTTAACATTTAGGTATTTATTGGAGTTGCAATTTCAGAAATGATATATATATATTACCTTTTTCTTAAATTTTGAGGTTGCTTTGTATTTTTGCATTAAAAGAAAGCAAGTTCTAGTTGAATTTATCTCATCAAATATTGATAACATATCACATAGTAGTCGCATCATCAACTTACCTTCTGAAATATATTGGTTCCTAATTTTATTATCTGATACTGGCAGAAAGCAGCTTCACGAGCTGATTGACTTTAGTATTGCCTCTCAGTAAGTTGATCCAGCCACATATGTTGAAATTCGGTGCCATTAAACCAGCTCTTGCCTCCTATAGTTTGAGGTGTTAGATAAATCTCCCTTAAGAGTTTGATAGTTTGTTTGTCATTCAAATTGGTCGGTACTCAGTAGTGGAGTGAATTAGGAAAATATTAGTATCAATTACTAAATATTTACTGTACGTTTTTAGTTTTCTCATCTCCACTAAAACCATATATATTATTAGAATTGGAAGGTGGTATCGGAACTGTTGATTCCTTGCTGCTATCCTTGCCTGTTTCACTGCTTCAGTCACCAAGAGCTTGTTTGAGAATGATTTTGAGAATTGATTTTTTGACCGTTAGGAGAAAAGTGGGATCCACCTGTGAGAGAAGAAGTCAAATATTACTGCTGGAATAGTAAAATAACGGTCAAAAAATCAATTTTTTGGGTGAAAAAATCGGGTCCAAACAGGCTCCAAACCATTGTACTGTAGCTGATGATTTTCTGCTTGATGAATATAAGCAGTTTCAACTAAGACGTAGGCTGAGATGGTACCAGGGCTGCTCCTTCCTTCTTTGCCACCTATGCCACAGTGGTACTTTTTTCTTTTCATTTCTATCTCTATGTGCGCGTAGATATGCATTTAATGTTTTGGAATGGTTTGAGCCTAAAATTTGATCTCATTTATCTATTTTCCGGAGATTATGAATGTTAGGATTTATGTTAAAGATTAGCACTTAGAAGTGCACTCTTGATGTAATTTTTCAATGTCATGCCTTGATTTTCATTATTTGTTCGCGTGGAGTAAAATGATAGCAACGAGAGAAATAAGCTTGAGATAAGGGCAAAAAAATAAAATAAAAAATGTTGATCATTCAACAGCATATTGCCATTACAAATTCCTAATTATAGGCATGATGTATCTTTCACTTTGGAGTTTCCTTTGATAGCGCCTTTTTGCTTTAAAAATGTTGATCATTGTATTTCCTTTTTTGGAACTTGGTGGTGCTAAAAATTGCTTCTACAACCACGAAAAGGAAATTTCTAGTTCTCGTGCATCTACTTAAAATTGTGGGAATATAACCAGTCATCATTTGGTGAATAAATGGTTAAACCATTTTATTTAGGGTACCAAGGAAAGCGTTTTAATTTCTTTGTGCCCTTTTTTCATTGGAAAGGCAATTGCCTCTATACATTTCCTCGAGGTTCTTAAGGAAATGGAGTTGCTCAAGTGTTTTATTGATTCGAAAAAATTGATTTTAAATCGATCATTCACTCGAATATCAATATGTGTACAGTTTAACGCCGATTAGCCACCTGATGCACATAGTTTAACCCAAGGCTAGAGGCTTGAGTACATTTTGTAATAGGATTGTGCTTAGAATGGGAAGATACAAAAGAGCATAGTTGCGTCGGTTATTAATTCATTCAAAACTTTGGAGGTAGTCGGTCAGTGGTTCACCTGGGCTGGATCAAAAGTCTAGAAAAGCCCGACCGGATAGAATATTGAACTTGCTTTATGCTTGTCGATGAAATATGTAAAGATTAAGCCCTTGCTTGATTTGGTTAAAAATCAAATTTTTAATAGATTTTGATAAAAGTTAATGAAATGTGGTATTTAAAAGTTGATAAAATAGTGGGTCCTATAGAATAGTGATTGATAACCCTAAATGGGATAGATCCAATAGAAATCTCATTCATTAGATATAGTATGTTAAATGATTGTTGAGCTGTATGCTAGATTCAATATCATGATCCCTACAAAATGATAAAAGAATTTCATGAGGATTATGGAAATCCTTTTGTTTGCAGCTTTTTCCGAAATTTCGGGAAAAGTATTTAATGTATTCTATTAATTTGATTAGAATTTTGTGTGTTTCAACCATCCCACTTTATACAATATTAGAAATATATTATAGAACTAATAATAATAATAATGACATTGATAATAATATGGGAGTTACAAGTTACACAACATAATATTTGAAATATCATTTTAAAAAGTAAGTTTCAAAATAAATAATTTTTGTGTCAGCTAAAATTATATTTAGCCCCTGTTTGGCCCTCATTTTGTGCAAATGAAAATAGGTGGAAGAGAGTTTTTTTGAAAAATGAGTGGTTGAAAAGGAAGGAAATTTTTTTAGTTTATGTATAATATTATTTTATGGAAGATTGTGTGGTTGAAAATAGGAAAAAGAAAAATGAAATGTAATGAAATGAAATGAAAATTAATGGGGCCAAAGGGGGCATAAATTAGTTACTTTTGAAAAATTGCTCTCTATTGTATTGCTAAAAGAGCTTTTTTAAATATGAATGATCTAATAGAAGAATTTGTGAATATTATACGGCTAGCTTCTGTTGATCGAGTAGCAAGTTAGTTTAAGTAACTCTTGACACAGTCGTAGGGCATCTTCTCTCTTGTTTTCTTCTTCATTTTTAGGTTTTCTTCATAAATTGTCATTTTAATGAGACTAGAATTATACACGAGGACCAGTGAGGGATCAACGTCCTCTGATTTATAGATTTAAGTCCAACTTCTTACTCAATCAGGATCAATACGCAATTTTCTCAAAAGACTAGTTTAGGCTCCGTGCAATGCATGGATTGTATTATTTGAAGAGTGATATTAACGTTTTGAATGTTAATAATTGTATAAGGTAAATTATGTTCAAAGCAGGAGGAGTAATGAACAAGTTTTTAATTAGGAAACTGTTGAACAAAGATATGTTTTTATATTCGTAAAAATTGGGATCTTCTTGATTGTTTCTGTTATCCTTTTGAAAGTGTATGTTGTAGTTGGATGGAAATAGAGATCTAGAAGTAAAGCACAAATTGAGAAAAAGCAAGAGGCGCCATTTAGCACTTATATACTACATCTAATATTTTTTGAAAATAATAATTAGTACAATGTTGAAAGTTAAATATTTACATGTCAATTATTTGAATGAAGGGGTAAATAAGCTAAAGGTTTATTAAAGAATGTTGTACATATTTTACTTTTTTTTAATGTTATACATTGAGAAAAAGAATCTGATAAAGATAGCTCAATTTATTTTTTGGCAGAATATATATGATGAGAAGATTGCACTATCTGTAATTTGGTTTAGTCGTCTAGTGATATATTAGATTTCTCATCTTTTTTTTTTTTTTTTGTCATCTACAAATGAAATAGAGTTAGCAAAAAAACACTTCTTGAGTGTGAAACAATTGTCCTTTATACCTGTTCCTCTGAACTTATTCCCATGGTATCCATTGCCTTCGTTGTTTCTATATACTCTCTGGATTCATCAAGCTCATCTAAGTCGTAGCAATTTAATTGATTAAATAACGGAACTTTTTGGATTGCCCAACTGAATTTTTTTAATATCCTGAAAGTAAAAAAAAAAGAGAGAGAGAGAGAGAGATTAATCTAGAATTAACTCGGAAACATAAGAGAGTACATAAATAAAGATTTTTTAAACAAATTAACATGAAATTAAAAAAATGTGATGACTTATGTGAAGGATGTGTTGACCTAACATTTACAGGCGAACTCAATTGAATCGCTTGGAGCAGTGTAATCCTAGTTTCCCCTTTTGATTAATAAGAAGAAGATATTCCTTGAATGATAGGTCACATTTCTAGGAAGAAAGCGAGCAGATTTTTAAATTCTGTTTTGCCACTTATATCAGATCTAAAGGAGACGACCATCAGCTGATGCAGCAAGAAATAAAGAATAAGTTCAGTGCCAATAACCCTTTCATAAGCCAAGGAAACGTATTCTACATTGAAGAAAAGACTGTGATTGCACATTCATCAGATTCGAAGATTCAAGACTTAATCACTTCAGTAATAAATAGCATCAGGAATTAACCAATTATACGATCACCACTGCCTAGAGAAGCAGGATTGACAGAATTCAATTATATGGACAAGCGATATCTAGAAGAGAGTAGGACAAGAATGACTCAAAGCCTCAAACAACATTTGCTCAATATGGACTTTGATCTAAATTTTTAAAAGCTTGCAATTAATATATAGTTTGCTCTGTACTTACTACCAATTCACAATAAGCATAATAATATTGAGGAAACCTCCTAAAAATTTCCACCTGAGATGTTTGAGTTGCATCTAAGAAGAGAAATATTCTTTCCCTTACACAATTATCAGGCTGTACGAACCGTGATAAAAAATTATTTCTATTAATTTAATCAATAAATGACTGAGAATAAGACATGGAAAATAATTTCTACTTTTTTCTTAACTATCATTACAAATATAGAAAGAATAACCATCCGTGGCTGTGCCTATAACCTTTGTTCATCAACATCTCAAGAAGCTGTGAATCCGACAAAAAACAAAAATCTTATCAATGCTTCAAAGCAAGTGGTCAGGGGGCATATATAATCCACCGCAACTAAAAGAGATCCATCAAAACAAGCAAAAAAATTATATACCCTATAAGTACTTACCAGTACTGTAAACAATTGTGTGTTTGAATCTTTGCTTCCCAGGTATTCTTTATAACTTTTACAACATCTTTAACTTGTCTGTATTACAAAATTACATAAAATAGTGGTGAAGTAGGTAGTGACATTCAAAAACACAATTAATGTTAAATTAAACAATACAAACCTTATCTTAATAATTAAATTTCATTCAGCAGGATAAAAGTAACTTCAACACCATTTTATAGACTTAAACAACAAAAGCATTTATTCCTTCAATTTCAAAACCACTATAATAGATATTGAAATTGAACATATAGAGTACAAAATTAATAAATGAAGATACATCAACTCCTGTTAAAGAATACGTGGATCACCATCTTACTGAGTTCCTTTAGCTTCTGGTACTAGATGCATCTAGCTAATAGAATAATAGTTAGGTGGGGTTGAATCTTCGAGTTTGATATTGACTATGTTCGAAGGAACCAACATTGAGGCTTTTTCCTCATTCCATTTCCCATTTTGTAAAACCTGAAGTTGGAACAGATTTAATGTCTCATATTTGCCATCGAAGAACCTACATTTATTCCAATGTATAGAAATATTTAAAATAAGTAATTTTGAAGCTATGAATATAAGATTATAGATTGAATTTTGATAAAGGAATCTTACTGAATTTTCATAATTTGTTATGGTTAGGATAAACATGGACGTAAAAAATATTCATTGTGACAGATATCTGTGACAATCTTTCGTTTGTATAAACGTATCTTCTCTAGTGAAATTGCTTCTAATGGATATCCGAAAACGAAGCATTCAATATATTTGAGAAGGAAAATTCCAGAATTTGGCCAATAGAAAAAATAATTTGAAGTTAGTTTATGTTAATGTTGTAAATGTAAAATAAAATTAATAGAAAATTAAATATTACAGTAAATTGTTGAGATGCTTACCCATTATTTTAACAAGGTAGATACGGTATGATTTACAATTTCATATGTTTATTTCTATGTTTTCTTAAACTTGGTTTGCCGAAGAAAATGTCTGTATATATCACTAATGATTGTACTACAGACAAAACTCGTTTTACACGTAATTTAATTGCATTCGGTGTATGAATGTTGTGGCTCCAATCATATACATGAAATTTTCACTTTTGAAAGTCGACAAGAAAAAGAAACCAAATATTGTCTGGATATGCGGATGGAATCAATAAATAGTTGTATGTTATCCACGGACGAGCAAATACGAGTAATTCTCCTTTTATGTACTGTTGTAATGCATTGAAATTACTTGTAGAATGGGCAGCTCCTCCTTTTATAATTGTATATCAATGAACACATTCATTCTCGAATCTAAGGTTCATGATTGCATATTCTTTAGAAAGCGGGGAGATCCATCGTGAATAAATCTTCTCAACAGCTTTAATTCTATATCAATATGCTGGTAAAAAAATGTAAATTAGATATATTAATTAATGGAGTAAAATTAATTATGATTAATAAAGTTGACTTACCACAATATTTATATCTTTCATTTGATTTATTATATTTATCAGCGACTGTCTTCCGTATAGATTGTCGATTTCGTCTTTCCAGTATGCGCTATATAAGAAAAAATTAAATTGTCGTCAAATAAGTAAAATACAAATTATAATATTTAAGTTAACGAGGTTAAATTTAATATCTTACTCTGATGAATTTTGATATCCATTCTCTAATGTTTTTGTATTTGTCGATGTTATAGTCTTCTAAAATATTAGTTGGCATTGTTGATGGAGATTGTGTCTGTTTCTGCTTACCTTTGTTTCTCTCGTCGATCTTTCAACGTTTTCTATATATTCAGATGTTGAAGGGATTTCGAATTCAACTCGACTTGTATGAGGAGGTACATCTCGTTGTACAAAGGCTACAATTGTTTCCATGTGTGATTTTCAATCGGATAACTGATTCTGTATATTTCAATTTTGTTCATCAATGTAAGACTTCGTTAAACTGAAACTGGTATCCACATAAGATTGCATGTTAGATTGTATGCCCTGGAAGTAGTCTTGTTGGTCTTTTTGCTGATGTTCAAAAAATTGTTTCTAATTGTTAAGAATTGTCTGACAGAGAGCTTCTTGCTTTTTAAGAATTGTATGATACTGAGTTTCTTGCTTTGTTGATTCTTGAATCATCTGTGTTTTTAAGTTGTCGTAGAAACCAAAGACATCTTGTCTGTGTATATTGAACATCTGTTCCATATCTAGTTTAGTTACATAGTTTGAGCTACCAGAAGAAGTAGATTCAATTCCATCTGAAGTGTGGATAGTTCTTTCTTGTGTATGTATGTTATCTGCTGGAATTTATTGTGTTACATTGTCCAATTCACCGTTGACAATGTTGTCTAGTGTGCGATGTTGGTTGTCAATTGGTAGCGAAAGATTTGTATACCAGAATGTTTCCAATTCTGCTTCAGTAGGATTTAGCGTTGAATTACTGTAATCTATAATTGTAATAAAATATCAAATGTATTTTTTTAAATTTATTTATAAAGAATTAAATATATATTTAATTGTATATTAAAATAAACATACCTCTTGAGCAGCAAAAAATTGTCTTATAACATGTTCCGTTAATACTATTTGAGGCTGTCATTTATGCATTCGTGGACATTTTAAGCTTGTATGGATACGATGATCGAATTGTCGTCCAATTTGAGGAAAAGCTTCATATATCCAATACTGAAATATAAGTAAAAAGAAATATTAAAGTTGTTATATGATTAAATTATATGTAATGGGGAAAAGAATGAAAGAAAATACCTGGAATGCAAGCGGATAACTATGCAACGAATATTTACAGTCTGTTTGGTCATTTTGTTGTATTCTTCGTACTCTTTCAAGCTGTGATTCTTGTAATGAATTTAATAAGACATACTCTGTAATGAATTTAATAAAACAAAGTATGTCTTACGTCCCCATGAATACATAAGGAACTTATGAAGTTGTTCAACCATTCCAAGAGTTCTGAAATTGATGTCTTCCAGTTGGTTTTAAAACGCATTCGACGAACATAGCTAATCCCAATTTAAATTTATCTTCTCGATCTTTACACATATGAAATATTTCAGAAAGTCTTATCATAGTAATTCTTTTTGAACCATTGAAGTATTCATCCCTAAGTCGAGTATTACTAAAATTGAGATTAACAGTAACTTCATGGGATGGTAATCCAATGATTAGACAAAATTCTTGCAAGCCAAAACGGGCTACATGATCGTGTAATTGTACCCAAACTTCGTTATTTTTACCGGAGTTTATAAGTCTCATTATGAACTCATGTATTAATTTGCTACTAAATTTTTTATTTTGCTTTTTATACATACTTCCACGAATGAATCCATGGAATGGACTGCACAATAAAGAAGTTTGATTGTCTGCATCTATAAGTTCTACAAAATCTTTAAGATATTGAAAATTTGCAAATTGAGTAATTGTAGCAGAAAACCATTGATTTAGAGATAATATGTATTCTAACGACATCTGCAAAAATTATTTAAAAAAACTATTCATTAGTCAACAAATTTATTCATTTACTAATCTAACATAATTTTTTAGAAGTTGGCAATTTTTTTTTTTTTTTATGATGAATGATATTTTACATACTACAACTTTATTAAAAATAAATTTAAGATTATATCTATACTACTTGAAGCATTGTATTTTGTCGTTGATCTGAAATTGTATATGTATTGTGATGGAAAGGATAGCTAGTTACAATTTTATGAAACTTTATCACATTTTCATATTTGAAATTTAATAGTACAATATATAGATGGAAACAATATAATTTGCACTATGATTAATATACAGTTTAAATAAATAAAATTTGTGAACTTTAATACTTACGCAATATATTTGAAGAAAATGTTATACAAGAATTTATGAAATTGGAATAAGTCAATAATGATGATTAATGATAGTTATCAACCATAGACATGTATAAAATATGGAAAAACGAGAATTTTGATTTAGTTCATTATTTTCATTTTTAGACAATGGTCATTAATTAATATGTATCATCTTAATAAATTAAAATGAAGATATGTATGCTTGTCAAAAGCTTTCTAATAATTGCGTTAATTATGCAGACAAAAACAATGATATAATGTAATTGAGAATTATGTTAAGTAAAAAATTAATTAGTTAAACAAAAAGATTTTCTAGTGTGTTAATAGACAAATGAAATTTTCCACATGAGGTGTGTTAGTTGATCTCAGAAAATACATGATGTTAATTCTGTTGAATTTTTATTTTTTTGAAGTGATAAATTGGAAAAACCTAAATTTTATATCCAAAAGGGATTAAAATAATTTTTTTAGAAGGAATGTTAAATTTTGTTTAAATCTCATTTACTCAAATCATCAGTGTATTTGATATCCTATTTAGAATATAGTTGGAGAGTATTTTTTAAAGGCGAAGATCAGTTTTATCGTGGAGTTGCTCCACGCAGAGCGGAGTAAATGCACTCCGCGCAGCGCGAAGTGTGGGCATTCCCACTCCGCGCTGCACGGAGTGCTACACTTCGACGTCTTCTTAAGGTTAATAATAATAATAATAATAATAATAATAATAATAATAATAATAATAATAATAATAATAATAATAATAATAATATGGGCATGTCGTACTGTAAAACATGATTTTAGTGTGCTACCTTAAACTATCATAGGAGAACTCGACACTACAGATTTAAGCTTGAATTGCAAAAAACTTGAAGATCATTTGTATAACTTCTTAACATAATAGTATTCATAAATAGTTTTTAAATTTATTTTTATCACATGAAGGTTACCTTTTTGCTGTAGTCGATCACGCAGGAAGCTTGATTAGGCAGGAAGCTTGCAAAATGCTTGTCAAAAAGAAAATGGTTAAAGGTGAGTAGTAGTTTGAATGTTTATCTAAACGAACGAATGATAGATATTGGTGAGTAAATGTTGGTAGTTGAAATGTGGGGTGAGTAAATGTTGGTAGTTCAAATGTGGGAGGAGTAAATGTTAGTAGTTGGAATGTGTAAATGCAAATTGAATTTGAATATAATTTATTTCCATTCATTTAATTAAGTATTTATGCATTGGAACGAAGTGTTTTTAATGTATTCAAAATTGTATATATTTAGTCATTGCATAAAAATTACTAATTGGTAAATAAATTTTATAAAGATAGAAAAAATCTGTAAAATTGAATAAATTGTTATACATTAGCAAAAGTAACAAAGTACATATTTAATGGTTGAATTTTTTTATTTTTTTTATTTAATGTTTTATAAATTCAGTCATTGAGCGAAGAAGTATTTGTGTAGTCAAAGCTACAAAATGTCTTTGTGGAGCACTCCGCGCAGCGTAGAGTTGCTATATGTTTGATTATTTTTTAATGTTAAACGAAAGAATACCTCTAAAATAAAATTATAGTTAACATGGCTAGGTTTTTACTTGAATTTTTTACTATCACACGAAAAACGTAATATATATAAATGTAAATTTAATTTGAACATAATTTATTTTAATTAGTTTAGTTAATATTATATTTATGCATTAGAATTAAGTATTCTTAACGTATTTATGATGTTGTATAAATTTAGTTATCGAATAAAAAAATCTTAAGGAAAATTTATAAAGTATCTGTGTAATTTTTAAACACGAACTGCAAAATTGAATAAATTGTTGAAGTGTTGTTTGACAAAAATACAAAAGTATTAGAGATTAGCAAAATGTGATCGATTACGGTTTAATGGTCAAATATTTGTAGGTTATTTAATGTTTTATAAATTTAGTGATTGAATAAAAAATTGATAAACAAAACTGATAAGCATCTGTGTGGTCTTCAAACACAAAGAAATTGCAAAATTAATAAGTTGTTGAAGTGTTGTTTAACAAAATAAAAATACAAAGATTGTTATATATTAACACAAGATGGTAAATTACAATATTTACACTGAACAAAAAGAGTTTGCAAGCAACTTACTTTCTTCATTTCAAAAGAGCAAACTATTTTTAGTTGACAGTATTTTTGTTGAGAACCTATTATTTAGTATTGCACTCCAAAAGCAAACGACGTTGCTTTTGTTTACACTATTACTGTCAACCGATACAAAAGTACAAAAGTAATACAATGATTTTCAAGTTTCTGGAGTTGGTTCGTCGTTCGTTTTATAGGTTTTGTGAAGATGCTTCTTTTTCACTCCTGAAACTGGTTGAATAACTTCGTCTGCTATTTGAAAAAGAGGCCTTTTTACATTTGTTGTAGTTGGGGAGACTTCAGCAGTACATGTCTTCTCTTTTCCTTTTGTGTTTTTTTTGTCTAAACTTTCCTGCAGTTCAGCTGGATTGTTTTCATCTGCTGTGATAGTTGAAACATTTGTTTCATTTGTTGTAGCAAAATGGTCGTTCGCAGTCATTGTTGTTAAAGAGTTCAATGCAAAGATGATTTCAAAGTGGTCTTTTGGAGAGTTTTGGCGTTTCTGTGTGACCTTTAGATAAAATTGTGCTTCATTTTGACTTTCCATTTTCATTATACTGTCCATTTCTGCATATGGTTCCTGTAATAAAATTAATCTTTTAGAATACTAAATATTAAAGTACTGAAGCAAATCATTTGAAACAATGCTAGAATTTTAATTTTACCTTTTCGAAATGGTTCATTATATAATTGGCAATAGTTTCTAATAATATTTCTGTCGCATCCCCGATAATACTTGCATCCAACCATCTAGATTTGTCTTCGAGGTGAACGAAAGCATTTACTCTGCAAACGAATTTTTTGTAAAGTACAACATCTATTATGTAGCTTTTCAATAAAGCATTAACATCACGTAAAAATTTAATATCTTTAATATTATAAATTATCTTGGAATAGTTTTTGCATGTTCGCATTTGCAGAATCGACATTTATAAACTTCTCCGAAGTCTACATTAGATTTTTTTTGCAGTTGTTGCAGGCCATATACCAAAATTTTTGATTTTTGGAAATGATTTTCCAGTGTGCTTTGACCCAGTAAAATTTTTTCTACCAAAAAAAAAAAAGAAACAATTTTATAATTAAATTGAAATAGTAAGAGGAGACAATGGCGTTTGGTAATGTTTTAATACCGAATATGAAAAAAATTATGTATTTATGTTACTCATATGCTGAATGAAATTAAAATACCGTGAGATAGAGTCCAAGTAAATTTGCAATTAGTGTGAATTTGTTGTTAGTTGGAGGTGATAACTTCGGCCGGCTTACAACAATAAATGACTTATTTTCTATAAGGCTGTCAAACTTTTCTTTGTTAGCCTCCGTCCGATAGAAAATAAATATAAAAATAGTCATAAAAATAATTGTTTCATTAATTTTTTTTATTCATTAAAGAAAAGATAGTTATTATTTTGAGTACCAATTTCTATAGTCTGCAACAGCTAATAGATTGAAATTAATAAAGAATGTGCTATTGACTTTGATTGAAAGGATAATGCCTGCAAAACGAAAAAAATAATAATTTCACGTATAATTGTAATTATGTAAATATTATAAATCAATATGTACATACCATTGAATGAAGACACCTTCAGATTAGTAGCCCATATAACGAGTCTTTTCGAAAGATTTTCAAGAATTGTAATACATTCTCGTTCAACAAAACTATCCCATAGGGTTAACATCACGGTCTGGCACTGTTTGTTCATCAATATAACATCTTGGAGAGTAGCTTGTGTACCAAAATGAGTTTGGATAATTCCTTTCTGTCTAATGTCCACAGCTACACCTATAATATCTACAAAAAATATATATATATATATTTTATATATGTCGTATATATTAAGAGCATGTTTGAGCCATATTTAAAAAAAAAATACATTCTTAAACAATGATTTGACATCATTTCAACCATACATTCTTCAATAAAATAATATTACACGCAAATCTAAAACTTTTCTTTATTTTTTAACCACACATTTCCCATCAATACACTATTCAAAAATTCATTCTAAGCAAAATAATATGGCTCAAACAAGGGCTTAATTTTAACAGAGTCATAAGAAAAATGTAAAAGGTTGTAGAATTCGTGATAATTAATCCATGCGGTACAAATTTTACTAATGTTGATATTTGTATCCATGTGTTGTTCTAATTCATCAAATGAAGTAAGTTGATACTATAGGAAGATAAAATTCAAGTTATCTCGTGTAATTCTTCAATTTTTGTTCTTCCTGTGATCGTCCAGAATTTTTCATTGGCTGAGTTTTTAAACTGACTTTTGTTATCTTTCTCTGTTGTATTGGAGACGATATATGTCTTTGCCAGTTCCAACTGGTCATTAAGTGCAGTAATATCTGCGTCGTACAGTGTTGCTGTAACTTGATTATTCTGTTTAACATCAGTAAAGTTGGAAGTGTTAATAAAATATACAGGCATAATAAAAGTTTGAAATGATGAAAAATACTACTATTTATGTACCTCTAAATCCATGAAGACAATATTCTGATATCTAGTAGTCGAATTATGAGTAGTCTTAGGTGTTTGCTTTCCTATAATGACCACTTTTGCAGACCAATTAACCTCTGAAATTGCAATATGTTGAATAAATTTATACGATCCAGTCATCTTTAATATCTGTTAATAGCAAAAAGAAGAACAAGAAGTTAGACTAAAATTAGTTACCAAAACGAAGAAACAAATTTTTTTCAGGAAATGGACAAAATACCAATGATAAACAGGAAAAGTATTTTTTAAAGAGCTGATAGATATAGAAATGAAATTCATACATGAACTTCAAGTATATATGGTATTTATTGAATATCCAGAACTTCAGGATAGAAATATATTTTAGGGATATTTTGAATTTTTTAATATACACTTTGGGCACAGAAGACATATAAATAAAAGTAAAAATAGTAATGTGAGTGTGTGACTATATGAGGTTAATTATATTGTTAGAACGATAAACTTAAAAAATAATTATAGCTACGTGTAAGTTGAAAAATATCCATGCTAGGAAGATAAGTTCAGATAAATTATGATACTCACGTAAGTTAAGATTATACTTGTCTATTCATCATTTAATAGAAGATAAATTATAATTATATTTGTCTATTCATCGTTTAATAGAGGATGGAAATTATAATTGTACTTGCATATTCATTTAATACAAAATATCTGCAATTAAGCCTTTATTGTTTTTCATTCTTTCCTTATTAAAATAATACATCAAGCCACTATATTTAAATTTCTATTTTTTGTGTAGGGCTCATAGTAACTATATTTTTCATTCTCATTTTTACATAAATGGAAAATTTCTATTTTTTTGTGTAGGGTACAACTATATTTTTCATTCTCATTTTTACATAAATGATAAATGAATGGAGTCTAAATGTGTACTCCGCTATTAAAATATAGCTAATTTTTTAAATTAAGAATTATATTAATGAAATAAAATATTGTCAACTTAGTTAATTTTTTTGCACAGGAACGATAGTTGTTTTGTTCTTAGTTATTTATATTTTATATTTGATTAATATAAAACTTTTAAATATCAATATTTGTAAATTGTAATTAAATATAATTGAATGTATGAAGCGTTTGAAAATTTTATTTATGTCATTTGAAAAGTGCAATTTAAATTTTTATGTAAATGGATATGTAAAAATATAATTGTTATCATTATTGAACATTGAAACTTTACTTTTGACTACTTAATTAAGTTATCCAGTTACTACTATTTAGTTAGAAAGCAAATGTATGGAATATATATATATTATTCAATAGTGAAATAAACTCTCTCTGAACTATATTTATAATAAAGATTTTTGGTAAACAAACACTGCGTATTTACAAAATGATAGAAATTTTATAAGATAATTATATAATGAAAAAGAACAATGAGAATACAATTTATTTCAATTGTCGGAAAAGAAATAACAAAAAATTAATATTTTACATGTAATGAATTTTAAATTTCAGCAACATGTAAGAATTCATTTTTTTCTCCTTGCATGAGCATGGGGCTGTGAAAATTCAAGCTATTTTCCATTTTGTACGATGGTTACATTCCCATATTGATAGAATAGGATATTTTTATTCCCATTAATTATTCAAATTTCATATATTGAAGGACAGCCTCATGACCCACATACAAATTTCAAAAATCCCATGTTATGTATCTATCATTTCTTTCCCATCAAAAAGAATTTTGTTCTAAAGGTTTAATACAATATTTTGCACTGGTGAAAATAGCTCATCAAATCGTTTGTACCTAGCTCGTTGAAATCGAATGAGAATTTTCTTTGCAAAAAATTCTGATATAATAACATATCCTGCGTTAAAATATAGATGCTTTATGTATCATTTTTTGAAAATTTACCTTCAAGACAATGGAAAAAAACTTATAACCAAACAACACTAATAATAAAATTTTAGAAATTATCTATAACCTAATTATTGAATAGATGTTCTATAGCACTTATAACTATTACAGAATTTATATTAATATTAACATGTCATCATTAGATAAAACACTCCGTTTTAAAATTTTCTCTCAACTTTAGGCTCAGGCCTGTACTGTATTTAAAGATCGTGTGCTTCCACGAAATAATACTATAGAAATATGTCCACAAAGGATTCATTTCAAACTAAACGATACCAAAAATCTTTCAGTAAAAGATTAGTGTGTTAAAAATATATTCAATACTATGTCATAAAGGACTGAAAAACACCAACTAAAAGTTCATTTACATTTTAGTAACCATCAATTCACTAATGGCATGACTATAATTTCTAAAATTCTAAAATGCCAAAAAATAAAGAAAATAGCTACTTATATAATTTTTTTACAGAACATCCGACCATCATTTAGTTTCAGTAACAAACTCAAAACTTCTAATGAGAGTTGTACGCCACATGTACTGTTCCTAAAACATATGATTAGTCTAAATGAAATGTATAAAAGAAAAATACAAAAGGAAGAAGGAGGATACTTTACTTACTTTTGATCTAGGTGGTCTATATAAGTGTTTGATATATCTATTTTAGTAACCTTAAGTTAATTATTCCAATAAAAGATTCTCTAAATGTATGACTACCTAGTATATCGACGCTGCAAATCTACAATGGCTATTATAAAAATAAAAGCAAAAAGTGTTTTCAGCTATAAGAAGTAGAAGTAGTATACACTTTATCGTAGTTAACACATACACATACCTTGATCGAAACTATCATTGATTTGTTTTGCATTGTCATATTCATTTATTCCCTGCAATGAAATTTTTAATATTCTTAAGTCTTACAGTAGAAAACAAGTATAAGAAAAACAAAATAAAAGCATATTTTTTCTTACGATGCACAAATAGAAGTGCTCACAATTATAAAGTCACTTTCTTTGAACATATATATAGTACTATATAGAAGCCTGTACTCTATTGAAGATTTCTCTGTCCTCGTGCTCAACGAATTTGTGCATAAGTAGTAATAGCTTCATAGAAAATGTAGAAAAAAAACATCGATTATAACCTTTAGAACAATATTAAGAATTAAGTGTATAAGTATTATTAAAAGTATAAGATACTTACATTACTTCGATGATATCTTTTATTGATTTATGAATGAAAGAATTTCCTTATACACTACGTTTTTAGTACATGTGATGTGTGAAGTTTCTGCAATTGATGAGTTAAGCAGAACCTTTAAAGATTTGCTTGTTTTAGCTCTTGACAATGCTACGTACAACTGACCATGACAAAAAATTGGCTCCGGAAGATATAAACCAACGAAATCAAGTGTTTGTCCTTGAGCTTTGTTTATCGTCATTGCAAAGCATGGCCTAATCGAAAATTGAATTCTTTTAAAAGGAATTGAAGTTTGATTGCTTTGAAGTGGAATAAAAGGGATTCTTGGTAAAAAAAAAAATACTTTCCACAATATTCACCAGAAATAATTTCAATAAGAATTACATTTTTCTCAAATTTTCGACAAGTAAGTCGTGTTCCATTACATAGACCTTCGGAAGGATTGATATTTCGCAATAACATGATAGTACAGTTTATTTTAAGGTTCAATTCATGTGGCGGAATACCATTTGAAGTCAAACTATTCAAGAAATCTTCTTCAAAACTTTGTTCTGATTTATCGATTGTTTCATCAAAGCTATAGTACGTAAAAATTTGACCAAGAATCTGTTCCAATAAAATCTTGTTAATAAGATCAACACATTCATTTCTATGCGTAAGAATAACTCGATTTGCCATCGTATATAAATTGTCAGCATATGCTTCTATATTTGAAAAAACGTGATGGATCAAAGTTTTTAAAGATTTTATTTCGTCTTTGAATGGTACGATAATATCATTTGGAAGCTGAATGCAATTACAAGTATGATGTTGCTCTATCCCGTTTCCAATTTTTAACAAGTAATCACAGAAAGTAGGATCAAACTTTGCCCTCATATTTTCAACTAATGGCAAATGTACGAATAGGGGCCATAGGTAAGAGAAAACTAAGCTAACTTTCATTATATCTTCTTTTTTTCCTCTGTACTGGTAGAACTTGTCGAAAACCCCCTCCAAGAACTATAACTTTACCACCGAAAGGCAAGTCGCAATCAACAGTACACCAATTTACCATAGGTGCTTCATCCCAGATTATTAACTTACACATTTTCAACAAAATTCCTAAAGCTGATTGCTTACTAATTGAACGCCTTACTTCACCAATTATTTTTAAAGAAATTTTAAACCTTGAATGAGCAGTTCGACCTCCAGGTAAAAAAAATGCTGATACCCCAGAAGATACAGTTGCCAAAGCAATAGAATTTTGAGACCTTACAGCAGTTAGAAATACTTTATATAAAAATGTTTTTACCTGTGCCCCCTGGACCATCAATGAAAAAAGTAGCACTTGATCCCGATGTTATTTTTTTTTCCATAATTGTATTATATGCAAATTGTTGTTTGTCATTTAAGCTTGATGCACAAACGTGGCCTCCTTTGAGATTCAAATTTGTTGTTTCATCTTCAACCATTCTTCTTAATCTATCATTCTCGTTTAAATCTACATTGAATGGTACAATTTTATAGTTGTTTATGTTTTTGCCTAAGGATTCTAAAATACAGTTAATATCCTCTAGAGCCCGTAGTTCAGCAACATGCGAAAGTATATTTCTTTGTACATAATCATCAATTATATAATATTTGAATTTATTCCACAATGACTTTGGATCATTAGGGTTGCAGAGCACAAGAAGAGTAGCAAAAAGATGTCTTAAACAAATAGATATTTCATAAATAATAGCTTCGGATAGACATTCTTCACATGGTTATCTCCACTCAATAAACTATGTAGAAGTGCTGCTTCTCGATACGTGACAATAGTAATCCCATTTGAAGTTCGTAAATCTTGAAATGATGTTGGACCTCGAATATGATTCATAAGAACACAAAGATAATATCGTTCTCCTTCAGATGGATTTACTGTAACAATTTGTCCTATAACAACCTGTTTCTTTCTGCAAGTCCAAACTTTCTTGTTCGTATTTCAAACGAAATGTGTTGGAAAATCTCGGTACAAAAGTGTATGCGCGAACTCATTTTCTTCATTCGTTCGAAAGAATTTTGTTAGTATTTTTTTCTTGTATTTTCATTTTAAACAACAGTATATAAATTATCTTCAGTGTCGTACATTACTTGCTGATGATTTTCGATATGAAACTGTAAAGAATAGACTGTCCGACAAATTTTTGATAGATTGAACGAGAAAATCCACCACATAGCTTCTGGTGGAGATATCCATCTAACAGATTGATAAGTAGAAATTTCATCTATTTCTTTCTCTATTTCATTCGTGTGAACTGAAAAATTGATACGATCATGTCATTTGTAAACATACTTGTACAAATAGAAGAACATACTTCGACATTAATATGACAGTCAAATTTTATACTTAAATAAGGATTGTATGGTACAACCCATCGATTGTCTAACATTTTGCCTCTAACTCGAACAGAAATATTAGTATCACGACACTTATACAACAGATATGAATCCTGACCAAATACAATAATATTACAAAAATCTCTAGGGTATTTATTTTTACAACCTTTATTTCCCTCCATGCATGTATTTTTCGGATTCAAGTTTCCACAAAGATCATGCATATTGTGTCTAACAATAACAAAATGAAGATGAGGGTATTTCGTTTTGTCGGGAATTTCACATGACACAATTCTATCAACTTTTTCAGCACAAGTGATTTTATTTTTAGAGTTAAATATTAACAACATATTAGCATGATGAAGTCCTCTTTTTTGAAATTTAATCACATATATATGTGCAATAACAGACCCTAAAATACTTACTTTATATAAATCATGTTTCAATTCTTTTATTTTGCTCTAAATATACATACAATTAAATCAGGTCGATTTTGAACTTCGTCATTATTCTTTAGTTCTTGCTTAATCTCTGGCCAATTTGGATTACATATTATAGTTAAAAATATATCTGATTTTCCATAACGTTGTACAATGGTCATTCCATCCATATATCTTCTTAGCATATCACGAGGCCCACATGTAAAAGATGGTGGTAAAACAAATTTTCTCCCAACTTTACATCCTCTAGTTTCCCCATTTTTTACACTATCTACAATATTTTGGTAAAGTTCAGCACGAATTCGTTTCTGATTATTACGAAAATAGTCTAACCTGGTAGTTTCAATCTTAACGTACATATCTACAACATATTGCGTGAAGTAACGCAGACTTACCAGAAGGCCTAATTTGTAGTTTATGTGAATAGTATTCTCGACAAGATACCCGAGTACGTTTCTTCACTTCACTGAGCACTACAGAACCCAAATACAAACTAAATTCAACATTTATTGATAAGATAAGATACTATAAAAATATAGAAAACTCTAATAAAAGATATATTTGCAAACCTTCATTCTCTTTTTTGATAATTTCAGTTGCAGAAGTAGCTATGTTAAGAATAACATCAGATGTCAACATATGTTGAGGCTGAAAGTATATACTTCTGCATTTCTCAATGCCTTCATACCAACCAGATTCCCCATACGAAAACAGTAACGAATATTGCAATGGATCATAACACCCATAATAGTAATGAACTTTGTATGAATCGTCAGAATGGCCGTATATAGAAATGTCACGAGTACGAATATTAGTATTTTCATTATCTTCGACCTATATAACTGCTACTTGAAATGTTGTAGGAGTATTGAAAACTCTTTGATCAAATCCTGGATCGGATCGTATTTGTATTTGATGATCATGCAAGTTAGTGACATCACTTAATGACCTAAAAAAATTATTATATGGATTTGTTTTTAAGATTTCAATTACAGCAATTAAAGTAGATTCAACAAAGTTTGATGAAATGTTCATACGATTTTGAGCTTCTTTTTCTGTATCGTAAAAATATAATTGCATATAAGAAGGTGTATTATTTTTCGGCATAAGGTCACTTACATAATAATGTACTTGTCCTTGAACTCTAAATGTTTAAATACCTTTATACGTTTTAAAAAGTTCCTTATCGTACTTCACACCAAATGAAGTGAAAACAAAATAATTATTATATCCCCTTACAATTTTTTTTAAATTCCATACAATGTAGTTCTTTAGAAGTAAATAAATTATATAATTCAACCAGTGGTTCACATATAAAGAGTTTAACGTTTCCATCAGAACAACAAAAATCCTTACTTTCTCTATAAAATTTGCGTGCATTACAATGTTTACAATAGCTGAATGTTGGTAATACATATGCAGTAGATGGTATGTTCAATCCTCTGAAAGTTTCTCCTAATTCAAAACAGACAATATTATGCATTTCTTGATCTAAAGTTGAAGCGTAAGGATGTTGATGCATTATAGATTCATCTAAGTGGCGATCGATAAAATCATTCTTTTCAGATAACATAGGATCACTTCTCCTTTGATGATAATCACTACAATTATTTCTAAGTCTTTTTCACCTCTCTTTCTCTTTTTGAACTCATTGCTAACGAATGAACGCTCTATGTGACTCATTTCCACTTTCGGACGCAATGTCAGAGTTAACAATAACACGGTCCTCATCAACAAACGTTTCCAAAATATTCATTATAATTGCAAAAGAATTATTGTAGATTTCAATTGCAATGGAAGGAGTATGATGTAAAAAAATTGAAGAACATTATTGGCAAATGTATTAAACCATTCACAAACGAAGACTAAATTAATTAGTTAAATTAATTAGTTACAATAATCTCTTAAAGACATTAAATTGTTCAAATTTTCTAACAATATAATAATTATATAACATCAATTACATAAAGATTTAAATATTAATGATAACCAAGCATACGTGGAAAAGCTTTCAATAATGGAGAAAAATAATTGTAAAAAATAATATTAAAAAAATAAAATATAACTATAAAAATAAGTAAAGTCAATTACAGGAATGAATAAAAAAAATTTCTGTGTCGACATACAAGAACAAAATTATATAATAATCATTCCAATACTTTCGAACAAAATAAATAAATTTATATAATTAAAATTCAAACAATGCATAATGAATTTGATATATAACCCGTCGATTTATATCTATATTATTTATTTTGAGAAAATTGTAATTAATCGTAGATATTTCATAATTTTTCTTCTTCAGCACATGCATATCGACCTCATTAGTATTTGTCAAAATATTGTTAAAGTAACATCGAAAACTAAAATAAATTATTAGTATACTGAATAAACACAATTAAGACAAAATAACCTATTACATGTGTGAAACCCAAACTGATTATAAAGAAGTAACTAAGAAGACAAAAAAAAAAAAAATATACACAGAGAGGTATTTGCGCCCAAAGAATACATAACCATAAAGTAAAAAATATTTAAATAGCATTTAATGAAGATAGTGTAAAATATATACAACAACTTATAAAGAATCAATTAAAATAATAAATTTTGTAATAAAACTTACCCAAAAATTATCGTTGCAACAACGCCAATGATTCTACAAGAATGGTTAGTTTTTGTTGCAACATTTGCCCAAAAACATAACATCCAAAGATAAGTTACAACTTGGAGAACTTCTATTATGAAATAAAAAACCAAAAATGACATAAAGAATCCATCTTTTTCTAAGAAAAAGAAGAATAATACATAATATCGTAACACGGAAAAAAAATAACAATAACAACTAATTAACCTAAGAAAGCTCGTTACAATACTTCACGTCCCAACTATTTAATTTACCTGCAGATTTATTGTCCTTCCGTTTGAGAGAGCGAAATAGTGTCTTAGCTTTGTTGGAAGAAGTTTTACGAGAAAGTAATAATACAGAAAAATTTTCACATTTATATTATTTCATTTCTGAAAGGTACAACATTCAACGACGTTAGATATTTTTGAAACTAAGCTACTGTAATCGACATTAGATGGTTGAATAAAGTCAACAAAAACAGCAACAATTAATGCAATCAAATTTCATCATTTTCTATATATATATATATATATATATTTTTGCATGAATAGTGTATAACAGGTTCACCTACAGTACAAAATGAGATCAGTGTGAAACCTGTCTCGAGGTGAATAGTGATGCAGGCGTCCTCTCTTTTAAGGTAAAGGAGGATTAATTCCAAAGAAGTACAGACTTTTTATAGAGCCTGCATTCAATGCATAGGATAAAAACCCTTTGACATGGCAAATAGCAACGACCCATCTATTCCTCACCTCATCCCATCTCTTTCATATTAATAATAAATAAAAACAATTAAAAATTAGAAAATTTAAATGTAAGAAAAATAAATGCACCCCACTCCACCCACCATGAGCGCCTCTCTCTATCTCTATCACCTCACGTTCTTACTTTTCCCTGACCCCAATTTCTTTTTGATTGCTTCCTAACAGAGAAACACAAGAACCCTTTCTTCTTTTTCTTCAAACCCTGAAAATCATTATTCCGAAAACTGCTGATTTATCACTATAAATATATTGGATTTTTTTTTATTTTATTTTGCATATTGGGCGTTTTGGATGAGATTGAGGATAGGAAGAATTGGCAGAACCGCCAGATACAGTAGAGACTCTATATTTCATGCCGCCGGAGCCATTGCCTTGGGATCGGAGAGACTTTCGCAAGCACGAGAGATTCGAACCCACACGCCTTGGTGCTGCTGGAGGTTTCAGATGGCGGGACCTGCCGCATCTGTTTCATCCGCCGCCGCCTCCTACGCATCATCCCTATCATCATCACCACAACCAGCAACGGTGGTTCTCCGATTTCCGCTCCCGCCCTCTTCCCCCTGGTGAGCTTATTTATTTATTTATTTTACGCGCTGGTTTTTGGGCTTTCTTTTGATTTATGGAGGACGTGGAATTAATTATTCACGAATCTTGATGATTAAAGATGATTTTCCCTTTAGCAAGTTGGAGTTAGAGATTTTGGTAAACGGGTTTCTTTGTTACTAAAGAATGAATTTTAATTGAGGGAGTAATATGAAGTATGCCAGGTATAGTATGTTAATAAAAAGATTCTTCATTTAACTTGTATTTAAATTTGGCAAATTTGATGTGGAGACCGGGTTTCTGGGCACAATTTTGTATATGAACCTGTAAATGCATTTGGTAAAATATTTCAGCAGATCTAATGCGCTGGAACGATGGAGCCTAGTCTAGGGTTGATCCGTTCACTGTATCTGCATAGATCTCTAGTTGTTTTGCTTTTTCTCCCTTCGAACTTTGCCGAAATTGTGAGTTTTATGGAGGGAAAATTCTCTGGAGGACAGCCTTTTTTGCTTGTGTTGATTATTTCTATGTTGTTTTTGGCCCATTTTTGTGGGTGTTTGAATGTTTCTGCTGAAGGTCATGGTAAGCAGGGTGGTTGGCATATGTATCCTGAGGAGTCTGCTCGTGGAGTTCCGCCTTTAGGGTCTCGATTCAACGAAAGGAGTTTTGATGACGAGAATTCTCGGCCTTTTTTGTCTCGTGGTGATGGAAGATATTTCAGAAATAGCCGGGAATCTAGGGGTTCCTCTAGCCAGAAAGACTGGAAAGTTAACTCTTTGGAACCTCCTAAATCACCACGTGGTCTTGGAAAACTAGATAATGAGGTCAATGATCAAAGGTCTGTAGGGAATGTGCAAACATGCAACAATAATGACAACCACAACAAAAACAACTCCCATCCTGATCCCAACTTTGAGAAATCACCTGATCAATCTCAGTTGAAATATCATCTTGATGAGAGTGGTAGCGATGCTGATGGATTGGGCCGCACCGTTCAGAAAGTAGAGATAGAGAACTCACTGGGATCGATAGATTGGAAGCCTGTAAAATGGACCAGATCAGAAAGCTTGTCTTCTCGGGGATCTGGTTTTAGCGATTCAAGTAGCTCTAAGAGCATGGGAGCAGACTCCAATGAGATGAAAGCTGAGATGCAACCAAAGAACGTGATGGCAGTCCAGTCTCCTTCTGGGGAGGCTGTTGCTTGTGTGAAATCCAATGTTCCCACTCCTGCGCCGTCTGAAGAGACAAGTTCCAGGAAGAAGCCACGCCTTGGCTGGGGTGAGGGACTCGCTAAGTATGAGAAGAAGAATGTAGATGGCCCTGAAGATGGTGCAACCCAAAATGGATTGGTCATTAGCGAAAATAAAAGAGAACCTGCACACACTCTCTCTGCAAATGTGGCTGATAGAAGTCCTAGGGTAGCTGTTTTCCTTGATGACACCTCTCCTGCTACTCCATCTTCGGTTGGTTGTAGTTCCTTACCAGGTAAATTGTGCTTTTCTTATTAAACATATGGACATACCACAATGTTTGTTTATTGTTATATATCTGCTCTTTCCCTTCTGATTAATATCGAGCATTAAATGTTGAACAAAGGATCAAGAAAACTATAAATTTGACAGTGACATTAAAGATTCCCTTACCTCGTTTGGTGCATTTTCTAAATTAAGGTCTTTTGTTGGTTCTTGTCTCCATGTGTTGATATCACTTCACTAGAATTTTATCAACTTTTCAACTGGTCAAAGTTGAATTTAACCAAACATTTTATGGGCCCACAACTTTTATCAATTCTTCAACCTCCCATTTTATCATTTTCTATCAAAATCCACTCTTGTATGGTCTGGAGAGCTTACTTATCTTATAGTTTAGGGGCTTTATCCATCTTTGGTTTGCTAAAATTTGTGTCAAAAGCTTTGTCAAACTACCCCTAAAGATACATGAAGTCTTTATGAGAATTGTCTCTTAATCAAAAGATAGATATAACAGTTTTGCTTATGAGATTATAGATCTTATCACCTCTCAGTTTTCCGTTATTCTTGACATAGATGCTTAAAGCTGGTTGTAGAACAAAGATTGACAAATTATGTTGTTTCCTCGACCGTTTCCTTTTTCTACCCAACACTTCCCCAAATTTAGGACAATTATGACAATTTTTTGACTGCCATGCATTGAGGCTTTCCAACATGTTCAGGTTCTTTGTGAACTTTTGTGTTTACCACGATAGCATATGTTGTCTTTCTCCCCTTAAGCTGTCACATATTTATCCACCAGCTTCACCTTCATTTATGTGCTTGTTTGGGAGAAATCATAATTAGATTATAATGAAGAGGAGTGATGGGTCCCACAAAATGTTTGGATAATAAATGGCTAGTAGTTATGAATGGGTGGTTGAAATTAAAGTTGAATTTGCCTTCAAATTCTAACGAGATTATAATTTTAGCAAGACAAGTACTAAATAGCATTGAAGGACGGGCAATGGTGAACAAACATTTTTTAGCAAGTAGCCCATCTTTAATGCCCTTTTTATTTTGCATTGAAGTTTCCTATTTGAACTTCTCTTGATCTTGTGCATTAATTTGTTTCTTGCTCGTTGGTTTCTGTCATGTCTTGTTAATTTGTCCAACATCAGTTGTACTTTTTGTTATCACTGATCAAATTAATGCTGCTTTATCTAAGCTTACAATTGCTTTTGCATCCTTAATGAATTTCTTGCTTGTAAGTAGAATAATGATTCAAAGCACTTAACATCTTTATGCCCTGTAGTGTTGGTGGTCAAAAGTTACATCCTTGATGAAATTCAATGAAGGAATGATATAGCAGTTGCAGTGGTCTCTTTACATAATGTGCAAAGAAGTTCTAATTTAGCTTAGCGGTAACAAAGTTTGGAATCTTCTCCTTGTCAAGCAAATTTGTTCCGAGTGTAAACTGATTTTATGTTCTTTTGAGCGAAGGCTGGTTATATCAGCACCAATAATAGTTCTAATCTTTTCCAATTTGATCTCATTTTAAGCTTAATAATTATAACAGGTACCGAGGAAAACCGGTCAGTCAAGGTAGCCAGTGTTGATCACGATGTTTCTAATTTAAGCTGCTCACGAAGCATTCTTTCACATAATCCCTGTCAGGGACCAGCTTTTAATTTAGAAAATTTGGAGCCTGAATCTGTCGCTAATTTGAGCTCTTACATTAATGAGTTGTTACAATCTGATGATTCAAGTTCCATGGATGCTGGTTTTGTGCAATCCACTGCTATGAAAAAGTTGATGGTATGGAAAGTCGACATATTAAAAGCAGTCGAGATGACTGAATCTGAGATAGACTCACTTGAAACGGAACTGAAGTCATCGATATCTAAATCTAGAGGTGGCTGTTATCGTCCTTATGTATCCTGTTCACTGCCTGTAGAATGCAACCTTAGAGTTTGTGAAGAGCTAGTTGCCGGACCTGCTCCACTGCAGTTTGCGTGTAGTGGAACTAAGATTATAGAGAGCACAGCTAATGCATTGGAAACTGATTTGAAAGAAGAGAATATTGATAGTCCAGGAAGTGCGACATCTAAGTTTGTTGAATTGCCTTCTTCTGGGCAAGATGTTTTCCCTCTTGATACAGCAAATCCTATTGATGGTTTCTTGAAGTTAGATGTAAATAATTGTAGGAAGCTGGGAAACAGTGATCTAAATGATGAGTCAAACACCGGAGATATGCCCGCTCATGTTGATGATTTTCAACCTGGTCTAAGAAGTAGTTGTCAAACTCAGTCTACTGATAGCATTTCAAGTGGCAGTGGGGAAGAAATTTATAATTTAATAATGGCTTCTAACAAAGATTCTGCAAGTAGAGCTTCGGAAGTGCTTAATAAGTTATTGCCTGCCAATCGGTATCATTCCACTGCCTCTTATTTGCAATGTGATCCCATGATAGTGAAGAAAAAAATTATAATGAGGCGGCGATTCCTACATTTTAAGGAGAAAGTTATCACTCTCAGGTTTAGGGTATTTCGGCATTTCTGGAAGGATGATCGTCTTCTTGCTTCAATGAAAATTCTTGCAAAGTCTTCCAAGAAGTTAGATCAAAGGTTTCGGTTTATGCGGAATAGCTCTCAAAAGTATCTTCCCTCTGATATCCCTCAATTTTTGTATCCAGGTAATGAATTTTTGCTTTATATATTCCTTTTTATGCTTCTCCTTCTGATGGTTCCTTTCAACGTCTCATGTGCTGTCTATCTGCTGTTAAAGAAATTTTCTCTTACTATTATATCATTTTCAACCTCCTAGGTAGAAAAGGAACAAGAATCTGCCATCTTGATTTTTAACATCTTGGCTCCTTTATTAAAGCCTTTTATGGTTAATTGAAAGTAGAGCACTAATGTCTCTTGATTTTTGTTACATGCATCGGACCTTTCATTGGAGAATACTAGGTTAGGATTGTTTCTTGTGGTCATTTACTTTGGAAAATTAGAATATGTGATATGACGTCTTAGAGAAACTAATCTTCAACGTTTTTTGGATACAATTTGGTCAATTGGCTATTACAATACTGAATGAGAATGCTATTGAGCTAAACAATTTTTGCCAGCATTTTCTCTTGGAGAATTCTATTCTTTAAAAATTTAGCTTGATTGGATTGGTTTGCTAACAAGTTTTAAATCTTTTAGTTTATGGTATAGAAGTTGCAACCTTTTTTGGCGCTATTTTATATAAGACTAAAATTTATGGTGTGATATTGATTGGACTCAGTTTCTTCTTCTTTTCATCTCATTGCATTATTATCAGAGTCACCGCTCGTGATGATTTTCAGCCATACCGAACAACTGCCCTTATGTTGTCTTTTTCTCCAATTCTTTTCCCTGTGAACCTTCAGTGTTAATTTTTCCATTAATCTGAAGGAGCCCAACAATCATTTGTCCTTGGAAAATCTCATAATGATATTCTATATCCCCCTTCTCTCTATGCCTATGTCATGTTTATGGGACCTTGAAGGAGAATGAGACTTCGCAATTTTATTTTTTATTTTTTTTGGTTCCAAATCCTGTGTCTTTCTTCTTCTTGTTGACATACTTTTGAAATCCCATTCATACTGCTGTTTAGACATGCCCAAAACCATCCCCTGTTTCTCATTTTCTCCAATGCTTTTCCTTCTGAACCTTCAGTGATCTCGTCCATCATTGCAATGACAAAATCTGTTGAATTCATACATTTGTCTTTGGAAAATTTGATAAAGATATTCATATTACCCGTTGTTTCCATGTCCATGTCATGTTATTGGGTCTTTGATTTTAGGAGAATGTGTTACTATTGAGCCTGCTAGCTAGCATTAAGATGCAAAAGAATTAGACACCCCCAATTTCTGCTTGTGCTGCATCAAACCTTAAGCCTTGAAGCCTTAAAATGATAGATACCGGAAACTGGCACTATGACAAAGGACTAAGAGCATTTGGCAGTGCTTAAAACCTCCTGCACTGTCAAACATGTTTTGAACTTTGCAATTTTGAATATTAGCAATATAGTTTCAACAGTAAATGAACCTTCTGCATATAATGTTGAGAGAAGATTTAGAAGCAGGAATGCTCTAGTTTGTTCTGTATAAAATGACGAAACGTGCTGTATCATTGTGAAATCTCCCTTTGTATGCCCTCATTGTTGGATGATGTAATCTAGAATTTCTCCTACATAAAAAATCTTTTTTAACAACGTTCAATTTCGTATCTTCAGTTTTTCTCTCAACTTTGTGGCATTCTCTTTTGTTGAAATATGAGAACTCACAAGGCTTATCCCTGCAGTCGTCTGTTTAGAACTACGAGAGGTGAATTGTCTAATCTCATGCCTTATCTTTTAAGCATTGTTAGGAACTAGGAACAGTTTTGTTCTTAAGCATATAGCTAGATCAATTCCCTGGAAACTGATTTTAGCTCGTATTTGTTGTTAGACTGAGGTGGGATGGATGGTTTTCACATTTTGCAATTATATGTTGGTTAATGTGCTCTTTATGCTTGTATGTTTTTTCATGAATATCACACCTTTTCTGCTGTTTCTTTTCTTTTTTAATTCCATTAAAAATCAATTAAAACAAAGAATGAAAAGCAAAAATGGCAGGAGAAGTTTCTTGCTTGGCAGAGCTTATTTGAAAATCATTTTTCCTAAAACTCATTTTCAACCACGCATTCTCCGAATACAATAATTTTGCACGCGGATTCTTAATTTTTCCTTTTTAACCACACATTGTCCAAAAGATCATTTTTCACTTCAAATAATCTCTCCCCAAACACGTCATAGGATGGAGAAAAAAACAATGTGGAGGAAAAGAGGACGGATTCTCTATAATGAATGTGGCATCGTTTCAGCACCGTTAGCTATCTTATGTGGGTGGAACATATTGGAATGGATATCATTGGTCCCTTTATTTCATGTACGCTTCATGCTTTTTCTGCTGTTAGATTGCTGTTAGTATGAATAAGTTGAAGCTGAAATACTTACAACTACATCGTGTGTCACCTATTGTACATGAACTGAATAAGTGCTTTTTGGGGTGTAAAGGTACTGGTTTCAGTTGACTTGAGAACTTGCTATCATGAGCATACAGCTAGCTAGTGGGACACACATCAAGTCACTAACTTGATTTGTTCCGAGTTTTGGTCTCTCTCTCATAATTATTTACATGGCTGTTGACAGAAGGGATTTGGAATTTAGCAAAGATTTTCTGAGGCCCGCTGCACGTGTTGCCACTAGCAGACACTGAGTGGTGGTCTTCAGATTGCTGTTAGTATGAATAAGTTGAAGTTGATATAGTTACAACTACATCGAGTGTGACATATTGTACATGAACTGAATATCTGCTTTTTGGGGTGTAAAGATACTGGTTTCAGTTGACTTGAGAACTTACTATCATGAGCGTACAGCTAGCTAGTGGGACACACATCAAGTCACTAACTTGATTTGTTCCGAGTTTTGGTCTCTCTCTCATAATTATTTACATGGCTGTTGACAGAAGGGATTTGGAATTTAGCAAAGATTTTCTGAGGCCCGCTGCATGTGTTGCCACTAGCAGACACTGAGTGGTTGTCTTCTTTAGAGCTGTCTTTCAGTGCGTTCCTCATTTATTGCGTATATTGTCTGATTACCTCTTTCTCATGGTTGCTGTCAGGCTTAAATGTTTTCCTGGATTATGAAATTGACTATTTAATGGTAGC
The DNA here is from genome assembly GCF_002742605.1 of Olea europaea var. sylvestris. Taxonomy (NCBI): domain Eukaryota; kingdom Viridiplantae; phylum Streptophyta; class Magnoliopsida; order Lamiales; family Oleaceae; genus Olea; species Olea europaea. Next base: position 7,687,268 of record NC_036248.1, on the reverse strand, counting down.
TTATACTGAAATTCTCAACATTTGCTTTAACTGGTCTTTGCAGTTGGAATTTTTAATGTGGTGCCTGAAGCAGAAGTAAGTGATTATGTGAGCAGGTTGCTTTCAGATGCCCAGGTCAAACTCTGTAGGAATACGTTGAAGATGCCAGCTTTAATTTTGGATGATAAGGAGAAAATGATATCGAAGTTCATTTCGAGTAATTGTTTGGTGGAAGATCCATGTGCTGTTGAGAAAGAAAGGTCTATGATCAACCTTTGGAGTTCTGAAGAGAGAGAAGTTTTCATTGACAAGCTTGCTACATTTGGGAAAGATTTCAGCAAGATTGCATCTTTTCTGGATCATAAAACCACAGCAGATTGCGTTGAGTTCTACTACAAGAATCGCAAGTCTGATTGCTTTGAAAAGGCAAGAAACAGGCCCGACGTTGCCAAGCCAAAGAAGTCCCGTTCTACTAATACATACCTGGTTGCATCTGGGAAAAGATGGAATCGTGAGGTTAATGCAGCTTCCCTTGATATAGTGGGTTCCACAGCTAGTGTAGCTAATGCTGTTGATGGCATAGAAATTCAGCAGAATCGCACATCTAGATACTTTTTCAGTGGTTCTTACAAAGCACTGAGGATTGATGATGGTTCATTAGAGCAATGGACTGGTCTTGACGTCTATAATAATGACAGAGAAACTGTGGCTGCTGATGTGTTGGCCGGTATCTGTGGCTCCCTATCATCAGAAGCTACGGGTTCTTGCATCACGAGTTCTGTTGACCTTGGGGAGGGCTATCATGATTGGAGGTATCACAGAGTGGGTTCTTCCACAAGGCAGTCTTTAGCCGCCGAAGTTACACAGAATGTTGATGGTGAACGTTCAGATGATAGCTGTGAGGAGATGGATTCTACTAATTGGACTGACGAGGAAAAGTCCATCTTCATTCAGGCCGTGTCATCCTATGGCAAGGATTTTGCAAAGATCTCACGATGTGTCAGAACAAGATCCAGAGATCAATGCAAGGTCTACTTTAGCAAGGCCCGGAAGTGTCTTGGATTGGATCTGATTCATCCTTCAACTGGTGATGTAGTGTCTGGTGATGTTAACGGAGGTGGCAGTGATGCAGAAGGTGCATGTGTTGTGGGGACTGGCTCAGTTATTTCCAGTGAGAAATCAAGATCTAAGATGGAAGATGACCTTCTGTTGAGCTGCGAATCTGATCTTGTAGGAACAATGAATTCGAATCCTAATGTTAACAAATATGAGAATAGTCATGGAATAGCACTTCAGGTTTCCACAGGCACTGAACGTGTGTTAAATAATTCTGTGCCTACTGATTGTCAAGTGAATAAAAAGCCAGGTCTAGACTTTGATGTGAGCTGTGAGGAACCGAATGGTGTTAATAGTGGGTCTGCAGCTGCTGTAGAACATAAAAATGTTTTTGTATCCTCTGAGGAAGTAGCTGAGCAAGTTATTGAAGAGGCAGATCACAATGCCCTGCCAAATAGATTGAGTAATGAGGCTGTTTTATTTGAAGTTCCTAACGGGCATCCTGGGCCAGGAAATGAAGGACGAGGACTCCGGTTACCTGAATGTAGATTGAATGAGAAGAAAGTTGCAAATGGGCATGCGACTTCTGGTGAAACAAATAGTCTAAGCTGCTCAAAGAGAGTGATGAACTATGAGCCCCAGCCATCTGCAATTCCTTCTCATCCTTCTGCTGACATCCCTTCTTCTTCACAGGTCAATATTTTATCTGGATGCCAAAAGAAGGCTGGCTTGGAAAGCTCTTCAGCAGATAAGTCTCACACCATTATGTGGCAGCACAGAGATTGCTTGGCACCTACGAGTTCGTTGCTGCGATTTTCTGCTCCAACTAAAGTCATATCATCAGCCATTGGTGACGTTGGGAATAAAGATGATCAGGGTCAAGATATTGTTTTGATAGGTGATTGTCATCGGCCTTCAGGACATTCATTGTTGGACCATATTGTATCTTCCCATGTTCTCTGTGGTTATCCTTCATCAGATTCAACGATTAAAGAGAGGAATAGCAATATGAGTTGTAAAAGACCCATTTTACTTCGAAGTGCCCCCAAGTCAGATGGAAATTTTCATCCGGACAGGCATTCAGAGTTTTATTTCCAGAAGTGCAACAGTTCGAGAAATCATAGTTCAGATGCTGAGGCTTCACTTCCATCTCGAGAACAGACCAAAGATCATTATAGACCTCAATCAGGCAGTTCAACAGATATGGAAAAACCTTGCGGAAATGGTGATGTGAAATTGTTTGGTAAAATTTTAACCTCCTCTGAGCTTAAACCTATTTCTAGTGTACACAAGAGTGAAGATGACAAGACTCAGCACCATAAAGCAGGAAACCAGTCATTCAATATGAAACTATCGGCTGATAGGAGTACTGATTTCAATTCAGATCAACTGCCGTTTGAACATGACAACTGTTTGGGCTCAGAACATGTTCCTGTTAGGAATTTTGGGTTTTGTGATGGAAACAAAATGCAAAATGGCTTTCCTCATTTACCCTACTCTACTCTCTTGCTGACCAAGTATCCTGATGCATTTAGTAATTGTGCCATGCCCTCTGCCAAATTGGAGCGAGGTGTTAGGTGCAATGGCCATAATTTAAATGGTATCTCTTGTTTACCGAATAGAGAACCAAGTAGCAGCAATGGAGTAGCCGATTATCAGGTGTTGAGGAGTCAAGAAGTAGAGCATTTTAGCATAGATATGAGGCGGGAGCAGGAGTTATATGCTGAGATGCAAAGAAGAAACAGGTTTGATGTGATTTCAGGTATACAACAGCAAGGAAGAGGGATGGTTGGAATTAACCTCGTTGGAAGAGGTGGGGTTCTTGTTGGAGGCCAGACTTCCGGTGTTTCAGATCCTGTGGCAGTCATCAAAATGCAGTATGCTAAGAAACAATTTGGTGCACAGAACATCATCATAGAGGATGATTCTTGGAGAAGCAAAGGGGATGTAGGCAGGTAGCAAAAGTGGAGATGGGGCAAAATTTCTTATTTTTGCCTTGTGTATATTAGTTTTGTTTGAATTAAGCAGTGTTAGGCATTGGACAGTTTCAAATCCATCTTTTTGTTCAGAGGATTCCTAGGTCTGTAACGTTGCGGCAGCTTTGTATTTTTTGTATTTGATGGAAATACAGAAATAAACTGTCATGTGATTGGGAGGAGGAATTTCTGTAAACTGGATGTGATTATGTTTTGTCTGAAAACAGAACTTATGGACAATCACCATTAACCTGGAAGAGTTGAAGTTCTGAAAAGCTTCACATTTGTAAGAGGTGTATCCCATTTAATTATGTCATTATTTTGACAGTGCTTCCAATTCCCCAGTTTTTGCGTTATGATTTTATCGATCTTGCCTCTGAAATGTTGGATAAGTAACTGTGCCCAGTGTGATCCTAAAGAAGGAACCTACCTGTTAGGTAATGACAGCATTCGTGTTCTATTTATTTTGGTATACAATAAACCTCAATGAACCATACGTTATTTGATCACAAGAAATTATAATACGTGTATTCTTGTAAGTGCTTGTGAATTAGACCAAGGTAGATTTTTGTTGAAAACTAACTCCCCCCTTCCCATCTTCAAGACAAGGATTATCAAACTAGTACAAAATCAAGACTCTCTCCGGGGGGATAGTGTGTGTTAGGACAATTCTCTTGGCACGTTTGATAGTGTGGACTAGGTCATATTTAAGAAGAAAAAGGTCAAATGGAAATAATATTTGTACGTGTTGTAATTTTTACAGCCCTCTCACAAATATGGGGCTCACGATTATTTTAATCGTCAACTCCACCCTATATGTGAGAGGATTATCAACAATAATGTCAAATGTGATGTACTTGTAGCACTTCTCAAGGTTAAAATCTTCCCCCATTTCAACCTGCAAGTTGCTGACTGACAGGTGGCGTGGATAGTAGGTTTGTATGGTTGGGTTGGAATGTTGACATATGTGTGTAACGAAGGATTCAACTTTGGTGGGACCCGAATTCAACGTTGACAAGGACTTTTCTGAAGGTAGCTTCTAGAGAGGTAGCAGTTGGCTGGGATTCCATTGGAGTGCTGTCTACATACAACTCACCCATGTTTAAAAAAATATCCAAATATGGGCAGCTGCTGCTGTCTGTCTTTAATATATTATTCCTATATTTTGCTAACGAGTCAAAATTTCTCCTTCTTGCAGTAAGAAGTCGTCATTAGTTGGAACAAAATGGTGCCGTTTTGCCAATATCTCTATAAATAATATTATAGCCGAAAAGTCAAAGTGTAAGATTAAAGTTTCCAAGTTGATAGATTAGTTTTAAGTGGAGAATAATTTACGTTGGTTGCGTGCATACTCGACTTCTAAAGAGAGAGATTGATGATCTGTTATACATCTTTTCTCTAGCAAGAAATTACAACAACAATGCCCTTTCACGTATTTAAGAAATACTTCAAAATTACTGATTTTTTCCCAATTCGTTCGATTAATTTTTGAAAACATATTATCAGGACGAAAGATAGGATACGATTAGCAATGACTAGTTTGAATGATTTAACATACAATAACAAGTAAAAGAGGATGAAATAATGATTTTTGCACCATACAAAAGATGAACTATTCATATAAAATGTCTTCCTACATAAACTGACGTCATTATGGACGGGACCCCTTGCTATTAGTGATTAAATCTTAATATTCATTTCCACACTAGTCTAGTATTAACCAACTAATCTAAATTTATTGCAAATATTATTCCAACTCCAATGTTTTTTTTTTTAATTTTATAATAAGTTTAGAACAAAACAAATATCCTTTGAAAAGCAAGTTAAATCCACCAGTGACCACAGTTCTTTATACTTAGTGTTACCATCCCTCTTCAATTTGATTTAGTTTCACCATGATCAATCAATTTAATTTAACATTTCAGTCAAGCTATCGATTAAAGAATCGTCATTAATTTAACGAAAAATATTACGTGGACTAACAGTTTGCTAACATGTCAATTTAATATATCCAGATGTATCCAAATAAGTAAATAACGGTATTTTTTTTTTTTTTTGGGCCAAATGGGTCTTAATCACTTCTCTCCATTTTCCCCCAAAATTCTCTCCCCACGACAATTTCTCTCTACTTTCAGCCCTATCTCAAAATACTTCTCACCAACATTGATTCGCAAAGTGAAGGAGGAGAGGAACCCACCAACAAGAGTTGTTTTATCCTCTTTCTTCAGGGGTCTAAGAATGACAGACAATAGGGGATCACTATATGGTTGGTGATTTTATCGAATCTCTACGCTTCTTGTTTATCATTCTAATTTTGTCTCCTTTTGGGCATGGTGAAATCTTTATATAAGTTCAAGAAATCTCCTTTAATATCATTTTAAATCTTTGTTGTTAGGTCCATACGAAGTAGCTCACAACCAATATGAACCTAATGACGGAACTTTGGACGACTTAGAATATGAACCTGAAGATGGTAACTTTCCTACCCAGAAGTTCCTTTTGTTCCACCTATAACTATTTTGGTTGATTATTGAATAATATTAGTTCTTGATTAGAAAGATGAATAATTTTTTTGCTAATTTCAGGTGAAGCAAACCATGATGAAACTGCATCAATTGCTGAAACTTTTCATGATCCAGATTACGACCTTGAAGACGGTGGTGATGATTTGTTTATAAAAAATGTACATGAAGTCGTGGGGGAAGAAACATTACCGAGCAATATTGGAGGCAGTGATATTATGCATTCAAATGAAGAGGAATATTGTGATTCAGAAGAAGGTGAAGGAATGCAGCATCCAGAATTCATTGCTGAGAAGGATATGAAAAATTCACAATTCGTTACTGGTGAGAAGGATTTTGTGGTAGTGTTGAAAGAGGAGAGAATTCTTTAACGGGGTGACTTGACTGAAATGTTAAATGAATTGGGTGACCACAGTGAAACAAAATTAAATTGAGTGACCATTGGTGGATTTAACCCCTTGAAAAGAACTCCGAAATATTTGTCATAATTATAATGTATTCTTTCTTGTTCAAGCTTCAGTTGTCATTGTCAGCTATAGATATTTAGGACAATCATTTTAGTATTGTTTGGTAACACTAAATAATTTCAATTATAATTAATACACTTGTCCTCTCTGGTCGACCGACGGATAACCCTATTGAGACATGCTTGCCCTAACGTTGTTGCACAAGGTTACTCTTTGGGTCGACAACTATGTTGCTTTGATTAAAATTATTCTATGGCAATTTCCACAATTATAAATTTATAAGCCTCTACTCAATCCAATGGTGTCAAACTACTCGAAAAGTTACAATATTTTAAATTAAAATATTCCAGCCCTAAACCACTTAAACCTCGTCACTAACCTTGTGTGATTGCTTTTGACTCTTCTTGAGTACGGAGAATGGATGGCAGTGATGCAGTTATATCAATGACCTTCAAAATAAAGGGGAAAAAGATGAAATTTCAGTTGCATCCAACTTCTGAATCATGAAGGAAACTCATGTGGTTTGGCTGTGTACTTGCTACAACCACAATACATACATTATTCACTGCTCAATAGAACATTTTTATGGTCAGAAATAGAAAATGAAAGTGAAAATAGTCTGATGTTTAAAATATGATATAAAAGTTAATTATGTTTTGAAAAATACATTTTAAGAAATCAAATAAATGTTAATTATATGTAATTTAAAATATAATGAATGTCACAGACTCCATCTTCAGGATTGCCTAAGCTTATCGGTTGTTTTAGAAAGTAAGTGAACACAAACTGTGGGAGGGACACGAATGTGAAACTTGTAAGCAGAACTTGAATAGGCATTTTATCAATTCAGAGGCATAAATCTTCATTAAAATGCGTAAGCCATTGCCGGGTGATAAATGGCACTTCTGAAACCTACCTCATTCGTGATGGGGTGAGGGAAAACTGAACGATGTGCATGCAAGTGGTATCCACAGTCTCCAGGAACAGGATTTCCAGGCCTCTGATACCCTCTAAACCAAAAACACAGTGTACAATTAGTTTCCATTAATCTATAAAATGATTTCTGAACTTTTTATATAAATAACCAACAGTTCTGCTTATTAAGAAATAAGAAATAGGAAGGCAGGATTTATACCCATCATGAGCAAGACTTTCATCTGTGACGTGAGGATCAAAACACTTTGGCTGTCCACCAGCAACATAAAGAGGATCGCCTGCCAAGCAGTGATAAATTATGATCAACCTATGACAGCGCCAAAATCAAAACAACTATTTGCACTTCAAAATTGTGCAGTTTGAATAAATTCATATTACACGGAAACCCACATGTACGATTCAGTTTTAGCAGGATTTAAAGCCACTTGAGTTCAGACAAGTTATGAAGCCGTTGTCATCCCAATCCTGACCTAATCCAACTATCAAGTACAACCCAAAAATAACGGGAGTATATTTTTCATTAGTTTCGGGTTACTAGAAAGTATTGAAATGTCTGTTCCAGAATTGGTTCATGTAGCTAAAGCAACATAAGGTAACTTGTAGAGTGTAACGCTATGCATATATTCTTAGACAGATTATCATTGTAGAAATAGATCGTTCCCTGAAACTTCATCATGTTCAAACAGTTCTATATGCATCAAGTGTTTCCTTGAACACATCGCAATGTTTCCAGTAAAAAGAATAAAATGGTAGAAAACAATGAATCTTGTGTATCACTGAATTCTCATTTACAGTATTGTTCAACAAAATTACAACACATGCTGGCAAATGACATGACGGAGAGAAGTTTTTTCTCTTGAAATTTTTACTTTGATTCGGGCGTCAAGTAATATGATTGCATTTTAGAAGGGGGAGACAATAGATATTGTATGCTATATATATTCCTGGGGCATGGAAAAAGGAATTTTTGACAATGATTGAACTTGTATTTATGCTTTCCTTTCTACAAATGACTTCTTTCATTAGAATGATGAGTTTCTTGAAAAGAAGTTCAAAATTTTTGAAAACCTGATTAAATTATGTAATCTTCATGTGCAAAGAATACATAGCACCAAGAATAATGCTGATCTTCGTTATAAAACGACCGAGAAGTTTCAGCTTCCCTTAAATTCTATAAGAAACAGAACGACAGTTTTACCTGATTAAATTCTATATATTTTGACAATATAACATAAGAATGCAGTTTTGCTGTTTGAGAACAGACAGAAAGAATCACACTGTAGCTAAATAACATACAATGATAAGAATGAAAGCCTCTTTTGAGTGCATGGAGATAATGAATTCTGTTATTTCTAGGCAGAAGTGATGTTATATCAGAAGAAAAATGTGAACTTTCAGACTTTACCTATCAGTGGGTGTCCAATGAAAGAAAGATGAATGCGGATTTGGTGTGGTCTCCCAGATTGGATCTCAACCTGTTAAATGTGGGAAATCAAAAGGAAAAGAAAGTTACTATCGCTTTTTACGATTAGATAGATTCCTCAAACAAAACATAACTGCTTCCAGATGCTGATCATTGATAAATCTCACCACTTCATACAAATTGATATAAAAATTTTAGTTTGAAAGGCATGAAGAAATTTATGAAGTGAAAAGGAGTTCAACTCGCAAATCACCCTATTCGTGTTGTTATCACACAAACTATTAGATTCTCTCAAATTACAATGACAAGAAGTTATCAACTGTCAGGCCTACATAAACTCGATAAGAAATTTTTGACGGATCGTTTAATAAATAGAACTAAGAATAACAAACTTCATTCCTAGTACAACTGGGGCAGACGACTAAGTTTAGCAGGCACGTAAGTATTATCCAAATACCTGGATCAAGGTACAATTGCTGTGCATATTTCTCTCAAGAACATCAACCCTGCTGAAAGAAGGTTTCCCTGAAAATTGGAGAAGTGGGGGAGAGAAATAAGTAGCCTGATAGAAATGAAGAAATTATAAATGATAAAGGAAATAGAACACGTGATACCAGTGTCATGCTACATAAAATGACACAAGTTGTCAAACCTGAAGGAGAAGCAACATACAACCCCTTGGCTACACCAGGATATCTGACCTGCCCAATGGGCTGCTCAACGGTAACCTACCATGCAATAAAAAGCTATTTAAATATGCAACAGAAAAGTGGAAACAGCTTTGACAGCTTGATGTGTAGCAGAGCATTGCAGATGATATATGAGGTTCAATAGATCAATGGTAAAAGGAAGAGGAAGAAAGAAAAATGCAGAGGAAAAAAGAAAATGCTGTACTAGTATTACCTCGTCCTCATTGATTACCCCCCTTGCTAGGGCTCGATATATCTTTGTAATTTTCCTCATTGTATTCAGCTCTGAATTGGAATCTCTGCACAAATAATGACAATATATTGTGTCTTAACGATATCTTAACATAGAAAAGCATAACAGGCGTAAGTCAATCATCTTAATATGATATCCTAGGAAACACAGTACTAATGTGAACAAGCACTCTTAACATAACAGTGACCCCAGCTAGCTTTGAACAGATAACATGTGTATTAGGCTGGTCAGATTTATCTCACCAAAGAAAGGGGACTTGGGATCACGATTTACCAATTGAAATGGAGAAAGAAAAGTATATTTTAAGGAAATACTACCAAATCTTACTTTGGGATTTTGTAATGCTTGAAGGAGTTTAAAAAAGAAAACAGTGCCTGGCCTGATCTATTTTAGCACAATTTTTACAGCATGGCGATTCACATGAAATGGTCTGCGTTCATGCAGAATATGCTGAAAACTGAAGCATGGAAGACTTGTGACTAGTATAATTGAACTCGTGGTGGAATTCCAATACATGCACATCTTACAGCAGTATTATCTACAATGACAAATTAGTGTGTGTTTGGGAGTGCTTTTCTAAAGCTAATAAGCGCTTTTCATTAAAATTACGTATGTTTATTAAAGTCAACAACTGCTAAAAAAAAAAAGAAAAAAAAAAGCACTTTGCCCTGCTGTTTTAGAGAAGTTCAAAAGCTCTAAATTCATCTTCTATGGGAGTCTGAAATCTATATTTAATGGAACTTTTAATATTCATGGGAGGCTGAAATCTATATTTAATGGAACTTTTAACATTCCAAATATAGCCAGATGAAAGATAAGCACTGATTGCATATCTTCTATTGCTAAGTAGCACTCACATGTTGCCGGAGCCAGTGTGTCGGTGTCTCACACATAATACACCGGCATGCGCCGGACACGCTCTGGACACGTGTCGGAAATGGAGGTGATGCATGCCCCTTCTACAACTGCATAATGGATCAAGTTCTTGTCACTGTGATGGCATCTGTGGAAGATAGTACGATTTGGGTTGGGTATAGGTAAGAGAAGAAGATGAGAGAATCTGTGAAAGTGAAAGAGGAGAAAGAACTATGGAAGAGGAAGCGGCGGGGCAGTCGGGAAAAAAACCCTAAAGCAATATGTTTTTAAGGGAAGTGAAATGGGGGCCACCACTTTAAGGTCAGATAGAATAGACAAGTACAATATATAAAACTTCCTGTGTTTCCAATAAGTGTTTTGAACTTTTGAAAGCCCTCCCAAACATACACTAAACTATCTATATACTATATGTGCCTTTGTCTCACTAGAAATAGGGTCACCTATTTAAATTGAATAGATCATGGGTTTTCTTTTCAAACCTAAAACTGAATTGAAAACCCAGGCAGTTGTTCTACTTGCTTACGTTATGAACAAAAATTCGAAAACTAAAATTCAAAATCTCTACTCACAACAGCCGTGCCAAACAGAACCTTTTAATCATTTTGGCTACTGTCTGAAGCTCCTACATTTTTCCATGGTTAATGGTTGACCCAGGTAGTGATTGGCAAACAAAAATTAATTATTTTATTTTCTTGAACTTTGCAAATGAAAAAATATATATATAAATCTCTTGTATACCATATATGTATTGTCAGTTTGTTTCCTCAATGTTTGTCTTGTGCTGCCTAAAACTTAGAGTTGTACATACACAAAAAGCGAAAGAAATGTGAATTAGAAAGTAGAAGTAACTAGGGATGAAAAAAGCTCCAATTCCTGTATACTATACTAAAGGATATGTTTGGTAGTGCTTATAAGGTGTGGTTCCTAAGTAATGTGTAGATAATAAGTGAGTAGTAAGTTGCGGGTCTATGAAATATGTGGATAAAAAGTATGTTTGACATGCTTAAATTTAATTTAAGCTTTGCCAAACATGCACCAATTTGTTATTAATTATTTCTTCATTTTTACGATAAGTTGCTTAGTGATCTATAATGTTGCATAGACTCCACACCAGTCTATCAAACAAGTTCAGTGGGGGCATTTTGATGGCTATATTCAGAACTAATTGTTCAACCATTTTCCAAGGACAGAGACATTCAGATCGACGTAACTAATTACAACTTTCAGGAGACTCGGGCAATACGGATAGACAATAACTCGCCAGCAGCTAACTAAAATGAACTTATATGACAGAGTATGTCAGTTGAGGAGCAACATTGATGCTGAAAAGTTAAATTCTTGAAATTCTCGGAAGATTTATGCCTCTATCAAGATTTTCCACTTGGTTGCTTCACAAACTATTATTTTTCCAGACTTAAGCCTCCTATGAAACTACTCCCCATTCTTCTATAATAATGCAACCAGCCAGTGGTTGATGGCATGTTGCATTTCCCACCATAACAGAGCAGTAGGGTAACAGGTAATTAGCAGCGTCCATATCTTAGTTATAAAGGAACCATGATACATGATCCCTCAACTTTCAGAAGGTCCAAAGAATATTGATAGTCCCACAGTCCAGATTACCTACCAAAGGCGCAACAAAGGGGCAGGGGCAGAAAAGGAAATGCAGGGAGAAAGAAGGCCACATGCACAGTTACGTAATCTGTTGAGAGAATGATCTAGAAGAAGAGCAACCTATAAATAAGGAGAGTCAATTCCAGTGAAAGTAGGTATCCAACAGGACAAGGTGAGTCTCGTGGTGGGGAGTAATGATAGACACACAGTTCAGATTACCTACCAAAGGCGCAATGAAGGGGCAAGGGCAGAAAAAGAAACGCAGGGAGAAAGAAGGCCACATGCACAGTTACATAATCTGTTGAGAGAACGATCTAGAAGCAGAGCACCCTATAAATAAGGAGAGTCAATTCCAGTGAAAGTAGGCAGAAATTGGTATCCAACAGGAGAGTAGTGGACCTCCCGAAAGTTCACATTTATATCCTTGTTATTCCTTCTTTTAATCAGTTCTTTGTATTCTGGATCTGTTCTTCATATAACAGATCTATACCAGTGTAATTTCCAGTGCATTGATGAAATATTATGCTGTGTTTCAGCTCTCAATTATCTTAAAGTGTGTCAAATAAGCTGGAATAGGGTTCTATCAAATATCTTCTTACTATCCTAACAAGGATGTTCAAACAAGCTTAAAAACCAATGTCTAACATAATGCAAACCTTATTTAACTCAAGAATTTAAAAAACAAAAATGAATTACCAATCTAATCATCACAACAATCAGTAGGCGACGGACTCACCGGAAGTCGAAAAAAGAAATGTGGATGGATAAGGAAACATATTCAATAATTTATTAAGAAAGGATAGAAAGATTTGTTTTTCACTTACCTGCTGACGCCAACAACTGACGTTCCATCGGCGAAGTATGCTGCAAGACGAGATTTTGCAAGCTTTGTCTTCGCACAAAGTAATATTCCTAGCTCCAAATAGAAAGGCATTTAAATTTCGTTTATACAGGCCCAGGGTCTTCAGAGAATCACAAACTCCACAAAGATCGAAATGGCATTTACAGGAAGAGAACAAAATGTGAAGTGCATTATGAGCACACCTATTGCACGTATATTAAGGCCCCGTTTGATTCTCATTTTTATCAAAATACATTTTTCTTTCTCTTCTTTTTAACCATACATTCTTCATTAAAATAATATTACACGTAAATAAAAAAACTTTTCCTTATTTTTCATCCACACATTCTCTCCATCAATCTACTATTCTAAAATTCATTTTTTCATAAAAATAGGACTCAAACACCCCCTAAGGTTCAATTGTATAAATAGCCTTTCAATTAGATAGATAAAACAATGACTTTGATGGAAAAATACAATTTTACGCATAGTTTTCAGACAAAACAATAAGAATTCAACTTAGTTTTTCAGCTAATAGTTTTGAATTTATGGAATTGAGAACAGAATCTATCACAGGTTATCTTCCTTTGATAAATCTAAACTTTTTTTTTTTAAATAAAATAGTGAATCAATACATTTTTATTTTCATGAAACAGCTAGAGAAAACATAAAAAAATTTGGAAAGCAAATCTAAACGTAGCCAAAATCCACAACATAGAACGAATTCAGCCCTGGTTTAACTATTCTTTTTGATAATGAAGTAAAGATAGAAGTACTACCGTAACAGCTCAAAGAATGAAGTTTATACATTCTGCTAGCCAAAAAAATCTCGTGTATTTATAAATACTAACCTGATGTGCCCCTTCCAAGTCGATGAACTGGAACAGGATGCGGTTCTTGACATGCTGATGAGGAGGTCAGCTTCCGTGAACGCCATTGAAGTTGTGTCAGGACAGTCCTCTGCTGGAACAGGCCTCCAGGTAGAACTTGTAAACCCGAAGGTTTATTTACAGCTATCTGAACACATTAGCAAAATTTAACATGCCGTCATATAAAAATGTGATTTATCAATGAAATGGATATATATCTAATAGATCCACTACAATATTTCTGTCTCTAGTTATTCCATTTTCAATATATGAAGAAACCACTTATTTTATAATGCCTCATGACCCGAAAATGTTCTGAGGTATGAATAGGAATATTAATAGATAACACAATTTCTGCAAGAAGATTTCTTCTGCATTTTTCCTGATGTCCATGTTCATTCTTTTAAGAGGGACGGGAAGTGAGAAAGAAAATTCACGTAAATGTTCTTCCATAAAGAAACAGGCCATTCCTTTACTTCTTTCTTTTTTCTACAAAACTGTTTCCCTAATTACACAACGAATAAACTAACTTTGAAGCTCGAAATAATTTGGAAATAAGCCTCATTACCTTTTAGATAAATTACTTTCGATTGAACATTACCATGACTTGTGTGAAATGTTGAATCAAATATAACATAGACACGAAAATGTTTCTACCTACCAAGTCATCATCTTCACATAGAATTTCAAGCAAGTGAGGCGCATCGGGCTCTTGCCAGGGAAGCCGATAATATATTAGCTCCATACCTTCCCTATAAAGGATGAAAGCAAAATTGTAAATACTAAAGTTAGTAATGAATTTCAAGTGCACGAAACTCTGGGTATTGTAGTAATTGTTACATAGAGAGAGCGATTTCAAAAATTAAACCTGAGAATTGTATCAGGATCTGTAACAGCATTGCCATCAATAGTTATCTGCTTATTGTGAATTCTCTGCAACCAACTGCACAATAATCAGTATCCAACATTACACGTACAAGCATGTGTTCATGTGGAGTTATGTACTTAGCATGTTTGGCTAAGCTTAAAAATTTACTTACCAGTGAGTTAACATGCAAGTAATAAGTAAGTTTTAAAACAATTAAATTAAAGCATTTGTCACAATTGGAAATAAGTTACTTGTGGATGTAAGAAAAGAGTTAGAGCATGTTTAGGTGTGCTTAGAAGCCCTTAAATTATTTATTTATTTTTTATTATTAATTTTTTTTCTAAAAGCATCAAGCACGCTGTCAAAAAATTATTACTTTCAAAATGGAGAATATTTACGTAAGAAAAAAGTAGCTTTAAAAAAAAAAAAAAAAAAAACCTTACTTTCAAGTAAATTCTACTTTTTTTAAGCTTAGCTAGACATAAAACAAAAACACAAAAAGCTTAGCCAGCCATAAAACAAAAACACAGAAAGAGAAAGCAAATTTTTTTCCTGAAATGGGTTCAAATTAATTGCAGAGAAAATGAAATTGAGGTTGAGGTCAAGTGCTACTGCTAATCGTGTCAAATTTCTCGGGCCATTAAAAATATGTCAATATGATTAAGTATTATTACCCTAGAAAAGGAGCTGAATTCTTGTACTTTTTGGAGTAGAATTCGATCAGCGTCAAGCCTGTAGAGTCAACAAAAAAAAAAAGGTCAATAAACAAATAAATAGATATATAATCTTTATGAATGCATACAACATGCGTAAATGTGTACCGGAATCAGATGATCGGATGAGGTCCCGGTAATGGAGTCCGTCATTAAATTCCGGCCAAGGCTCCCCAAATGACTGCATTATGGCCTCGGTTGAATAGGAGGTGACCAGAGAGGAAGTGATGCAATTGGACCCCAAAACAAACTTAGAGGTGGAGTTGTGGGCTGGGCCAGAACCACTCTTCGTTATAGGCCCGGCCTGGTTCAAATTTTTTTTTCTCACAATCACTGTGGACCGTTCCATTTTCCCAATAAAAATGTAGGGATTACATCGAATCCGCCCTGATGGGAACTTCTGGAAGCTGGACCGGGATAAATTTAGGTCAAGATGGAGATTAAAATATTTTTGTTTATCGTCCTGATTATGACTTTGCTAGACATATAGAATTGGAGACAAAATTTAAAAAATAGGGACACGTGTCAAATATTAATTAGACAATTTTCCTAGTTATTAAAAGAAAATAATTTGCATGCCGTTCATTAAAAAAATGAAAAGTGTAAATATCTCGAGACTAAGCTCTTATTTGGTAACGATTAAAAATAGATTTTTAGTAAATTTTTATAAAAGTTAATGTAATATGTAGTTAAAAAATTGTGAGTCCTATGAAATATATGTTAAAAATCAATTGTTAACTTTGACTTAAATTTTAATTATTTTTTTTAACGATACCAAACATGGACTAATTTGAAGATCGTTAGTTAGGCCAGGTGTTCTTTTTCCCTCTCTTGAGCTAGGAACAAAAATCAAGGTTACGAATCATGCCGACAATGATGCATTCTACCATCGAGTTAAAAGTACTTATTTGATTTGATTTTCCAACAAGTCGCCATGTAGGTGAAAATGACTAAATAACTATGAAATACATCGAATCTCATATAAATGTTTCTTCTACGAATGATTTCTTTCAAATATAAATTTCAAATAAGTCAATACCTTCACTTATAAATATAATATAAAGTACTCATGCACAAAAAGATAATCATATATTTTAATCCTTGTTTTGTAGAAATTCTGAGAATATATTTTATTAAAAACGACCTTTTTGAAGAATTTGCGGTTAGAAGTAGAAACAAATTATGAATCATGAGCAAAATTATTTTATTGAAAAAAATATATAATTGAAAATGAATTTGACAAAGAATGAAACTAGGAAAATGGGGTCAGGCCAAACGGGGGCTTAATAACCTGAAAGATCATTCAACGTTTCTCATCCAAATTCTCATTTCATAATTGTTGTGTAAATCAGATCAAAGTATAAATTACAGCACACAAGAAATATTTTATCCACCTCTTAATTCTCAAATAGCTGAAAATTTTTTACCAAGAAAAACAAAAAAATGGTAGAACATAAATTTTCGACCATCTTACACAGCAGAAAATGAGATCAAACACACAAACCATCATCAGAAGACGTCTGCAGACGAAGAAGACACAGTAACATGCAGAGGATTAGTTTTCCAATCAACAATCTCGCTACAATGTCCGCCTCTAACTCCATCCACGGCCAATGAACTCGGCCCACAGAATGAAGTTTCGGCAAGAACCAGTTTTTTTGCAGCAATTGTCTTCAATCGATACCTCTCAGCCCTAGAGCCGATAACCTGTCCTAGAATTGATGCTGCAATGGTGAATGCCATGGCCATCTTAGGCATTAACACCGATTTTCTAAGCATACCTATAACCTATGAATGGCACGGCTGCATGGACAGCGGCAAACCACGAGGGGGAGAATTTTTCTGTGTGTTCTCGCCATATTCCTAAAGGTATATTTGCTGCCATGCCTAAAACGCCAATAACAAATACATTTGCAGGCAGAGACTGAGGTCGGAGATTTTTTGCGAAGGCAGTTTTTGATATAGCACTTCTAGCGGCAACCACTGCTGGAGGGCACTTAAATTTCATTCCAGGACGGGACTGAAGAGCCTTCGCTTCAAGAGGAAGGACATGACTCACAGCTCGGTATGACTTTGCAATAGGGCAATTCCCATTTGCAACCACTCGTCACTCATTGCCTCATGCTCTGATTTTCCTCCCTGAAAGAAAGGAGTAACCATCAAGATACAAGAGAAAGATATGTTTACTTATTTTAACATTTTGTTCAATTATCAGCATCAGTAGCTTATACGCTATAGGATGATAGAATTTCGAGCTATTTCTAGTTTTCTATAAAGCCTCCTAGATTTTACGAGTGAACTCCAGAAACTTGGGAATTGGATATGTTACCGATAATGCAAGAACTAATTTTTTTAATCATGAATGTAAATTTCGAAGACATCCCAATTGCTTAGAACATAAGTTGCAATTACCTTTGAAGAAGACTCCTTTTTGGACGAATTGAATTTCTTATTTTTATTCTTCCACTTCTCAGAAAATGCATCAAACCCAAAAGGGCCCCCAGGACCAAACGATGAGAGACTGATAGAGGCTGCCTTTGCTGCCAATGGATTGAAGTGGGTTGGTGCTGATTCAGAACGAGACTTCTCAACAGCGATAAATGATTTTCCAGAAAGTGGGACTACTCCATTTTGCCCATGAAAAAGTCTGAATGCCGTATCAAAATTGGGACCATCCTCAAATATTGGACCTTTCCTGTCCTGAACCTGACACGAGCAAGACAGAACACCACAAGGGAGACTCTCAGTATAACATGGTTTGAAAATCAGTGTCCAGCACTATACATTCCACACTACCAAACAAGCCACGTATAGGATATGCGAAAAACAAATATCCAACTTACGGGCATTGGGAAAGCCATTGATGTTGAAAAGGAGAAGTTGGTAGGTTCATTGATGCTCCGCATAAACGGACACCTAATAATGCCCTGATCTAATGATGAATATTCTTCTTTCAAGTCCCTCGAGAAAAACTCCATTCTAGTATAACAACCTGCACATAAATGACACGTTTTAAACAGCAGAATGCGATATGGAGCTTTAATTGATAGCAACAAAACTAAGAAATAAATGGTGTGCGAGATGAAAAACATGGATGGAAATGTATAACTCAGACGTGTTAAAGCCAAATACAATTATAGCCCAAAATTTAACAGTTTCCTTGGATAAATGATATGAAAGGGAAACAGGGTAAGATGCAAACTGTTAACCATTAACAATTACTAAATGTAAACAAAATAATGAGAAAAATACACACCTTTAGGCATATCTGTGTCAAAATGGAGACAAAATCCTTTTGTATACTACAAGCTAGATGCTTTGAAAATGATTCAAAGAGAATATCATATACGTTTCCAAATGCTAATTAGTCCGAAAAATTGAGAAATGGGGTCCTAGGTGTTTGCATGCTCAAAGCAATTAAGAGAACTAATATCACCAAAGTTCAGCAAAAATGAGAATATTTATTTATATAAGCAAGGGATGAAAAGTGAAAATAACCTCCTAAAAAATGAAATATATGAAATATACAGCCATCAACATCGAGAAAAAACACGCAACATATAATCATATTGTGCTGCTAGCTCATCTTCAATTAATTACTACCAAAAAGTTTAGCAACGAAAATTCTGTAGGCATGGATAGAGATTCAAATGATCTGCCCAATCACCTTACTATGCTCTGCTTAAACCTATAGCTAAAAACTTGATAGAAGTCATTTGCAACTATTAACTAAAATAATAAAACCCCTTATACTTGGAGCAATTCAATCATTTTTACCAAACTTTTATGCTTAATGATAAGTGTGTTTTTGCACACTTAACATGGCTTAATTACGAATAAAATGATTGAATTGTGACTTAATTTCGTTACATTTGTGAATTGTAGGTAACACTGATGAACATGGTGAAATACATGAGAAAAGACGCGAAAAATGACTAAAATGACACAAAGTGAAAGTCCAAGGACCAAGGTGCAATTACCCAAAAGTTGACCCGATGAACAAATCAAGAAATTGAGTTTGCCAAATACAAATTGATGACATTTTGGGATGATGGAATGTGAAGAATGAAGAAAAAATACAAAGAAGTGGAAGACTCAAGTAAAAGGACCAATTTGCAGGAAATGAAAGTTTAATTCTACCATGCGGTCGCATGGTAGAAATGTCGTGCGGCCGCACGAAGTGATGTAGGGAATTCAACTGGGGAAAAAAGAATAACCATGTGACCGCACGGATTAAAACCATGCGATCACATGGTACATTTACAGTGCGAGTTTTTTCTTTCCTTATACGATTGAAACACATATGGTAACCTAATTTTTCACGGGATATAAATCTCAAAAACATTCCATAGATGCCCAGAACGTAATTGGAGGCTGAAAAACAACTCTTGGAGAGGATTTGAGCACAAGAACAAAGATTGGCATGAAGAACTTCAAGATTTATTCAAGTTTTATAACCCGGTGATGTCTTTTATACAAAAGATGATGTATTTTGTTATTTTAATCATGCTAGGCTAGATTTTTCTTATACTAGGAGATCGATGAACCATGTGATTTAAATTTTAATATTCTAGTTTTGCAATTTGATGTTAAGACACAATTTTTATTATTTTGAATGATTTATATGCAATTAATGTTTCCGCAATCAAGGGCTCGTAATTGTGTGAATTTAAGTGATTTATTTTTGCATTCGAGAGAATTGGAATATATTTAACATAATATAAATTATCGTAGGGTCCGATAGTGGATAGAAATATATCTCTACGCCCTACGTGAATCTTTAAATGTTCATAAAACCGCATACATTTTTACATATGCTCTTGTCATAGAAATATAGATCGGTGGTATATAGAGATAGGTTTGATACATCTCGAGAGAGAGTATTGGATAGACTTAGGAACATTGATTCGTCAAAATTGAAATGTGTTGTCATATTGTGAAATTACGGTTTAAAGTGATAATTGCATGAGAATTCGTGATCCTAGCGTATTTCATTCCTAATAATTATAACAGTGCGTTCTCAACTTTTAGATTTCATTCTAGAGTTTTAAATTATTGTTTTGCATATTAATTTCAATTTAATCATAAAAAATTTGCATAATTGAGGTTCAATTAGGTCTACATTCACTTTGGTAATTTAGTTTCGGTTAATGCTAAGGTAGGTAAAATTTGAACTAATCAATCTCTGTGGGACGATATTCGGACTCATTGAATCCACTTTATTACTTGTTAATGAATCGTACACTTGCGGTGGTTTAAAATCGAAAGAAATAATTTCGCAAATACTTAACCTAATCATTCATCGATTTCTTGCTAATTTCTTTAGTCCTACATTTTCCTGTTTTAGGTGCCAAATCATAGCCTAAAAAATTAATCTATATTTCCTTTTTCTTGTTTTTCCTCTCTATTTTCTGTTGATCTTATGGCCCAAAATTTAATATAAAAAGACCTATAAAAACAGAAAATACACACATTCTTAATATGCATAAAGTATGAATAAACTTATATCAAGAGTCCCAACAAAAAAAAAAGTTGAAAATAAATAAAAAGACAGATTTTTTCCCCTAGTTGACTCTCAAAAAAATTTAAAATTCAAGACTTCTTTTTAACAGCACATATCAAAAGTCTATTCACGGCATTATCGGAACAATTATCAACAAACAAAACCCATGCATCCAAAATTAATGAAATGACGAGAACTCAAACATCTAACACATAAATTTAGGGATTAAGATAAGATAAACCCATACTTTAAAATTATTCGGTGTTAAAATCCAAAAGAGAGATTTGGTCCAAAACCTTGAGCAATTTGAGATCCTGTTAAAGAGAGAGGGAGAGAGAAGAAAAAAATGAGATGAAAAATTGGAGTATAAGTCAATAGGAGATTAGTTGGGAAGGAAAGAAAAAAAAGATGGTATCTTTGTAGAGAGAGAAAGGGCCAGTATACAAAATTGCCGTGCTGACCACAGGCCAGGTACAAGACAAGTCACCCACTATCCAAACGCCAATTTTGATTTCGGACATGGTTTGACTCATTCTTCGTAAATTTCTCCGAGTCGATTGGAAAAAGAATTATGTAAAATGTACATTGCATCGAAATTCAAGAAGTGTTGAACAAAAAAGTGTATTTTTCTTTAAAATTATTTAGTCATATGTCGTAACGTAACACAATGCTAACCATGACATAAAAAATAATGTACATGTAATATGATTGATTGAGAAATGGGTCAACGTTTGGTAGCTACCTAGGCTTGTTTGTAACTGGCTCAATCTTGTATGTGCTCCAATAAAAAATTTGTCAAATTTAAAAAGGGAATAAGAAGGACGGATATGTTGGTACAAACAGTTATGGATCAAAGGAAATATAATGTCTTATTTTCAAGATAAAGATATGTGATAAGAGTGTCAAGTTAAAAAGACAAAAACACTTTGTAAGGAACAAAAAGGGTGAACATGTTACTTTGATGGGAATACCATGTCTTGATTTGTATGAATGTCAATAGGAAGAAGTTTACAGTGATAAATTTTGGACGTCAATCAAAGGAAGTTTATGATGATAATCTTTAGATATATCAAAAGAAAGAGCACTGTTACAAGGTTAAAAAATTCCATAAAATCAACATTTTGTATTTTTCAACTATATAATTATGATTTGATATGGCAAAAGACGAAAGTAGTTATGGGAAGGAGATAATAGAGAAAGGGAAACCAGAATGTGCTAGCTTGAGGCTTTGAGATTTGTTGGTTAAAGAAAATAGAAACACTGCTATAAGTACAGATTTTGTACAGGAAGATAAGTGTCTTCCTGGACAGTTTTAATTAAAAAAAACATGTACTTATAGAGTTATCCAAGGAAACATAATGTCTAGAATTGTGAACAAACTTGTACAATGCAAGATGTCAATTCATAAAACAAGCTTACTATAAATAGAAATGGATAACATGTTAGTTTTGAAGATCAAAAGGTTAAATGAAAGATGACAACTTGATTTGATGATGCAAGCATCAATTTCGGAACATTTTGGTGACAATATTTGACATCAAGTGAGAATGTACATAACAAAATATGTAAAATCAATACAATATATATCAAGAGTGTTGATATGACATAAGAATATATGTAAAATTAAAACTTTCCTTCTCAACAGTACAAATTATGATTTTAATGACTTGACATGGCAAGAATAGAAAGGGAAAGGGAAAAAGGAAAAGAGGGGATGAGAAATTACTTGTGGAAAGATTTTTATTATTATTTTTGGTTCTATAAGTGATTGAAAATAAGTTTTAAAAAATCTGTACCTAATGAGGACTAAATTTACTTTATTAATTAAACATATTCTTATTAAGTCTCCGTTTGGTTTTGATTTTTCATTCAAAAAAATCAAAATTTTGATCGTTATTTTTCTATGTCAGTCATCATTTTGACTGTTTCATTCATAAGTAGGACCCACCTTTCTCTCTAATAATCAAAAAATTGATTCTTAAAATCAGTACGGACACATGCCCTAAAACCTCTTCTTATCCAAAAAATTGTCCAAAAATGTCAGGTCAAAATATTTTTGATTAATCTTGCTTTTGAGGAGACCCATAGGTCTTCAGAATAGAAGCTAAAAGCAATTTTTGATCCCAAAAAAGTAGGATGTTAATTCACAGAGATAAATCCTCAATATGACTATGATACAAAATAATTAGTAATTGACATGATAATTTGTTTATACAAAGAAAAGAAACTGTAAACTAATTAGCCACAGGAAGTAATTTTTCCACGCCCACGGTTGGATTGCAACCAAACGACCTAGCCAACACGGTGGCGAAGTGGGATCTACCCTTCAACGACCTCAAAGCTCCCCAATAACTTCCATTCCTCTTCCCTCCACCGCCTGCTCCACCATTGACCGCCGTACCTTCCACCGGCAACATATTCACATTGTCCCGTCGGCGGCTCTGCCGTTGTTTGATGGCACTCAGCTCCATCTCAGGCTTAAACTTCACTGGTCCAAACATGAACATCCTTCTTCTCGACTTGGCCGACATGGACGTAAGTGAACTAAAATTCACCCTCTGAGCACGATACTCCGAGGCTCCTGATAAAGACCTTGACTGATAAAAATCTAGAGCAGAATTCGATAACCTGGTCGAATTTGATCTGTTCTTAGTGACAGGACAACTGTACTTTTCGTTGTTGTAAATGGAAGCTTTATGAAAAGAAGAAGTTTCAACTGTGGCCAAATAATCTCTCTTTTCATACTCATTGCAATCTCCTTCGTTTTTACCAAATGTAATATCAGTATTGGTGTCGGATTGGGAGGTGAATCCGGTAAAGAACTCGAAAAGTTGATCAATTTGAGCAGAAGAAGTTCCTGTTCTTGGGCTCGTATTCTGCTCATAATTGTCTGTTGGAAGATTAGAAAAAGAGAGTCTATCTTCTTCGTCTTCTACATTGTAGTATTCAAAAGTTTCTTTATGTTCCATTGTTGCGAAGAAAGTGAGATATCAAGAATGGAAGGGTTGTGGAGAGAAATGGTAGAAATTGGTTTGTATATAAGCACACCTAAACATGTGCAAAGAAAAAATGCCACAACTTCTAGAGGGGATGGTTAGTCAACTGCTGACCATGAAAATTATATATATAATTAATCAATATTGCAAAGACAGGCAATTAGCAAGGCCTACTAGAAGAGAAAAATGGGTCAAGCGGGAAGAAAGTTAATGGAAGAATAAGTAGATGAAAAATTCCGGAGTATGTGTTTGTCTAATATTAAGCATCCGTTTGGTATAACCAAAAATCATATTTTTAGTAATTTTGATAAAAATTGTTGAAATATGTAATTGAAAAATTGTGAATTCTATTATAAATTCTTTATAAAAAATGAGTAAAAAGTGGTCAAATAGGGGCAAAAATTATTTTTATTAACATGTCAATGTCAAATATTCATATTAAACCATACACGCACAACTAATGTCTATTTATTAACAACATATTTCATCGCACTCAATACCATTTCTTCTAAAAGTTACTAATTATTTTATCGGAACTCTATAAACAGATGAAAACTATATTATTATAATACATATAAAGTTTTTTAAGCCACCACCAGCAACACCAAATGCTATTTCTATTTGCCGCTGATTTTGTTACTTAGCAAAACGGGAAAAAATGTCGAACACGATAAGGAAAACTGAAAGAATTTTGCTATTTGTACACTGATTTTTGACACTTGCATTGTTGTCAAGTATTAATTGGATAGAAAAATGCTAGAAATTTAAAATATTTAATAGGATAATGTCATGTGGTAAAGTGTAAACTAAAGTTTACACCATAATGTACATATTGCAAGGTTCAAACTGAAAACAACTTTCCTGGTAAGTATAATATCCCAACAAAAACTTCGAATACAAATGGAATATTTGAAAATTATGAAAAAGAAAAAGAAGGGAAAAATTAAAAATAAAAAGGGGCATTCCGAGAATTGAACTCGGGACCTCTCGCACCCTAAGCGAGAATCATACCACTAGACCAAATGCCCGCTACATACCAAATTTTAATATTTAAAATTGGAAAAACCTTAGAAATCCGATTTGGGGTTTTAACTTTGAAATCGGGAGAATTTGGAGAGAGAAAAATGGCAAGAGCAGCTCTGCTTCATTTGGTGCGATCTCGAACCAGTTATCTCAAACACACAGGTTTTCAATCAGGTTCTTTTCCGCTCTCTATCAACACATTCATGTTCATGTGTGTATGTTTCTACTTTTCTTTTCGTATATTTTTATCTGTATTTGTGTATATTTGCTTGCTGTGTTCTGTTATTTCCTTATTTGTTCCGGAAAATCCATATTAATTTCTGTCTAATCTCGGAGGCTTATGGTTCTAGTTGTTAGGACGCTGATAATGTCAAAAATTAGAAGGAAAATTGAAGCCTTCTGCTACAACTTTGCGTTTTAAATGCAAATTTGTCTAGATGATACACGTTATATTAGTATTCCTATCAAAAAATTTAGATATTCTAGTACATTTATGTGCCCACACGGCCTTTTGTCAGAAATTAATGGAGCATTTGGATGGTCAGAAATGTCTTTAAAATCAGCTTATAAGCAAGGGAGCGTTTAACTGCCACTATTTTGCATGAAAAATGTATTTTTTCCACCCAAATTCCTATTTTTGTGCTGTTTGGCTGACATTTATTTTCACTGAGAACATTTTACTACTTTGGATCATGTGACCATACTTTCTTCAACATCATGGAAAATATTTTCTTCAAGAAAGTAGATTTTATTTTCTAGGAAATTCACTCTCTTTCTTCCTCTCATCTATTTACTCTCTCTCGTCTATCTACCAATAAAATCTGAACAAGTATAATATTTTATCGGTTGAAAATTAAATCAATCAAACATATTTAGCCCCTGTTTGTTTCCCATTCACTCCTCATTAAAATGAAAAATATAACCGTCATCTATCATATCAAGCCACCAAATTTGAATTTCTATCTCTTGTGTAGGACTCATAACGACTATATTTTTCATTATCATTTTTACAAAAATGGGAAACAAACGCCTCCTTAATTGACAATATCCATGCAAATAAGTTTTAGGCAATTGAATTACCTACAATTTATTTTCTTTCCGTGTAAATTACATACTTGCAATCAAACACACCTTAATTGTTTTTGAAGTGCTTATAAATCCACATGTCAAGCTTTAACTCTCTCTCTCTATGGTCTTCCGTCCAGACATTTTAATGGCTGTCAGTAAATATCTGATCCTGACAATACCATAGAAGACGAAGTCTACAAAACCACTAATGGACAAATTTATACTGAAATGAATAAGTGTCTTATGGCTTCAAAACGAGTTTGTTAGCTCCTCCATAGATACGGCCGATGTAGCGGATGAACTATGCACTGCAGGGCTGGAGTTGCATGGCTGTATATGGAGTTGTGATGTGGCTTGTGTAACTTGTGTGTGCTTGTGCAAGAGAAATCGGTGTGCCGGCATGTATCTGATGTGTCTTTGCTGCCTGAAAGTAACTATTTGATTTCAGTTGATTTGTGTTATTATTGTTAGCAATCAAATTTGGTTGATAGGATCTACACCCAACGAGAAAGGGAATGAAACTAGTCTTTCCTATTAGCAGTCCGTTCTTCTACCCTTTAAGCCACAGGTTCATTAATACCCAAATATGCTAAGTATAAACTAAAGACTAACTATAATATCAAGACTAAAAAAAAGCTGAAATGTACTAAATGCAGAGGTCCTAGTAGAGAACTCAATGTAGGAAGGACGGTATTGTCTTTACTATTCATTTAGGGCATAGAACGTAAACAAGTACAGAAGTGCAGATATACTACTAGAGGGCTTTTTTTTTTTTTTTTTTAATGATTAAGTCAAGAGAGATATACGATGTTGTCCTCAATGAAGTTTATAAACAAAAGAAAAAGGAAGCAATGGCTATATTGAAAGTGAAAATGTAGTGATTTGAGTTGTTTTACATGTATTAAATGGCTAGTTACTAACAGATTTCCTATGAAAATCTCTCTGAGCATAGGGAAAAACAGAAAATAAATTAACGTTCTTATGTACTAGTGACTAGTTTGCTACTCCAAAGCTGTGTTGCTCTGCACTAGACTATTAATTGTTGTGAGATATATATATATATAATTTGATGAAGAACCAATTTTGTTTGTCATATTTTGATTTTGGCGAGCTATAGCATGTTAGTAGTTTATGTGATCTATGTCCATTGATTTAAAATCAATCCACAATCCATTATCTATGTATTGGAATGGTATCTTGACATGTGAACCCTGTTTCGCCTTTCCCTTTTAGGAAAATTATAGCAGCCCTGCCTTTGACAAATTAAGCTGTTGGATTCCCAGTCATCTTCTTTTCTTTCTTCTAAATTCCCAGCCTTTCATCTTTGTTGCTCATTGGTCCACCTGCACTTGAACTGCAAGTTTTTCTGTCAAAGTGTAACATGTCTTGCACGGTGGTCCTGTTTTTGGGATATTATTGTCGGCCCACTTTCAAAACCAAAGACCAGCTAAAAGAGAAAAAGAAAGAAAAGAAGGAATAAAGAAGATAAAAACAATCTAAAGGGAAAATTACAGCAACGGTCTCGGTCCTTGTCCTTAATCCCTGAATATTCATTGAATCCTGATGCATATTCTTGTCTGACATATTTACTCTTGTTAGTCTTAGCATATTCCTTTGTATCAGGTTATCATCTGGGTCGGGTTGGACAGTGGATGCAGGCTCCCAGCGCCAAAATTGACACTAACTATACCAAGCCATTTGCTGCTCTCGGGAAACGATGGTTATCTCAGTCCACAGTAGCAGAAAATGACAAGATCAGTATTGGACCTCAGAAAGGTGGAGAAATGGAAAATGGAGAAAAGGAAACCGGGGTTGTTTATTATGGCCCTATATCAAATACTATCAAGAAAGTGAAGCTTCTCTCTCTTTCCACCTGCTGCCTCTCCGTGTCTTTAGGTCCTGTGATAACTTTCATGACGTCTCCCGACATGAATGTTATCTTGAAGGGTGCAGTGGCATCTTCTGTTATATTCCTAAGTGCTTCGACTACTGCAGCTCTCCACTGGTTTGTAAGCCCTTACATTCACAAGCTCAGGTGGCAACCTGGTTCAGACAGCTTTGAGGTGGAGATGATGACGTGGCTGGCAACTTATGTTCCTAAAACAATAAAGTTTGCAGATATCAGGCCACCAGAGACCAATCGGCCTTTTGTGTCGTTTAAGGCTAACGATCAGTTCTATTTTGTTGATGCAGAGCACTGTCATAACAAGGCATTGTTAGCTAAACTTACTCCGCAAAAACGAGCTCATGAATCAGCTTTCAAGAATTTATGATGAATGATACTATCTTGTCTTTTTGTCTGAAATTCTGCTGGAGTAATTTTTTTACTTCTGTTTTTATCACGCTGACAATTGCGTTGAAAAGTGTAAGAATGATATATTTGAGGTGAAGTTTTTAGCCTGAATTTTAGTCCTTGTTTGAACCACATTATTTTCATAAGAATGCATTATTGAATAGTGTATTGATGGGAAATGCGTGGATAAAAAATAAGGAAAAATTTTGGATTTGCGGGTAATATTATTTTATTGAAGAATGTGTGGTTGAAATAATGTCAAATCTTTATTTAATAATGTATTTTTTTTCAAAGAATGTGGCTCAAATAGGCCTTTACTCTATTTGGGATTATGGATTGACGTTACGTAAAAAAGTGTACTTTGTTTACATTGTTGAGTTGATCTCAGCTCTATTTCAAGGGGAATTCTGCTAAAGGGATCGGCCGCTATCTTTGCCTGAAGTTATTGAACTCTTGCTGATGCTATACAGACATTTGGTCAAGACCATTTAGGGGTACATTGGGTAGGGATTTTGTATTTGCTTCTGTTTCTTGTGAAATAACTTATGGTGAAGCTCCCTAGGTCAATTTTTCTAGAAGTTCTTCAAATAAGAAAAAGTACTTTTGAAAAATTATTCAAACATATACAAAAGTAGCTTTTTAGGATCAAAGGCGGCTTTTGACTTTTCAAAAGTCTTGTCATACATGCCCTAGGATCTGGCAGCTCTCCCTCTCGCTCTATCCACACGCACTAGCGATTAAGGGAACAATACATATATTTAAGAATAAAAAACAAGATAATTTGCATGTTTGAATAACTTGTGTATGTAACTTGTAAAATCACGTTTAACATTTGAGAATTTAATCTGTATAACGAATTATTGTTGGTGAATTATCGAGAGGAAGGAGGTTTTGAATTTATTCCGTGTTTGTGTGCGCATTGGCGGGGTGGTTTGATCGAACACTCTAGTGGGTTGGTTGGTTGTCATAGTAGGCATTAAATTGTTTGATTATATTTGGACTTCACAACAAGAAAAAGGAAATTTAGTTGGATTATCGCTTGAATAAAATAGATTTTGATTGAGTCAAATTTTTGAGGCACTTAATTTGACCTAAGTAAATTAATTTTTTAATATTTGTTTGCTTTCAATTGAAATGGAGTTTAATGACAAACAACTTCTACAAGGGTTGAATTGTACACAAGAAAGGGGCAATGAAATCTGGAAGGAAAATCAAACTTGGATCCAAATGCCAATGCTTTGTTTAAAAGGTCTATTGGGACCCAATTCTAGAAGTTTAGACCACTTGAGGAGGACATCACTCCAGGACCATATGTTATGTTATACGGCAAATTATGGAAATAACTACGAGATTTCGATTTGTTTGGCAAGATTTTTGAAAAGTTAAAAAGTTGTTTTTAAGATTAAAAAATTGTTTTTGAATATGTGTTTTGTCTGGCTAGAAGAATTTTTAGATGAAGTCGACATAAATAATTTTTTTCGGAAGCTCTTTTATAAAAAACAGAAATCATATCAAACAAATCCTTATTTTGGTTCGTTTTATACTTGAAAAAAGGTTATGAAGTGAAAATTTCTAATTTACTTGCAACATAGAAAGCCCAGGTAGAAGATCAAACAACTCAAAGATACTAATTTTGCAATCTAGAAAGCTGGAAAAGTAATACTTAATCTGTCATAAGATCGTTTGTTGTTGAACAAATTTAAACTAGAGAATATAGTCAATAGATTGCAAATCAATGACTATGACATCCATATATTGTAATGTAGAACATAACTTTCTGTTGACTGTTGTGGATGTTATAGTTTTTATTTTTCCCTTCCCATTTTTGTGTGATAGTGATAGATAACACTTTTACAGTAATTTTCTAAGTTTCTAAATAAAATGTATTAACTAACAATGTCCTTTTTTCCAAGGTACAATTGGTTGAATTCGTCAAGATTAACCCCTCTTGGGGGGCAAGTAATTAATCAAATAATTATAGACGATTGACATATTATGTATGTTTATCTTATTTCTAATATAATAAAAATTTGAAAGAGTACAAGTAGTGGTGTCAAAGTTAGTTGGACTGGATCGAAAAATGCCTACTCTTTACAGGCTAGGTCGTGTCAGGTTCAAACATTATTGCCCGTTCACGAACCAATAAGACAAGCAGTGTTCATCACAAAATTTTGAGGCCAACTTCTTGACGTGCCACAATCCTCTATTTTATTATTATTATTATGATGATGATGATAATACATTGAATGCAGAGTCCATTCCAAAAAATAATAATAAAAAAAATGTACATTTTCTTAAAAATTAATAGGTCGATTTGGACCAGCTCAACACAGTTCGAACGAACTTAAGCTCCAAGTGCTGGTCATGGCACGAGCACGTTATCGAAGGACAAAGCTGTATTTACTCTCCCAACTCGACTTAATTGACCCGATCTCTTTCTTACCGGTTAATTCAAGTGATAGTTATCCAAAAGATTAGAACATCTAAACCTTCGGCTAATTCAGACAAGATGGCCTCCTCTGAGAATTTTACAAGTTTCATCACATTTACATGAAGTATTTGGAGGCCAGATATATCAATTTGGCTATACACAAACGTAATTAAGCCACCTCTTGTTTTTGCTCAATTTTATGAAATAGAGACATTACATTATAGTTTTACCAAAATATAAACTACACCAATTTCACTACTCAACAATCTCATACATATCCCATGTCTTCAACAAAACATCAAGTCCTAATTTGTTCAAAAACCCAAAAATCTTACCTTTTCGAAACGTGTACAATGACTGTCGAAAAACCCATAAAGAATTTGTTAAGATACCCACAAATCTCACCTTGTCAAAATGCTATGAAGTATTGCCTTCCTCGTTGTTGAACGGATAGACAGCGACCGGAGATGGTGAAGAGAACGGTAATGAAGTTGGCCGGAATTAATGGTTTGGGTTCGGTGAGGGGAATGTCGGTGTGAGTTCGGCAAGGGGAAATTGGGATAGGTTTTAGGTTGGAATGGAATTTTTTTTCTCCAGGAAATGGTTGCCAGCTCATCTGGAATCCTTCTGTCAAAAGGCTTTTGTACATGTAGCTGCTTCATTCCATATTTTAGCTATATTTTACTCGAAGACATGGGATATGTATGAGATTATTGAGAAGTAGTGAAATTGGTGTAGTTTGTATTTTGGTAAAACAATAATGTAATGCCTCTATATCATAAAATTGAGCAAAAACAAGGGTGGTTTAATTACGTTTGTGTGTAGTCAAATTGACATATTTGACCTCCAAATGCCTCCTATAAATGTGATGAAACTTGTAAAATTCTCAGAGAAGGCCATCTTGTTTGAATTAGTCAAAGGTTTAGATGTTCTAGTCTTTTAGATAATTGTCACTTAGTGATTGAGCAAGCGGCGTCGTTGGGTTGCCCAAGGCTACATGATGATTACTGCTGTTACTGGTTGCTGGTAACGAGTTTCCTAAAAATGACTAGGCTTGACAGTCATTTTCAATCACTCTTTGATATATATTGCTGTTGCTATTAGGATTTGTTGAAATTATTTTGGCTTGCCAATTCTAATTGTAGAAGATGACTTGAGGTCCGAAAGTGGATGGATTTGGCGAGGGAGGATGAAATTGGGGAGAAATGAATGAACTAATGTGCTGTGTTAATTGATCTCTTTCTTTTTTTAAGTATTTTGACCAAATTGGTTAACGAAGAAATGAGGCCAGCACTACAATTTTTTAAAATTCTGTATGATTTTTTCAAAAGGCTCCTGTACAAGAGACTTTGGTCTAATCTCACAATGTTTATCGTTTTTTCTTGGAAAATGCTCTTCGTAAAGAGCATTTCCTATAGGGGTCTTACCGATCCCTCACTGTAGGGATCAATCTCACATGAAAAAAAAATTACGTCGGGATCCGCGATTGTGGGGTCTATAAAAAACATACCTCTTTACCAGCAGCATGCTCCTTTTTTGAGTTAATTGTTTCATTGGCTACTGTACTTTGCCCATTGTCACGGCTTACCCACTGAACTTTACGATACTTCCCAATAGCCATTGAACTTATCTCCATTTCACCCAAATGGCCATCGGATGGATTCCATCCATCAAAGTGTCCACGTGGAAGACGGTGGGCTGAGTTGTCTGTTAAAATGCCAAAAAATGAAACAATCAACTCCCAAGTCATCCAAACACAACCCATTTTTTTCAATCTACCTAATCTAAAATAAGAGAGAGAAGCAATTCAAACACTTTTCCTTCTCCCCCTCTCCAAACCCTAGCCTCGATTACTCTCTGCAAAATGAAGAAAAACCCCAGCCCCAGTAGTCGCCCGAAATCCATTTCATTTGCAAGATATTTTTCGCCATTCGAATTGGATAGCCCATAACAATGCCACGAAGAACCATATACCTGAAATCTAATTCACAACCCATTTTGACTCAAGTTTTGCTACGGGTGTCTCGACGCTTATATCAAACCCAAACACTCTGCAATTGAAGAAAAACCCCAGAATTCCATTTCGTGTGTGAATAGTGAGTGGTTTAAGGTTTAGGGAAGAGCCCTAACATTAAATCCGTTGGAAGCATTTCATTTGTTTGCAAAGTAAGGACTTTTGATCCTGCTCGTTGAAATTGATTCCTGCTCATTGAAATTGAATCCAGGTTTGCATTTAATTTGTTTGCAAATTAGGGATTTTTTTATTTTCTTCATATGTACCAAATGAACTGCGAAATGAAATGCGATGCTGCTAGTGCGAATTAAATGAACTTGCGATTTAAGCATAATGACTTGTATGAATTAAGCCTAACGACATGGAGTTCATATGTCTTTGCCACAAACAGTGATAAATTTGTTTGGATTTATTTCTTACCTACACATTTTACATCAGAATGCCAGGGAGAAACAAGGGTATTTGTCATAGTTGTAGGCTGCCTAGGCACATGTTACCGGAATGCCCAACAAAGACACGATGCCAAAAATGTGGATTGGGATTTGTGAAATGTATGGAGGTTGAAAAAAGACAAAGAACATAGGTCGATTATTCAAATGTTGTACTAGAGATTGTGGTTATTTTAATTGGATCGATGATCAATCGTCATCACAAGAACCACCTCTGCAATGACAGTGAGTTGAGTGCAAAATTGAAGACGAAAGACTCGCTTGAAGATTCGTCATCCATGTTGAAGACTGCCGTCCAGTTAATAGAAGAACTACAATTGGAGATATCTATTAACATAACGATTCGTAAGAGAAAAGGAGCTATCGAGGACAATGGGAAAGGAAAGGGAAAAGTTCCGTAACTTGTTCTCAACTATGTAATGGAATAAAAGTTTGGCATTGTAGTTTTGAAACATAATGCTTATGTAATCAGCAGTAGTAGTTGCAATGTCCTTTAAGGCATCGAGACTTGGATGCAATTTTGTAGTAGCTCCATTATTTATTGATGCAATGTTGTAGCAACTCAATTATTTTTCAACGAAAGTAGTTCCCTCCAATCTTATATGTATTCTTTGTCCTTGAAATGTATGTCAAGCTTAATTTAATCTTGGAAGAGTGTACCCATTTTAGATGTATGTGTCTGTCACACAATTATTTGTTGTTATTAAGAATTATTCATCTCAGAAACAGATTGCAAACATGAAATCGGTGAAGCTAACATGAAGCAACCTGGACCAAATGCAAAAATCAGGCCATCAAAGAAATCATAGAAGATGGAGAAGTTAATTTTCATAGAACCCATGACCATGCAAGTCCAACAGTATAACTTCTCTGGACACCGAGCAGCCAACAAATGTACTGACCTAAACAACAATTCATTAAGTTCGATATACATCCAAACAAATCCACAGACTTAAGGCCGCTTCAAAAAATCAAAAAACCAAAAAAACATCATTTAATTGCTAAGATTCACTCCGTCCCTGCCCTTCTGCTTCTAGGGTGCGAGGGTGTGGCTGTCAAATTCGTCACATTACTCCGTCTTTTTCGTGCCCTGTCAGCTCTCAACCACACTGATTCCGCCTCGTCAATGGTCCACAACTCGTCGATCATCACTTTGAAGTTAACTTCGGTGGTAGGAACATTTACATTGGATAATGTGGCAGCTAGACCAGCTGTAAGGTTGCTAGTTTGCATTTCTTTGGTGGCCATCGGAGTAGGCATGAATTGGTATTTTGGACCTCCAAACGGGTTGTGGGTCAATGATGATCCCTTCCTGCGCGGCACTCTTTTGGAGACCATGTTTTCCTACAAATGAACAAGAATGTCAGATTACCAATATGATCGATGCATGCCAAATATGTCATGGTAGATTATTTGCTAGAAATTAATTCAGAATACTCTATGAATTAAAAATAGATTAGTTATACTATTTGAATATTTTATTAAAAATGTTTATGTGCAGTAATTTCCAGCCCACAAAGAATTATAGAAAAGAGCTTATGGCCAAAGGCAATCACACCACCATATTTCAGACCAAAGTAGACTTTTAGTCACATTAAATCCAAACAAAAGCCATGCACAAACTATGAATGACTAATCCATCAATATTTAAAGAAGAGTCCTTTAAAAAAGTCATGATTCTTGATGGGTTTTTGGGGCTCTGAAACTCAGTTTCTGGGAATTTGGGTTTCTTGAATGAAGTCCCACTTTTTTTTCTTCATCACATAAGGAAAAATCTCACATTTTAGCATTATGATTCAAACTTCAAATTTGGACACAGGTATTAGCTGGTATTATAAGCACTTCACCAGCAAAAATATTTGAGTAGGCCAACTGCAATATAGGCAACAGGGAACATAGGAGACCCACAAAGAATCAATCAATCGACTCGGCAAAGTTGCTCTTTAGCTATATAAATTCTCATTCAATTTGTATCACTTTGTTACTTACATGTACCTCATATAATCATCGAATCACAATACAACTTTAGATACTAACAATTAGATTCTAAGCAATAGATCGATGCATATGAATAGACTAAAGAAGAAGAAAGATGATGGTCCCCTATCAGAGTAACTATGACTAAAGCTTCACACGGATGTCTATCCATAGCTTGTGCAAAGTCTTCATCACTTACTGGTCCAGGTACAAGTGCTAAAGGAATGGACAAGACACAGGCATATACTTCATTTAATATCATAAATAGTATTTTGAAATTAAATGATTGTAATGGCAACCATGTGACAAAAATTCTTCATTTGTAGAATTAGTACAAAATAAATAAGATCGTGTAGGAAGCACCTAAAAAACAAAAATATAGAGAAATCAACGATGCCAAATATTTTTGAAGTTAAACAGGAGAAGTACGAGAACTGACATTATAGCAGAAAATATATACAAAAAATAAAACATTGTGGTTACCCATCAATATTAGAAAAAAGTATTACCTATTCGTTACCCACTACATTGCTCTATTCGTCCACGGGTTCTAATTCTGCTCCGAACCATCCCTGTTATAGGAGAAATCAATAAGAAGACAATTAAATCATGTGCACGTGACAATGAAAAACAAAAAAGTTCTACCCACATCGGTGTCAGGTGCATCCGACCTATCGTGATACCGTTTATTGTGACCATGTGCTCAGCATGTTGAACATGTCATTTTCACCCGACCCTTTTTTCGAACGTAAGATTTTCCCTACAAATACAGAACCACATATTCATCCGCCCCTTTTCCCTGTTTATCTGCCTCCTTCCCTTCCAATGGACAGCCCACATAGGGGGAATTATGTCCATGACTTCCACATGTGGGCATAATTTCATCTGTTAATGGGATTCAAGATGTTGTCATAACATCTCATATATATCTCAATTGTGTAGCAATTGTCAACGTAATCTTCTGGATCATTCCAACACTCTCTTATGATAGACATTGCGTGCATGCAAGGTATCCCAGTCAATTCTCACTCTCTACAGACGCACGTTCGTTCTTCTAGACAAATTTTTCGACGACGGTGGTGGGACCCATGATCGCGGACCACCACTACAAGCACTTACTCTTCATGGCGCATCCAATGAACATATGGGTCGTCCCCAATTTGGCTTGAAAATGGCAATTTATGGGTTTTCTTCCAATGAACAACCTACTCGCGCGAAGGAGGTTTTCTTCCATCAATTCATGACTCAAATGTGATTCAATGCACAAATCAACATAGAAGAAATGAAATTCAAGGTCAAAAAGCATTGGGTAATAGCTCAGTTGGAAAAATTACAGTACTTGTTTGTCGAATTTTGGAGTCAAATGATGTTCTTCATAAGCCTATAAATGCCGAATTTTGAAGATTTTGGCTTGATTTTTCAGCGAATTCAGGTGGGTTCGAGGTAGGGGAGAGTGAGGTAAGGTTGGTGGTGGTGGAGCCCGGCGGGTATGATGGCCGGAAGGTGTTTGAATTGTGAAAGTGGTGGTGGAAGAGAATTTAGGACTAAACTGTAATGTTCTGAAGAATTTAGGAATGTGATTACAATTAGTTATTTATTGATTTATTTATTTTTTGTTTTATTTGAATCGGGGGTATAATTGTCATTTTATTGAAAAAAAATGATGAAAATGACATTCTCTACAATGAAATGTGGAAATAGGGGCAAAAATGCTGAAAAATGAAAGATATGGACGTTTTCCACAATAAGCTTGAAAGGTAATAACGTTTTGTGCCAATTACCATTTTCATCAATTGGAAACATAAGAACGTTTTGCACACTACAGATCAAACGTAAGGACATTTTGTGCTATTAAGCATTTTAATAATTATTTGGATTCACTTGCACCTTTTAGAACATTTAGGAATAAGATTACAATTTATTCTTTTTTTTTTCCTTTTCTTTTCTTTTTTATTTAAATAAAAGGTTATTTTGGTCATTTTTCATTTAAAAATGGTGAAAATGACATTTTTAACAATAAAACTTTGAAATAAGAATGAAAATGCCAAAATAGAAAACGTTAGGACGATTTCCATAATAAATATCAAACGTAGTGGAATTTTGTGCTATTAACACTACTAAGAAAAAAAAAAAAAAAAAAAAAAGTCAAAACCTATCCCTGGTAAATGTAAGCAAACTAACCGGAAAACCCCTCGATCTCAATTCTAGCCTTCTTTGATTCAATTATTCGATCCTTTTTCTTTTCAAGTACATCGAACAGCATGGAAAATAATGAAAATCGAAGCAATATACCGAAGAAAATTATGAGTGGGTATAGTTAAAATTGGTATTATTTTGATTTTGTTTACTTTTTTGTAAAAATGTATAAGAACCAGCTCCAGGAGCTGGCGCAGCGGAGTTGCTTCAATCTTCCATCGTACGCGTGCATCAGGGAAGGTCCTGATCACGCTCCGAGGTTCAAGGCCACCGTTAATTTCAACGGCGAGACGTTTGAGAGCACTAGCTACTGCTCGACGCTTCGACAGGCTGAGCACTCGGCTGCCGAAGTGGCCCTCAATGCCCTTGCTAGCCGTGGTCCCTCCAACTCCCTTGCTGCCAGAATTCTGGTAAAATTTGTTTACAGACACATTTTGAGGGGGGTTTGCAGCTCTCGCTTTCATCTGGTCTATGTGGATTTCATTTTTGTTCCTTTTCGTGATTTTTTATGGTGAACTTATGTGCGACTTTGTTATTGCTGATTCGAATTTAAGCCACTGTTCAATGACCATTATTTGAGATTTTGAATAGTTTTTTTTAGGATAACAAGTGATTAAAAAGTAGGAAAAGTTTTGGGTTTAGGTGCAATATTTTATTGTGTTAATGTATGGTTGAAAATTAGTAGGTAGAAAAAAGAGTTTCTCAATAATGGTCAAACAAGGGCTAAGAAGAAGGCAATGACATAGATGTTTGAAGACAGATTCTTGAAAAGAAGATAGTAGAAGAACATAAGGTAAAAGGATGAACATTTAATTTAGAGCATTGGAATACATGTGATGTAAATATTTTAGTTCGAAAATAATCCACAATGCATATCCCCGACAAGGTAGAGGGCTTCCCCATGTTTGATAATTGAATATTCCTGATGATTTGAACATTATATCCACTAATTGATTGTTGACACTGGTACTATGCTTTGCAATGTACAGGATGAGACCGGTGTCTATAAGAATCTCTTGCAGGAGGTCTCACAAAGAGTGGGAACATCTTTGCCTGCATATACTACTTTCAGATCAGGCCTAGGACACCTTCCCATCTTCACCTGTACTGTAGAGTTGGCAGGCATTATATTTACTGGAGAGCCAGCTAAGAACAAAAAGCAAGCAGAAAAGAATGCGGCAATGGAAGCTTGGTCATCTCTGAAATTATGTGAGTTACCTAGTCTTCAATGCCTGATATGTGCATGTTCTCTTATGGAGAAATTAACTTAAACTTTGACATTCATATCATGATTTGCGTTGTAAAATGTCACTTTTGGGGAAGTTTATGTTTTCTCGTGGGAAATAATATTTTAATTTATACAATGCAAAACTATTAAATGCAAATTCACTTACTAAATTGTGCCCTAAGTATTACTAGCAAACTTTCCACAAAAAGAGTTTATTACCCAATAAATAAATGTGGAAAATGGAAGGTACATTACAGAGAAGGGAAAAGCACGTATAGTTTAGCATTTATATGAGAAACTATTGTGTGGCAGTCTGCAGAGCTAGGAACTTTTGTCAACAGGGGCAGCTAGCTTCATCGTAAAACTATTATGCTATTATTTCCATTAAATTCCTCTAGATGATTCAACATTAGTCACCAGAGTATATCTGGCTTTTCCTCTCAATGATGAGGCATTATAGTGAGAGAATATAATATTAAAAACAATTTTCCCCTGCTTATCTTGGAGGTCATTTTGGCCTACTGTAGTTACAAAAATAATTTTTCCGAACTCTCAATTGCAAATTCAGAATCAAACTACTTCAATTCTGAAATAAACAAAACCACCTTCATGCCCATCATAATTTGAACGGGGAATATTGAATTTAGTTTGAAGCCCAAGGCCTCATTAGGAATTTTTTGCATTTGAAGTGTGTGTGATTAGTTTCCCGAAAACAAATTTCCGGAAATGGTTTTGCGAAAGTTTTTTCCCTGAGAACAAGGGATGATATAGTGTTTTCTGTTGGAAATTTTAGGTACTATTTGCAGTATTCTGGTGAAACGCCTTTGTCATTTACCATCACTTTTTACTTTAAACAACACATCATTTTGGACAAGCTAATAACAGAACTTCATATCGAAGACTGCTTCCCCTGTTTTAACATGTGAATTGCCAAACTATTTTTACTTTTGACACAGTACTAATTCCAAAGGCAATGCCTACTAGTTCAATATATAATTCTATTATCATTCCACTTGACAGAGGTCTTCTATTTTGAAATTAGCAACCATCTTGAACATTCATGATCAAAAAAATGTAATGGTGCGCCAATTTCTTTGCCTTTGTTGGTTTTAGTAATATTACTATAAACACGTAATTTTTCTTTTCTTGGCACAGAAACAAGATGCCTAACAACCCAAAATAATACTAATGGTTATAAACATTTAAGAAGTGAAAAAGGTAATTTTACCTGGTACCTTTTGTGGTTTTGATCAATTTGAAAATAGGCAGAGGTTTACCCTTATATAATTTTCCATTGTTTCCAGTTGTACAAAGCATGATTACTTTGCATGATGTTCTACAATGTTTTTTTGTCTATCCAGTAGTGCAACAATTTGAGAGTTCAACATCAGAAAGAACACACAAGGATGAGCAGGAGCATGTAACAGTAACTCGTGCTCTGCAAAAGTATCTCATACAGGCGAAATTGGCAAAGTTATCATTGCCAATAAAATTTCCTACATCAAGTTCGAGGTCATCAAATACCCAGCAGCCTACAGCTACATCGTCAAAAATTTTGCCTTTAATATGCCCGAGGGCCGCTCCTCGTAACGAGCCTATTATGGCTGTGAACAACAAAGCATCCCCAAAAACTGCTAGGACAACTCAAAGTAAACCAGCAATTTCTAGCACAAATGAGAGTTCCACGTCATTGGTGGAGAACCATCCGGTTGGGCCTCGAAAGTTCCCTGCAGTTGGAGCAGCACCCTACATTCCAGTCCGGCATTTTAACCCAGATCATAGACTTGCACCACCAGTGACAATAAGAAATGCAATTCCTGTTTTCTCTGCAACACCATTTCCTCCACCTCAGACTTCACTAATGATGAGGCCTCAACCTTTGTGTATGGCACCACCTGTCTGCATGAGAAAGGCTGTTCCCGTATTTGCTGCTGCTCCTGTTAGGGTAGAGGAGATCCCTATGTTACGTTCAACAATTCGAGTAGCGGATCCACGGATTTCCGGACCAACTAAGGTTGAGGAACCATCAGGTTTTAAATTTTCCAAGGTTCCTGTAGAGGACCCACCTGTTTCCAAAGCAACACCTTGTAGACTGGACGAGTCACAATTGTCCAAGGTTTCTCTGGTTCAAATTGAGGAACCTCTGGGTTCAAAGTTACAACCGGGGTGTGTAGAAGGGCCACTGGATTCTGAGGTTCGGGCAGTTGAAGTTGAGCCCTCAGTAGCTCAAGCCTCAATAGTTCAAGTTGAGTCCCCAGTTTCATTGGTTATTGGTCCTGCAGCGAGTTCAAAAGCTCCTGCAGAAGAATCTATGATTGCAGCACAGGACAAACTTCGGGAGTCTCTGGAGACTGAAGGCTTTAAAGGGATAAAAATATGAAAAATTTAGGTAGGGAATTTTTAATAGCAATAACCTTTGGTAAGATCCGTACTGGCTTCTTTATCAAGATTTTGATTCTCCTTTTCTTTTAGTTTCCCTTACCTGCTAGGATTGGAAACTACTGGAACAAAAATATCAGAAGCAGTGATATAGAAATATCTGGTACATGAAGCTCACAAGCTTTTGAGCTAAATCCTTCATTTTCCTCCTCTGATGGAAAGTGGGAAGGAGGCAAGATATACCCGACCTGTCTTTCCTTGTTTAGGGAGAATTTTATGTGATGTCACTTCAGCCAAAGCTACCTTTAAAGTTTCTAAGCATTTGGCTACTGCTTTTCTGGTTTTTGAAAACTGAACTTCAAAAAATATCAGACGTGTTGTAATAATAGTGGCTATAAATCTACAAGGAATTTGGAATATGAAGTCTTTGTTGCTCCGGGAGTCTATATCCTGTCACGCATAGCCTTCATTCATAGGCAGAATTGCACGTATCGTTTATTTTAATCTAGCAGCTCTATCGTAGTTTGAGCTCGAGATCTCTGTTTTTAAGTGTATTCGCTCAGGGTATGTCTGTATATTTCTGAGTTTCTTCATGGGTATACTCAAGCGTTCTCGTTGTTGACTTGTTGATATAATGAAAGACTAAAACATGGAAATTCCAACATTGAAATTCAAATGTTTTCTTTTTCATGGTCAGCTAGTGTCAAAATATTCTTTGGATTTAGTGCCTTGTATAAAGATATTACTGCTCAAGTGGAAATTCAATGCCTACTTCCACGCACTGATCGGTAAGGACTGGGGATTCCATGAATTTTCCTTTCCTGGTTTGTCTTTTCGTTTTTTGACATACTACTCCAGTTGTTTTGACTGCCAGGTAACAATGCCAGCCTTGAGGGATGCGTCAAATTTCTGTTTCAGGTTCATTTTTGTAGTTTTTTTGGCAGAGGTGTTCATATTTCCTTTGATTGCCAGGTTCCAACGTGAGACTCGGGGGATGCCTGAATTTTTTGTTTCTGTGTTATACTTTTTCATGTTGTTGACACAGACTTCTCAGTCGTTGCTTTGATTGTCTGGTTTTCGAGCTGACTGTTGTTTTTGTCATTCTTGTGTAGCCCTGTTTTAGTCATTCTTCTATAGCCCTTTCTGCACAAGCCTATGCATTCATAAATCCTTCCTAGTTTGCGTTCATAGAAATATCCCATCTCAAAAGAATAAATTTTGCTATATGTCTATGTTCAATAAATTAATCATTCTTATTTTAAGGATACATATGAATTGATCAGCCGAAGTAGTTAGGCATGTAATCAAAGTGCAAGTTCAAGTAGAAACGGTTTGCTATTTTCAATGATTGTTATCTGCTACGTAGAAAAATCTGGTCTGGGTTGGACTGTTGCATTTTACAATTCTTGTTTCATCCAATTTTTTACTTCTTCATTACATATAATGGGCTCCACTCGGTCCAACACTGTACCCGTCTGGACAGTCTCCCCCAATAATGGATGATGATCCCATATTAATGTTACTGACAAGCTTAATTGTCGTCATAAACGTGAAATTTTTGTAGAAAATCAATTGATCTCACAGAAATAATGAATAACATGACTCACCAATAAAAACATGGGATCAACGACGCGGTAACTCGAAAACGTTGGAGATGATCAAGAAGTCGTCGAGGGCTAGGGGTTAATTTCTGTTATGACTTGTGGTTATTTTGACAATCCATTTTACCGGTGACCTCAACTAAAGTAGTTGAGAAGTTAACATAACAGTCCATATTGCCAATGACATCAACTATCGTTGTTGAAAAGCAATACCGCCGATCATCTTTGACGACTGATAACTAATTATCGTATTTGACAACTGATAACTTGAGGTGCCATCATGGACAGCCTGGCCCTGGTTATGGCTATTGAAGTAGAGAGTAACAGTTTGTTACACACAAACTTGGATAAATTATTAAAAAGGAATAAAAAGTGAAATTCTTGTCAATTACAGTATTTAGAGCAATGTGTCAAACATGTTATCTTTTCAAAATGATGTATTAGTCCCCCCATTTTCTTGATTCTTCTATATAACAGTTGCCTTTCTTATCCTTCCGTCGCCTGCTCCATAAATCTTTTTCCCTTCCTTTTTCCTCAGTCCGAGTTGAGCTTCGAACTGACAAGTGACAAAGAGTGATAAAAGCCATCCCGAGGATTGAAGCAACCAAATACATATGGCATCTCCTTCACACGACCAGAATGGCACGTAGAGAAGACGGAAATGAAATGGTAAAAAGTAAGGCTAAGCAAAAATTAAATTGCAGATATTTTGATATGCTGCAAGTTGCAACTGGAATTCCACACAGCAATATAGGGGATGAAGGAAACAAAAATTACCGAAAGTCACGGGACAAGACTCCAAGCTTCAAGCATGATGTCATCATCTACAAAAGGCCGCAACGACCACATCAGGCAATAGCTCTCCAATTCTTCAGGGGACGACTTCAGAGTAAGCGAGCCAACGATCCGTTCCTACAGCAAATAAACCGGTGATGTTATAATTGTAGTACCTTTTGACCTGGGGGAGTCACCAGTTGTACCAGATAAAAAGTCATCGACTAGAACAGGCGCTTCTCATATTTAAGTAATGTGGGGTGGGGGAACATACCTGCATTATGTACTCTTGTTTCAGCATACTGTATACAACAGCCATCATTGCAGCATAATCAGTACCTTCGGGTTTTGAGAGATCTAATGATGGTTTTCCCTCCTAATGTATATATAGCAAGTCAAATCAACCAACCAAACTTAAACAGATGGTTGTATGTATGTATGTTTGTG
The DNA here is from genome assembly GCF_002742605.1 of Olea europaea var. sylvestris. Taxonomy (NCBI): domain Eukaryota; kingdom Viridiplantae; phylum Streptophyta; class Magnoliopsida; order Lamiales; family Oleaceae; genus Olea; species Olea europaea. The sequence goes on along the minus strand of NC_036248.1, from coordinate 7,643,807 downwards.
ACTGATAAAGAAGACACTATTCATCAAAATTCAATTCAGGCATGCAATTGGTTAAGGAAAGATCAAGCCAGAGTATAAAATTTCAAGAAAGAAGGTGAGATTACAAGCTATTAGTATCCTTAAAAATAGAACAACGGTTAAAATTTTTGAGACAGACCAATTAACTGACATCCTGGATAGATTAAGCGAGAACAAATCTCTGCTATGGCAGAATCATACATGTAAAAAACTTAATATGATTTCAGATTCAGTTCAAACTTCCTAAATGTGTGCCTAGTCAACAGGTTGCAAGCCTAAAAAAATGCACAAAGTATTACTTGCATTAATGAGAACCCCAAACAAATATCGTTAGAATTATATTCTCTTAATATGTCTCAACTAATATAACCAGCAAAACCATTATTACAAACAAATCTCCAAGATCATATTGAAATTATGGGAAGATACAGAAAATTAGTTTCCAATTATGAATGACACAAAACTTTTCCCCTGACGTTTCATTCAAAAAATGTAGAAATAAAACCTTATGCATACCGAAAATCATCTTACTGGGTTTCTCTGTTACCATTGCATTACATGGATCAAGAACAAACAAATTAATATTATATATTATATATGCAGAAAATTTTCCTCCTGGAATTTTCCACTCTATTTTCTTCTTTCAACGTTTGGGGGACGGAGGCATGCAGGGATGGGGTTTGAGTTTACTTGGAAAGAGTTTAGTCTCACCCTCTGGACAGAGAGAGAGAGAGAGAGAGGGAGAGAGGGAGAGGGATAGTTGGATCTTACTTTCTCATACTTAGCCAGAAAGGAATCCATGTTTCCATTAACATGCTCATCTTGCAAAAGTGGCCAATTCTCATTTGTAGACTGGATTGCGCCCGCTGCATCATCAAGAAGGCATTCAAGTTCACCGACAACACCTCTTGCTGAAAATTGATGTAGTTAACATATATTCAGATACAAATAATCACCTTAAAGCTAGAATGACATACATTGCAAAGATAAAAGCTTGGCTTTTTTTTTTTT
>NC_036248.1:7624764-7642713 GCF_002742605.1 Olea europaea var. sylvestris | reverse complement strand
TGGAATGAGCATATACTTTCGATGCATATATTTTTCTATCAAAAATTTTTAGCATCTACTTTGGCAATTAAGACTCATGGCAGTATACTTGCCAGATAGATTATCATCAGTTGGTGGAAAGAAAACAAGAAGGTGAAGGAAAATAGAAAAGGACAATGTGCCAATTCAATGGCAACAAAACAAAGCAATTCATAAATTTCAAATCAATAGAATGACGACGTGGCAGTTATTATATGCCGAGAATAATAAACTTCCTTCTTAAATGTGCTATATTGTACCTTCTATTTCCGATTGTGATTGATGATATCATGTTTGCATATATATGCAACTAATGCAAGTGATATAACTATCTCACATAACAAATTAAGTTTATATTTATTTTGGTAAACGATACCGTAATGATATTTTGTTAGGAGAGGGAGGGGTAGACCTAAACAAGCACTGCCTATTGTAGTTGTAAAGCATACAATACTTTATATTTTCCATTGGATCAATCAATAAACCGATGGGAGCTCAGAAGATGAATTCATGTAGCCAACACCAAAGTTATTGGGAGTTCAATATTACATACTGGGCATAACAATTATTAGTTTTTGCGGCACTGGATGCAGTCAATTCCTTCAATGTTTTATGAATTATCAGAGATTGTTAACTCACTGAATAAATTCAATGGCAACAAAACAAAGCAATTCATAAATTTCAAATCAATAGAATGACGACGTGGCAGTTATTATATGCCGAGAATAATAAACTTCCTTCTTAAATGTGCTATATTGTACCTTCTATTTCCGATTGTGATTGATGATATCATGTTTGCATATATATGCAACTAATGCAAGTGATATAACTATCTCACATAACAAATTAAGTTTATATTTATTTTGGTAAACGATACCGTAATGATATTTTGTTAGGAGAGGGAGGGGTAGACCTAAACAAGCACTGCCTATTGTAGTTGTAAAGCATACAATACTTTATATTTTCCATTGGATCAATCAATAAACCGATGGGAGCTCAGAAGATGAATTCATGTAGCCAACACCAAAGTTATTGGGAGTTCAATATTACATACTGGGCATAACAATTATTAGTTTTTGCGGCACTGGATGCAGTCAATTCCTTCAATGTTTTATGAATTATCAGAGATTGTTAACTCACTGAATATTAGTCATTCAACTAACTGTGAGGAAAAATAAATTTTGATAAAAAGGAAGATTAAAAGCGAGAAAAAACAGATTGCAACTGGCAAACAATATAATTTCAGAAATAATAGGGGAGATGCAGGCTACATGCATAGAATAAAGTATTAGATGCAAAAAACTATTAATATCAGACACTAACATGAAAGTTTTCTGGGCATAAAATTGATAAAGCTGGAGTTGGCGCTGATAGGTCAGGTTACTATAAAACTTCACTTTGGATATACTTATAAAATGCATAGAATATAGCAGAAACATAATAGACTCGCTATATCATAATAAAGTCTGAATGAGTAACAGTCATGTGAAGAGAAATATACCTTTATTTATATGGTCTTGAAGTCCGAGATGGCACGTATTCACTTCTGCATATATATCCATTAGGTTATAAAGGAATTAAAATTAGATTGAGACCAATAAGACTCAAGTTTTAAGTAATTCTGTAAATAAAAGTAACGTAACCCTGATTTACAAGGGAAACCGTAAAGTAACAACAGCATTTATATGATCATAACAGTTTCTGATGACATCACTGAACAACTGGTCACATGCTGCCGAGCAAAGAAGCAGGGTAAAAGACTGCATATGAATGTATACAGGTAAGTGCAATCTCTAGAGAAGATTAGCAAAGGAAGTAACATTGATTACATTGTTTCTCCACAGTAAAAAAATTGAAAATTATAATCAAAGATTATAGAAATTAATAATGCATGAAACTAGAGATTTTTGTTATTCTTTACATACATATTTCATGTGACCAAACGGAGCAATATTTTATTTCACAATTTTTTCTTTTGCTTATCAGTTAAGTTCACTTGGAAAAGACGAAAGAATTTGTCCTACAATATTCTAAGAGCATTCGAGAATTTTTTGCTTGGTGGTCTCTTCATCAATCAACTGAAACCTTAAAAAGCGTCCCTCAAGTTGGATAAAACTAATCACTTTTCCCAATACCCTCTATCAAACACAGGAATAAAATGTTCCCATCACTTGAGTGTCAGACAGAGAATAGGAAACCAGAACTATCACTGCTTGACAGACGTACAAGCAAGATATAAATGTACTTTTCCAACCAAGTCCTGCGGTATAACATCATAAAACACCCATTTGTTGGAATTTTATGAACAATCCAGGGGTGGGAAGGAGTCTATAGGCAGTGCTGCTGAAGTGCAGATAATAATGAAAATTCTAATGGCTCGTGCTAATTCTGGTGGCAGGAAACTTCATTGCCAGTGGCCATCGTCGTCGTCTTCACAGAATTTAGAAGTAGGGTTGCCTTTTTAAAAAATAAAAAACTTTTTACAATTTTTTTCCTTTTCTATTTTAATTTTCTATTTGTTTTATTTGGGAGATGATTTTCATTTTTATAGGAGCAAATTGTCGTCTCAATCAAATTCTTAGAAAAGTTTCTCGAGGTTCCATTGGAACAAATCAGCAGAACTACGCATGTTATACATTTATATGTAATATAGGTGTGAAGAATATAACTGATAAACAATCTAACTTTGTTGGTTAAATTAATGTCACTAAATAACTATGTTGTGGAAAAGATTGTTTTTATCTGATATTATAAAACTTATACACCACATAATGTTGTTCACTAACACAATGGTGTTTAAGAAATCCACAGATCAAAATGGTACAATTACAGAAAACCAGTGGCGTTTCATAAAGAATGTATTATTGTCTAAAAAGTACGAAAATGAAGAGTTGAACTGTTGAAGTGTTAAAGACACTTACACTTGTTTAAATTTTGTATACTGTCATCAGTTTTCACACATCCAGCCTCAACATAGGCATTAAGCCTTTTGGTCTCTTGAGCTTTGATAATGCGCATTGCCAAATCAGAAGTCTTATCAATTCGAGGCCTACCCAAAAAACCTGCATAATTATAAGGGCAAATCATTAAGCTTTCGCAAAAGACTAGACGCTGCATCCAATGGAGGCCCAAAATCAGCCTCTTATAAAACAACAATTCAAATCTGAATCCATAATTTCTAATTCCAAATTCGAGATCCCATTTCCATGTCATCAAACATGTCTAAAAGTTAGAGCATCTCTGTCTAAGCTTAAACATAAGTAAAAAGGTCACTTTTAATTTTGGGAAATAGTTTGTTTGGATATGTTACTTCTCCTCACTTTTTAAGTAATAATAAAAAAAAGAAAAAAGAAAAAAATGGTTACTTATTTTGAAACTAACCCTGGACTTGCTGTCAAATAAGTGGCTTACTTGCTTTCAACATTAACGAATAAAAATTTATTTATTTAGAAACTTATCTAATTATAGGTAATTCACTTATAAGCAGACTTTTTAAGTTTAACCAAACATGCAATATAATTCTCGTAGCCTTAATCAAGGAAGTAGAAAAACAAGCAAGATACACACCGAGTGCTTGCTGAAAGCCGACGAGTAATTTGCTTCCGACGTCGACTAGTTCTTCAAACATTGTGATCCTGTAACGGCAGTGCCGGCATAAGGTGACGTCGTAAAAGAGAATACATAACTAAACAATTGGAATCCTACACATAAATGACGCACAAACGAAGAAAGAGCAAATGATATAAATTAATTGCACAATAATTTAAAAAATTAGAATTTAACCTTGTCATGAAATCTGAAAAAATTTGAATGATTTTCTCCTTGGATTCAAGGTTCTGTCTTTGTTCTTTATCTTCCATTATGCAGAAAATCGGATTTCCCTAAACCCTAAACTGATAAGGGCTATGGTGTGCGCGCGTAGAGGAGGGAGCCGGTCAAGAGAGACGTTTTATTTTTAGTTATTAATAAAAAAGCATTTTTATAAATTAAAATTAACCCTCCGTTAAATAGCAATTTTTCTCCTTAAAAAATTAATTTTTTGATCGTTATTTTATTATTTTAATCGTTATTTTAATTTCTTCAGTTACAAATGAGATCCACTTTTTCTCTTACAACAGTCAAAAAATCAATTCTCGTAATCACTGCCAAACATGCTCTAAAATACACAACTTTTTCTGTTGCTGTTAAAAGTTAAAAACAAATAAAATTACTTGTTTGGTTACCAATTTATAAATTGATTTATAAATCCAATCAAATATTTATTTCAATCAGATATATTTCTTAGAACTAACTATTATTCCTCGTACTATTTTTTCTTTAAAAGGGATTTATAAATTTGTCAAACAATAAAAAATAATATTTTTTTATTGTAGAGAAGTAAAAAAATATAAAATTATTTGACAAAGTTATTGGAAATTGCAAATAAAAGCTCTGAGGTTGAAAAGAAAGTGCGATATAGTGGTGAAATAATGGATAGTCGGAAGATTATCGACCACGGACAATGAGTAAAATGTTTCAAGAATCATCCAATTTTGATTATTGTCACGGGTTACTCATCAAACTTCAAATAATTCGATAATTTTTTATGTACATTATTGTATTCATAAAAGTGTCCATAATGTACATGTAAAATTAAATGATTGAAGGGTTAAAAAAAATTGTTTTTCAACTTTCAATATGTTCTTTTTTCTTTTTTTCATCGTTTTCAATTTGCAAATGTGGTGGTGACATTTTAGTGAATTTAATGCTACAAGAACGTTGGGCTTTTCAAGGGGTGACCAGAGTACCTACGTTGGCCATCATGTTGAGGCCTGAGGATATGCTATGGCCGCTACGTTGGGAAAAGCCCACCCTATAAAATTAAAATTTTAAGAATAACATTATATAGTCTCACTGATATTACAATCGCAATTTAAATGACGTTAATGTGGCATTAAGTAATATGTGGAATTAAATAAATCATTTGATTTCATCTTAGATTCAACCTATCATCTAGCGCTACCTAAACTGGATTGTAATTCTAGTGGGGCAGAATAGAATTACGCAAATTTTAATAAAAGTTGATGAAATGTGTGAATGAAAAATTGTGAATATCATAAAATATATAGTTAAAATTAATTTTTTAACTTTGATTTAAATTAAAATTTAATTTCTATCAAACATGATCTTAAAATAATAATACAGTAAAGAATACATATGATGTGAAGGGAATGAAAAGGAGTTAACGAGAACATGAAACCATTTTGGCTATTGTCTTTACAAATTATGGGTCATCGAAGTATGGATTATTATTGTTGATTAGGGCTACGCGCCCCACCTATAAGGGCGTCACGTCGTCCTCCTGTTTGAATATGGCTCACGTGGCCATGTTCATGTAGCAAGCCTCTCAATTGTTTGGTTAATAATTCAACTTTGGATCATTGTCAAATTACATTTTAGTTGAATGAAAAGTCCATAACATTTATTTACTGTTACATTTATGTTTCAAATATTTTTCTCTTATTTATATTTTCAATTTCTCATTAATTAGCACATGTTATCTCTAATCAATCTAAAAATTTTATTAAGAAAGAGTGGAAAAACTTAAAAGTATATTTTTAATAAGAAAAACAAAACAAATGCAAAATTACGACGAAATATTTTTTCTTCATTTTACATCACGTTAACACAATTTTTGGAGAAAACTATAAATAAGGACAAGATTCTCTAATTAATAAAAGTTGAGAATAAGAATATAAAAATGGGAAAATTGCAGCAGTGGTTGCTAACTTTTTCAATTTTTGCAAATTTTACCCTAACCTTCAATTTGTGCCAACAAGGTTTCTAACCTTTCAAAAATATGTATCTGGAGTTCAAGTGAATGGAATTCGTCCATTTGACCGTTAATTAACCAAAAAAAAGTCAAAATTTGGTAAAAGGGTAAGTTTAAAATTACCACATTAAATAATAAATAAATAAGAAATTAAAAAACCAAAAAAAAAATTAAAATTAAAAAATAGTTTCCCTTTCTTAACCCAACTCATCCCTAGCCTTTCCCCACGACTAACAATCGGCCACAGCATTGGACGCCACCTCCGACACCACCATCGGTCATCTTCTTCACTGACACCCGTGCCCCCACCCCCAAACCGCCACTTGAAAACCCCACTCTCTCCGTCATTATTCCACTAAACACGAAGAACCAAACCCCACTTCCCATTCTCACTATTTCCATAAATAGTGATGAGAACTCATTGGATTTATATGGTGAGTCAAAAGATTTGATTATTATTGGGATATCTAGAATTGAATTTGAAGGATTTGGTTCAGAATCGTCAGTGGTGGTGTAAAATCCGATTTTTGCAATTTTATTAAGGCAAAGTGGTGGTGAAAAACAATTTACCCTCTGATTTTCTGCAAATTCATTGATTTCCCTTTTCATTTTTTATTTATCTTCCATTTTGCTGTGTATAAGATGATGATGTGAAACTGCAAGATTGTCAGATGCACCACCTCCAAACATTGTAGATGCCGAGGTGGAGGAAGCTATTGGCATCGGCCTGGCGGTAGTCATGTTGGTTCCAGTAATGGAATGGCCAAATAGGTTTTTCACGGACTTTCTTTAATGGTGATTGCCTCTGTTCAAATGTGGCAGTGGCGGGTGGCTCTATTTGTTTTGGTACTGGGTTTGGTTTTGGTGGCAGTTTAGGTCAGTGGTGGCGCTAGTTATTGAATGGGTCAGTGGTGAATGTTGCACCTCTCACCAAATTGCTTCGGCACGACAAAAACGCTCCTCCACGAGGCTCCACATGTCGCTACGAAGTGGTTTCAAAGCGACGTCAACCTCGATCGAACTCCAACTTGACACACTACAAGACACATACATCACAAACTAAATCCACTGTTACGCTGCTCACCAAACCACTTTGGCACGACAGATACACTCCTCCATGAGGCTCCACGTGTCACTATGAAGTGGTTCCAAAGCGATGTCAACCTTGATCAAACTCCAACTTAACACACTACAAGGCACATACATCACAAACTAAATCTGGAGACCGAAGCGCCCCCTGAAATCGAAGTGTTGGGCACTCCGAGGTACTTCCCTAAAAGATGTCTCCACTGCCTATTTCAGAAGTCTATCTGTGCTAGGATCCTCTATGGAGGTGACATCTTCGTGGGCCTAATTGATGTGACATATTAACTTTATGCCAACTCAACTCAGGAGAATTAATTACCCGTCAACTCTAGAAGCGATTGATTGACGTTTACGAGCAGACGTCTTACACCGTCAAATGCATACACGTGTTTCACATCCAACAGTGCTCCTCATATATAAATATTCAAGGTTTGGTAAGAGACAAAGGTAATGAACTTCATACTAGACTTAGCTCTCCACACACAAGAAATATTTATTCTCCTCCCCACTCTCTTGCACGATTCAAGCACTGTTCTGATCACCAATCACTGACTTGATCGTCGGAGTGTATGCGTCCGTCGTCATCGCTGCCCCCATTGGTTTCGACCGTATGCTTTTGATCGTTCGTTATTGTGCGCAGGAAAGATTACATGGAGCGATATCGGTTGGCCACATGGAAAGTCCAATTCGATATGTCAACAGTGGGTTTGATTTTGGTGGCAATTTAGTGATGGTAGTTGTGGAGTTGATTTTTGTTTTGGTGGCAGTTTATTAGTGGTGACTGTGGATTTGGTGGTGGCGGCAATCTCTTGAGGGCGGTGAAAGGTTGCAAAGTTTTGGTATTGGGGTAAGGGATATGGGTAGCGATGGGGTTGGAGGATAGGGTAAGGGTGGAAGATGGTTATTTTTTATTTTTAAATTTATTTAATATAAGAAAAATGCGAACTTACCCTTTTACCCTTTTTTAATTTGGTCAAAATTTGATCAATTTTGATTCTCTTGGTCAACTAACGGACAAATGAACGAATTTCATCCACTTCAACTCTAAATGCATATTTTTGAAAGGTTAGAACCCTCCACCAACACAAATTAAATGTTATGATAAAGTTTACAAAAATTGAAAAGGTTAGAGACCGCTACAATAATTTTTCCTATAAAAATTAATTTATCTCGACCTACCGTTGATAGAATGTTCGTGGGAACAAAAAAATGTCCCAGAAATATAACATAATTTGTCTCGGCCAACAGTCGACTAATGCTCTTACGTCGTCGAAACAGTATCAAGCCATCAATAACTGGAGACAACCAACCATTCAAATACTTAAATAGAAATGGAAAATAGGCAAGAGTTTAAGACTTAATTCAAACTCAATACTAATTTAAGAAATTCCTACAACAAATTAACTGCAAAAAGAATTCCCAAAAGAGGGAAATGGAAGAACGCTGACCACAAAGCTATAATATGACCTAAACAAGTCTAAAAACTAAGCACTGACTCCCTAAACTCCATTTTAATCTCTAACCTTTTTCTGATTCTTTGATCATCTCATTCCTTCTCTCTACTTGGCTAAATATTGTAAACTAGAGCTCCTGACCCTCATTGCATCACTGTACAAAGAACCAATGAACAAACAAATGAAAGAACCTGCAATAGAATGGCAACGAGGACGTTTCGTCACATGCACACCGGGGAAGCTTCTGGGGTGAACTCCGGTTTAGCAGCAGTTGGGGTGTTTGCTACAGAACGTTCTCCGATCTTGCTTCTCATTTCGACGACTTTCTTGTGAGAATTTGAGTGCAAAGTTGGACTGAATGTGGGACTTGCAGCGGGGCGATATTCGGGATACAATCGGCCTGACTTGTAGCGGACACCACATGCATTGCAAAGAGTTTTCGGCCCCATTGGGCCGGCCCTCCATTGGGGAGTCTTTGTTATCTCACAGTGCAGGCATTTCCTAACGGCTTGTGTTGAAGGATTCTGATTTGACTCAGGTGGAATGGACAGTTTGATTTTCTTTTTCTTTTTCTCCACTCCATAAACTGGTTTGGGGATCTTCTTCACTGGTTGAGACTCTGCAAAGTTCTCACCTTCTGAGGAAACTCCAGGAGTAACAAATGGCTGGGGAGCCTGGATGGAGGAGAACGGAGGGGATATGAGTTGGATAGCAGGTCGGGGATTGAAAGTTGCTGGACGAGGACGCTTGCTTCGAGCACGTTGTGGACCCCGGTGACTTGGACTGAGAGGCATAGTCTTCCCTCCAGCGCAGGAGCTGCTGCTGCTACTGCTGCTCTCAAGTACAGAAATGGGACTCGATGATTGGAATTGGTTATGTGATGGCTCTGTGTTTCCGCACAAGTTTTCTTTTCCAAAGGTCGACCCTCCACCCGAGAAGGAATCCTCCACAAATGTCGAAAGCCATTCTAGCTGAACGATGTCCTCATACTGGGGGAACACAACAAAAGAAAGCATCAGCATTTATCGAACATAAATTTGAAATTTTGAAGATATATTGCACGTATAGGGACAGAATTGCACAAAATCGTCAAGCTGACTTATTGATTGAGCTTAGAAGCTTTAAAACATTGAATTTTAAATATAAAAAGTCAAAATTCAACCAAAACTTGTCCCCCACTAGTCAATATAGCAGAATTTATCATAGATATCATACAGACACACACAAAAAAAAAAAATAATCAATAATATGCCAAGAACGTGATCGTCCCAAGTGGGAATAAATAGTATTATTCATTAGGCAATATTACTTTAACAGCGATTGCCTAACTGGCATATAGAACGAATTAATGACACGATTAACAATCCTAACAACAAACTAAGCCTTGGTTGAGCTAACTAATATGCTCACATAAGGACAATCATAAATTGAGCGATAACTGGTGGGTCTTGAGCACGACTGTCGGCAAAAATAAGCATATTTCATAATCCTGAATCATACACTTGCACAATAAATGATTCGACAAATTTCGCAGACTGCATACATTGGACTAATTTGTAACGAAATGAGGAGCAACAAATATTATGACAATTGAGTATAACATATTGATGCTCACCGGAACAGCAAGCTCAGTTGAGAGGTCGGATGCAGTATTGCTAGTGCTGCCGCAGAAAAGGGGGTCGGTATCTCGCAATGCATCGTCCCAAATGCTTGGAAAATCCTTGATATCACCATTACCAACAAGGCCACCGCCAGCACACTCATTTTCAGGGGGGAACTCCATCAAGTCATCAATTTGATCAAAGAAATTTCCACAGTCAATTTCATCCATGAAATTAGGCCCCATCACTTTATATTTCTACAAACTTTTCCTGTAATTAGAACAAAAAAAATTATACTTGAGAAAATACTAGATGCCAGCATATTAACATTTGCATGCAAATAGATAATGAACGAATGGATGAATAAGAATCTCTTGAACTTGAATGGGGTTTGATGCTAGCGTGTGCAAGTGGTGGAGGAGGGGGCCACTAGAAAGATGGCTGATAAAAATGCTTGCCAGCTCAGAGGGTGTGCGTGGCGCATCTTAGCAGAAAAAGTTGAAATTTTTTATTAAAAGTAATTTTGGAATCTGGCACCGAGTAAGCTAAATTTAGACTACTTCCATCTGGATTCGAAAATCTTGTAATTAATGAAAAATGAAGCAACAAATGAAAAAATACCTTCAAATGGAAGTGAAATTAGAAGCAAATGTGAACAGAAAGGTTTGACACTATTTTTACAATTGTGTAGTCTACCTTTTACCGTGACTGCACCGACACAATTTCATGAAAAAAAAAAAAAAAGCAGGACGGGACATGTTTCTTGTATAATACAGGACAGTACAATAAATAATACTCTTCAGTATGGAGCAAACCTTGAAGTTTGTTTGTTGGCAAGGGAAAATACTTCAAGAATCAAATTCAGAAGGCCTCAGAACTTGAAAATTTGCAGTAATTTTCCTGCAATAAAAGGTGTAAAAATAGTAGAGTTAAAGAAATATCAAATTCATTAGAAGTAGAACTTCAGAACAATGCAATATTCAAGAAATGGCAAGTTGCTGAAAATCATGTTAATAAAAGATTACAATTAGTGACTCGTTTTTGTAAATTTTACTCCCTTTGGGTTAATTGAAAAAGAAAAAGGCCATAAAAACACAAACGTTCCCATTTTTTCTGGAACAAAAATGGAAAATGCTCACATTTCACAGACAGAAACAGAAAACAAAACTCTGGCTTAAATTCAGCACCTTTTTTGCTCATTTCATAGAGAATACGGCAAAAAGACTCCAACATTCGGACGACTAAACAAACAAAAAAAAAGGGCGATTCCAACCTCGATTTCAGCTTCTCCTTTCTCGAGCAGAAATGCCCAAAATCTTGTAAGACGCAAAGGACCCAAAAATTGTAGTTTTTGAATTGTAAAGAAAAACACAGAAAATAAGACCCAAGAAATAGGTAACTTAATAATGAAAAATCCAGAATAAACGAAGAAGAAAAGACCCCAGAGAATTTATTTTATGAAAAACCCATGACATTCCAAGTAAGAAACTCAAAGAAAACAAGCTCTTTTTTGAATTGTGAGAGTGAGAAAATCAAAGAAATGTAGAGACAAACCTGTAGTTAAAACCCCAAAAAAATCCCGCCCAAATGCTCCAAAAACAGTAGCAGAGTATACAGTATCTCTTTATAGGGCACAAATTTCAAAGCAAAACTCTGAAACAAAACACAAGGCAAACAAGGCTCCTATACTATTCCTCCATTACGTATATGTTATATGTATATATATGAGATAATATGAAGAAGGAGGAGAGAAAAGAGAGTTGACAGCAACCAAAAATGGCGTATGAAGTTGAGAATTAGAGAGAGGCTAAAAAGAAAGAAACGGTAGGTGAGACTCTTGCTTCATTGCAAGCTGGCTTTTACCCTCAACCCTTCGCTGTCGTGATGTTGAAGTCTTCTTCAACACCCCACTCCTCGCTCTGATTACACACGGGTCCCACACCACTTCTCCCACCGCTCTCTCTCTCTCTCTCTCTCCCCCCTCGTCCCCCTTCCCAGCTTGTGTTTTTGAACTTTTTTATTTTCTCCACACTTGAATGCGCGTACACCGATTACAAATGTGTGGATATATGTGTGTGAAATATGTGTATACATGGTAAATGAGTTGATTTGACCACGGATTTTTACACCTAAAGTTGGAAAATTGAAACGGGATTCTCTTACCTTTTGCTTTTTATTTTTTGATTTCTCTTTTATGAAAAATGACAATAATATGACGTAAATTTATTTTAAATCAGCTGGAATTATGAGTAAATGACATTTTAAACTAGTGTGTTCTTACTCGAGATTATCAATAAATGGATGATACGAAACATTACGGTTGTCAATTAATGGGAGTTATTCAATAATACATCACAATTATATGTTGTAATTATACACACAAAATTATGAAATATAACATAATTGAGAGTGATTGTTCGTAACAAAATAGCATTAACGTAATCTTTAATTGGTGTGTCCTTGGGCAAGGACATTAGCCGGTGGATAGTCATTATTCACTAAAATGTTACAATTACATAGAATTATGAAATATTATTGAATCCTTTTATGAATGAGAGAAATACAAGAGATAGGTCCTGTTTGGTACCCATTTTTTTCAAATGTATTTTTTTTTCTTTTCTTTTCAATCACGCATTCTTTATTAAAATAATATTACACGTAAATAAAAAAAATTTCATTATTTTTTAACCAGACATTTCCCATCAATTTACTATTCAAAAATGCATTTTTACATAAACATGTCTCTCAAACACCCTCATAACAAAAAATTAATACAAACCACTAAATCAAGCAGCAATTCTAGGCCAAAGTAATGGTTAAGGAATTATGAGCAAGCACAAGATTACGATTCAAAATGGAAAACTTGAAATTTTATATAAACGATACTCATTAAATTTATAAAATTAGAGGCAGGAAGCTAAATATTGTTATACGTTATAAACGAGGTACGAGAGGGGCACTTGAAGAATAAATAAATAATATACATGTCAATTAAATAGTGAATATGATATCCATTTTTCGAAAATATTGAAAATTTTCTCCTAATTGAGATAATTCCTCAAACAAATAGTATGTTTGAGAGTGATTTTGAGAATTGATTTTTTGACCGTTAGGAGAAAAGTAAGGTCTATCTGTAAGAGAAGAAATCAAATATGACGACTGAAATAATGAAATAACGGTTAAGAAATCAATTTTTTGGGCCAAAAAATTACTCCCAAACATGGTGCAATATTTTAGAAGTGTAAAATAGAGAGAAATTCTTTCAAAAAAGAAAGGAACTAATCTAGATAACGCGTGGCAGCACTTTCCAATCATATTCATTTGAGATCTGTTATTGTGTCACCACAACCAATGAAAATGATGCGTTAAATATACCCCTGTAACTTATTACTTTGGTGTATCAATTATCACGGAATTTTTATGCAAAATTAAATTAAATTGTAAGTCCGATGCAGATCCATTGTAGTTATTGACAATTCAGTTCAAGGTTTCCATATAACAGACTGCCTTAGCAAAATTTTCTATTGAATCGCGTCTTTCTATTTATAAAATGATACTAATATAAGGATTTTAAAAAGTATGAAGTGTTAAAAGATTGTTTCTAATACAAAATAGTAATTCCTAATTATATATTTCCATTTTAAATATTAATATTTTATGGAAAATCAATCGATTGATTAATTTAATCTTTTTATCTTAATAATATATCACCTTATTTGTTTTGTGTTAAACAATATATATTTGCAATTTTTAAAATAATAATATCTTGTTTGACATGAATGTCTAGATAATTTGAAATTCGTCCAAAAAGAAAAAGAGGTGTTTGTGTAGAGTCCGTTTGTTCCACATTTTTTCAAACAAAAATGCATTTTAAATATCATATCATGGGTCTTACAAAGTGTTGAAGTCAAATATTATAGGCTGATTGATGGAAAAAATGTATTATTTTCCTAAATAATGTGCACCAAACGGGGGCTAAATGGACTAAAAAATCTCGCCAACTTTGCTTACTTAGATAAAAATGTTAAAAATTTGAAAATTGGAGTAAAAAAGACGAAGGGGATATAATTATACTTTCTAAAAGAAAAAGGTATGTTTATAAAATATTGTTAAAAAGTAACATTATTTACAAACTCAAAAGTAACTAAAGAAATTTATTTTTGGACACTAAAAGTGTCTTAAATAAAGAAATTTCCTCTAATTAAAAGCGACTCAACAGCTGCAGAGATGTAAAATGGATATGGACATCATTGGATGACTCTATGCCCTTTTGATGTACAAGAACTAAAAGCTAAACTAAAACAATTTCATTATTTCGTAATATTAATCGATATTCGCTAAAATTCAAAAGTACAACCTCCAGTTGCATCGAAAAAATATTTTAAAGTTCATATTGGTTTTAGTTATACTTGTTTTTATTATTATCAAGTTCATTTTATATTATTTAATACGAGACGAGAGTTTGATATGACATTGAATAGTTCATAAATATAAACAAATTTCAAAAAGAATTTTCAATAAGGTTGCCCTCATGCATCCTTTACCTTTTCACTTACTTAGGTTGCACTCTTTGAATCAATCCCTTATAAATGACTTCTCCTTTTTTATAAGAAAAAAGCAATTTTGGGCATGTAATTATATCCCTTCGAATGTGTTAGGCTTTGTGCACTAGTGAAATTGTATTGCCATGATGTCAGAAGCCCCGCATTGTTCGTTCAAAAATTAACGTGTACGATTTTTATAAAGGACAATGATATTTTATGTACTTATAATCGTTATCCTTTTAAATTTAAAAATATAGAGAAAAATCATATAATTTTCGATATATCTCACCACAATCACACCTGTGTTTGTAACACACACAAATATAGTCGCACGCAACAAGTCCAGAAGGGGGTTTGGCCATGAGAGTTGAGCAAGTTAGTTTGCTCATGAGCTCCTCAACTCGTGTGTGAACTAACTCGCCAAATTGAGAGAAACTACACAATTTCATTAAAATAAATTAATTTTTTAAAATATTATGGTGAGTTAATTCGGCTTGTCCCACCAAGGGCGTGAGCGTGTGAGGTCAGTCAAGCTGTACTTTGTTGAGCAAGCCTCCTCCCCCTCAACTTGTCTAATTCAACACCCGATTATACATATAGAGATAAGAGGGTGTGTAAAAACAATCATGCATACACACATATACACATGTTTATGTACTATATTCCTCCTATAACTTGAATTGGAGGGAAATGTATAATCATATAACAATCAAGCTACACATGCAGAAAATATGTACAGAACCGATACAGAATACACATATGTAGGGAGTGGGTGGGTTATTTTTTGCAATCTTTTAATTCACACGGGTTTGCCCCTGTACGAGTGTTTATAAGCCTTCTGTAGATTATTATTCTTGTACAACTGGCTTTTTTGATCATATACATGTCCCCCAACAAAACCTAATGCCAGGTGTGGGTTACCATATTTGTATGTGGTTTAATATTTTATATTTGATTGAAATGAGGAGGCACTTATCAAAAATAGATTTTTTACAATATAAAACAAGGTTTGTTTAAATAATCCTCTCATAGTTAATCATGACTGCCAATTCAAGCCTTCCTTCAAAGATAAGGAAATAAAATTGCAAAGGCCTATTCACCAACAAGAACATAATGACATGTTAACAGGTTAAAACAACATAATAAATTTTATATTTTAAGCAATTGAACCACTCAACTTGATTTTTTCCCACCAAATTGTGAATTTTCGATAATTTGTTAGGATAGTTCTGCCCCCCTTTTTACTTTTAGATCCTGATTTAAGATTTTTATAAGAAATTATTTATGAGTAAATAAATATTTTTTTATAATTCACGGTTGCATTAAGTTTGGGTAATAAAAGTGACTCAACAGCTGCAACGATGCATTGGTTTTGGACCTCATTGGATGATTCCTTGCCCTCTCAACCTTTTGATGTACATGAACTAACTCACACTTACAAGCTCTAAAGTGTTCCAATGTTAATTTTTTTTTTAACTAAACAATAGAATTTTTGAAACACTTTCGTAAATTTCCAAAATGTTTTTAAGTTTGTTTTGTATGTTATTTTACAAGTTCTTGTTGAACTAATTAATTCAAACAACTTTAATATTTTATAGTATCTGTAAATGTTTTATTAAGTACACAAGTCGAATTTTAATTATGTCGTCAATTATTGAAAATTTAAAATTAGGTTTAATTTTCCTTCTTCTGGTTTGCGAGTTCATTTTGTACTAAGTTAGATGAAGTGAGTGGAGATTTTGAAATAATATTAAATTGTCAAGACATATAAACATACTTCAAAAGGGAATATCGATAAGTTGGGCATCATGCATTCTTCCCCTTTTCATTTTACTTAGGTTGCACTCTTTGAATCATTTGAAAAAGCAATTTTGGACAAAACCTAACTTTCTTTGAATGAGTTAGGCTTGGTGCACTAGAAATTCGGCTGCCTATCAAATCGCGACATTGATCGTGACTCATTTTATCAAAAATAATTTCGTCAAAAAAATTAAGTTATTAAGGAGACATATTTATTTATTTATTTATATTTATGTCATCAATGCAGATATACATCTACGCTGAAATACATATGCAAAATTTTAAGATAATGATTCCATATTTCCATTGAGAGAATTCAATATGTGATCAATGGAATCGATATTTCTTCTTATATAACTGTGATTTGACCCATATCATAAGAACAATTTTATAGAGAATCTTCTAATTGTTCCACGACACTTAAAAATATATTTTATTAGAAGATCAATTCAAATTGAACACGGGATAGTATTAGAGAAATTATACTCACAAAATGCGCACGCACATGTATATAAATTGACTCGTCATGATTTGAGTGATAAAAATAAAATCAAAACCATGTATTTCTTTTTTATACATTTGAAAAACTATCTATAAAATATAAAATAGATAAGTGGAGATGAGTTTGAAAAACTTGGGGTTAGGGCACATGGGAAATTTTGAATTCACAAATTCAAGAAGAGCATGTTGTGCTCAACACTTTGCCAAAAGACAAAAATGAAAATTATAATAGAAATCAAAAATTAAAAATAAAAATGACATACGTCCACGTGAATTTTTATTTATTTATTTATTTACAATCAATTTATAAATTGTATCCAAACTAAGAACAAAAAATTTATAAATTGGTTTGTCAAACGCAGGGTAAATCTTCTATTCTGTTTGAAAGTGATTTTGAGAATTGATTTTTTGACCGTTAGAAAAAAAGTGGAGTCCACCTGTGAGAAAAGAAGTCATATAAGCCGGTTGGAATAGTGAAATAACGGTCAAAAATTAATTTTTTGGACCAAAAAATACACTCAAACAGGCTGAATATATATGAACATAAGATTTTAAATTCATTTTTTTCTGTTTAGGTTTTAATTCATAAATTAGCTTAAAAATTCAGTCAAAATTAAATATCAATTTTCAATATATTCCGTAAGATTCGGTATTATTTTTATTATTAATTATTATTCTTATTTATAAATCATTTGTATCGAATCAATTATTTATTTTCATATGAATCCACCGGCGCGCCAACTACGTTTCAACCTTAAATCCACCGGCGCGGCAAACGCGGGAAAATCACGCTTCGTGCGTGCGAGCAAGTAAGAACCCACGTTATGTGGGACCCGAAAAGCACGTTATTAGCGTCGGTGGACTCTTGTCCGCACATCATGCAACGTTAGAAATATCCGACGGTTAGATCCACAAGTGGAGCCCACACGCTTAAATTAGCTGTGGTTTTTTATCCTGTATGCATCACCAGACACAAGTCACGTGGCATTGCATTGGGATTTGTTCTTTGATATTTTAGTGCCTTAAATGACGACTTGTTTGGCTTAACTTATAAGGAAGGCTTTTATTTAATTATGTGTGTGTGTATATATATATATATATTTGGATATTTACTGATTTTGACCAGTATTTAG
>NC_036248.1:7610431-7623959 GCF_002742605.1 Olea europaea var. sylvestris | reverse complement strand
AAAAAAAAAAAAATTAATATGGACGTTAAAATTACACATGATTTGAATTCGAACGTTAAATGTTTCGACAATCTCGTCCTTTAATTTTATCTTATATGAAAATTATTTGTAATTTTTATATTTTTATCGATACTTTCTGTTACATGGAGATCCATGTTCACAAATATATAAAGATTAGGGATCCCAATTTGGATCCAAAATCACATTATTGAAAGTTTTAAGGAGTTCAACCTATTTTTCCTATATTTTAAAGATTTTTTTGGGACAGAAACTTTAATTAATTATTACTACTGAGGTTAAGCTACCCCTATATACATTGTTTGCTTTCCCCCTTTTTCAGCTGCATTAAGCGGTATAAAAGTAGATCGAGTCCAGCCTATCAAACCTTAGGGGGGAGCTGGCCTCTCAGGCCACGATATGGGCATGCTCAAATTACTCCGTCGAGCATTTTTCGACATGTTGAAGTTTGATTTATTCTTCTTTATGTATGTTTTTATTGAATTTTAGTTGAAAAAAATGCACATGCTTAATGGGTCAGACCAAGTCGAACCGGATTGTCTTACGATCATATCAACTTGTTCGATCCATCTGACCCCTATCGTATAAATGACATACTTTCTTGAGTAACTTAATTACAATATAAAATATTAGTGTTACCGTTACAAATAATGTTGACATATGAGTGTAAAAATTGATGTGTATACATGTATATTGACTATTGAGCATCATAATGTAGTATAGAAATAAACGTAGAATGTTATATTATTTTACTTGCAATTATTTTTCGACATGATGTCCCTCGTCATGTGAGCTGGTTCCCAAAACAATGTTTATTTTGATTTCATGTGATTTGAGTCCATTTTCTGAATTATTAAAAACGCACAATAAATTGTTTTAGTCAAGTTTGAATTTCCTTTTAACCGTAATTTTATTTTGGCATGGCTTTAATTTAATAGTATGTAAAGCTATACCTCGATAATGAGAGGTGGAACGACGAAGCTTTGTCATTGGTCCGGCCCGTTTGTAGACTTGCTCCAAGATGGATTGAATCAAGACATGACTACATAAAACAAATCTCAATTGAAAAAAGAAATATAAAGAAAAGAGGGTCACGAATTTTTTTTTTATTATTATTTTTTTACAAGGTGTCCAATTCTTGACTAATCCTTGGGTCTGTGATCCAGCCCCTCTTCACACAGTCCAGTTAATCGCGGGATGTGCCTCCAACTAGCCAGGGTCCGAGCCCTCCCCACCTGATCTGCCAAAGTGCCAATGAGCCAATGCCGTGAATTTATTTTAGTGGGTGGATAATAAGTACTTAGTAATTATAGAATAAAGTGTATGAATAAAAAATAGATTTGGTCAATTTAAATTATAATTTAATTTTTTTCAAATATAAATTCATGTATCTTTATCTTTGGAAATTCAAGTGGAGGTCAGTTTAACTCAGTGAATGTGAATGCAATAAAATATTAATTTTTGCTTAATTTGATTCATTCAAAATGAAAAAGTAACCATGAAATCTGGAGAATATGCATAAGCTAATCTATAGCTTGAACTCGGATAAGAAAAAGAGGAGGAAGATTGCTTAACTAATCTCTAGAAAGATAGGAGGAGGACCATCTTCGGCGGAGGGATTGTCCTAATCCTTCGAGAAAAATGATGATTTCTATTGATAAAAATGGGAGGTTTTCTCAATCAATTTTTAAGATTTTATGTCCCAAAGTTTCGAATTTTGGTGCAAGTGATTCTCTGGGGGATGAAAACAGTGATAATTTTGTTCTAACAATTACGTGTGTTTGCTTGTAATGACTTGTTTAAAAGTAATCTTTGTCTATCCACTCTATTTCCTCTGAAGAGTTCTAAAAAGAAAAGAAAAAAATAGTGGTGACACTTCCACCACCACCCATTATATATTAAAATGTGGTATCTATAACGATGTCCTCTCTTCTATGTGACCCACTTTCAATAAATTATATTTAATTTGAAGTGGGTCCCCTCCATGTGAGGGGTGGACACCGTTATGGATATTCTGTAGGAAAACAAGTCGTTAGTGGATGAAATAAATTGTATAAGTTTTATTCAATTGTAATAGTCTACTATTGAAATTAATAACCATAAGGCAAACGATTTCAATTTATAAAAAGAAATTTGTTTCGAAATTTTCCAACAGCTGAAAAAAATGTTTAGCAACACAAAATCAGAAATATAAGTTAACTGCAGGCTAAAATCGTAAACGATGAATCTGGAAGCTGCACACTATGAAACTACAAACTGCATGAATTAAATAGTAATGCGAAAATAATCTGTAGAAAGAAAACACAAAGTACAGCTGATTTCAAACCAAGGCCTGTGCGTGCACAATTTCCTTAAGAAAGTTTCGCCCCCTCACCGTGGGTGCTGGAGGTTCAGTTCGAGTGGTTGTCTTCCAGGATACAACGGTAATAAGGCAGAATCCGAGCACCGCGGTCCTACTCCAGCGAACTGATCTAATATCTGAACAATATCACCACAAGAACAAGACCTTACTGGACAAGGAATACAGAAAAGAAGAAACTTTGTATGCAGGAATGTAGGTGAGATTTTCGAGTATGTTAGATTGCTGGAGAATGAGCCTTTTTATAGGCATACTGCCCATTAATATTGTGACCATTGGGAGTCCATTGGAGTTACTTCCCATTAACACTGTGACCATTGGGAGTCCATTGGGGGGTTTTTTCAGTTTAGAAACTCAAAAGTCATTGGAGAAAGCCAAAAAAAATAAAATTGACAAAACGTGGGCTCACCGATGGGGTCATTTTTGCCTTGTTCGGTCCGACATTCACGTACGTAGGTCGCGCCCGCACCCAAGTTTAAGGTCCGAAGGCTATTTCAGTTCGTAATTTGCACTCCCCTGCGTGCGCACGTGGAGAGAGCCTCTATGCTACACATAATTACACATCGCCAAAGCATAGACATATATAAAGTGGTTTAAGTTTCCTTGATTTTTCTATGTGGGATAAGTGCATTTTTTCCCACAAACCAACTTCCAATGACCAACTTTGAGCTCCAATTTCTCACTCACCCGAGCTTCATTTTTGGCAAATAAATACATGAAATCGATGTTCTCGCAGAGGAGAGCACATATTAACTTTGATATTCCACATTGAACCAATGGATCCCATCAAAAATTGTGCCAAAAGTGAGTCGCTCACTCAATTTTTTCCAACATATTCTAATATACATGTAGCATAATCCTTTTATAATTACCAACTACTTATAATTCCCTGAGGTGTATGTTTATGGTTCTTTAGAACGATGATTTCACAAGATTTCCCAGAGGCATTCTTGAAAATGGAAGTTACATTTATTGTTTCCCATGCATGCATCAATTCAAATTACTGAAAATTACTCTCCCCATACCTCTTTAAATTCAATTAGGAAACATCTCCCACTAATGAATTTGTCAGCTGCGTTCACACATTTTTGTTGTTTGAATATTCATAATAATTTAACTCCCAATTACGATTGAGTTCATATTTGATATATATTCTTTAAAATTCATTTTTAATTATATATTCTTTCAAAAAAATAATTTTGCACATGAATTCAATATAGAGAAAAATCAGTTTCTTTCTTTTCTTTTGACACTAATTATTAAATTATAGTTTACCTTATTAAACAAGGAGTTTTTTATTAAAAATGATTGACGGCAAATTGTTAATTGAAGATTGTTCAAAGTAAAGAGTATATTTGTTGCCTCTATAACAACTTCGAGAAATGTATCACAGTTTTGTTCGTGAGTCCATAAGGTTCCACCCAATAATTCATAATTCCCAACCATATACAGCGACATTAAATGAAAAACATGAATTGCCATAGCGATTCCATTGACACAATTTATGTGTAAGCAAAATGTTCAAAAGACTCTAAAAATAGAACTCTCTATCTTCGAGAGTCAATACCCAAAAATATATTCCAAGAAACACTTTATTTTAAATTTTAACATGAAAGAGTAAATTAATTCTCCAAATTTGGAGAGCCAAAGTTATTATTTAAATTTAAAGACATTCTTTATAAATAAAAAGTCTTCTGGAGATGTCCTAAATCACGAACTCAACTTTTGACATTGCTAAAAATATATCCATAATTTTCAAAAATTAAAAATCAATTTGCATTATATTGATTGGCACTATATGATTATTTAAATTACTAAGGAGATTTCATTAACTAATGTTATCTAAGATGAGCAATCACATGTTCACTGAACTCCAGTCTTCAACTCGAAAACTAAAAACAGATTAATGTCGCAAATACAGTTTTCACTGTCGATTAGCTGCAAAACTTTTTCATAGTCCACTAAACTGTCTCACTTGGAAACTGTTTTTCCATTTTCTTTCTTACAAGATACATAAACATTTGAAGAATAGAAATTAGTTCGACTTAAATATCACCAAATACTCTCGCAGATATGATATAAATCAATCCTTGTACCCGTTACTCAACTTCCATGAATCTTCTATATTTGGCTGACTGACTGTAGCTGCTCCAAGTCACAAGCAAGAGACTGAATTTTGAGCTAAAAGAAAGAAAAAGATTCAAACCTCAAAGGTTTTACCACCCAATATATATATATATATATATAATGGTGTACAGATGGATGACATGGAAGAGTGAAAAATTAGAAAAGAGACGAAAAGAAAATAAATTCAATTATTATAATCTTTCTCTATCTTCCATGTTATCAATCTGTACACAATGATGTACAAATTGTATTATTCCAATATAGTATGGGTAAGTTGCATGAACAGGTACCTCCTGAGATCTTTGGGGCTTTGTCATTTGCGTATAGAAAGATCCATGTGCAGGTATGCAATGCAAGCAATGAAGAAAAGGAAAAAGGCAGAAACTAGCATCAATGGTTCTGCAAGCATAAACATTGGGTTGAAGTTGTAATAGACCTGCACAAGAAAAATGGTAACAGTGAGAGTCAAGCAGTCATGTGAAACATAAAGAATTAGAAAAATTAAAAAAAAAAAAAATTAGAGCATCTACAACTTAATTTTAGTTTAGAGAAAATATGAGAAAAGTATTCTCTTCCATCATTTTCCTCTTATTTTATATTACAAATGGAGAATGAGGTCAATTAATTTCAGCAACTCAATCAAGAGAAGATAAAATTCAGGGATCTGGGGAAGTATATAATAAAACCTAGCTTGTTTGACCATTTAGTCGCAACCATTTTTGTATTTTTATAAACATGCGATAATCAATAGCAATATATCGTAAGTTTTAAGTTCTGTAGATAAACATACCCAAATAAATCTTGCCTCTGGTAAACAGCTAAAGGTTAAATTCTCAAATTTAGGGTATCTCAGAGCTCTAAATGTGGTTGAATTTGTATTTTGTATGGAAGAAATAGAAGAATGATTCATCTTTATATTGATACTATCCTCTAATGATAACTAGAAAATTTTATCTTATTGGCACTCAATCGAACAGTTTCTTAAGCAGATATGGACAAGGTGATGCATGCTAAATTTTGCTATTATTCAGTCTCTTCTAGAGAAGAAATTCATTCAATGGAAGTGGAACAGCAAATCAAGGGTCAACCCTAGTGGATTACAGGTTTAGCGGATTCCCTTTCAATATGTAGTAGTTATTGAACGTGTCATTCTCATCAATGGTTTTAAAGGAACTAACCCTGAATTTGCATGCCTAGAATGGCATAAGCCACTCAATAAAATTTAGTACAGAAATTACCTGGAAAGGAACATTATGCTCAGGTACAACATTTTTCTTTTCCAGAACCACCACAGTCCTCCCAATAACATCAAGATACGAGTATTTGGTCTGCAGACAGCAGAGATCAAAATGTAAAGCATTGTAGTTAACAATGCCAAGTGAAATTCTGCCAAGAAATGAAATAGTCCAATCACCCACGCTACAGTAATAAAAAAATTGTTTCTTAGAATTGATTTGAAATTATTCATCCCATCAATAGTTACTGAAGAATATAGAGTTAAAAACAGATGCTTCTTAAATGGTGTGTCAAGACATCGGAAAATATAATATGGCTTGGCTTGACTTCAGTTGTGTCAATTATCAAATCTTTTTCATGAATAACACATTTAACACTGCCGTACATGTAACAGATTCACTTTCAAACAACAGGACCTACCTAAGATATCATTAGCCGTTGCAAATAAATTAAAGAATTAAGTAAAAGTTTTTTGCTAGATGCTTTTAGTAGAGTGGTATGACCGTACGAGTCATTATTCATATATAGTCAGCTTGCCTTAAATAAAGGACTCTGTTTGCCTCGGTGATAAACGAGACAAATTCTAAATGAATTACCTCCATACTTTGTTCTACTGTAAAAGGAGCTTTGACAGAAGGGTTCTTTGATCCCTCTGGAAGGACAACCTAAAAAATAATAGGATCATTAGAAAATTAATTTCCAGACAACAAAGCACTGAATTTTCAGAAACAACTAACTCATACTGCAACAAACAACTCATAATACAGTACAGACTTTTATAGTCAACTTGTCAACAACTGTCTCAGACAAAGGACACCCGAAAGTGTAATTCAGGTAACGTGAACCACCATCCGACTCGAAAAGGAAGTCCTGGAGTGGCACCCCGTATCCGATGATAAAAGTTGCTTTCCAGCCGCCAAATAAAGGATAACGTGGCTCAATTAACAGCTCCGACTGCAAAGAGAAAGAACATAATTCAATATGACCTTTTGTTTTTATCCTAGTTTGGCAAAAGCACGTGTCTTAGAATAACTAATTCTAGTTCTTACAACCTAAGAGTTCATAAAAATTTAATGCCATCAGCTCGCTATGGAGCATCTAATGATGAGCAGACTTGAGGTACAAAAATTGTTTATAAGAAATATCAATTTAATGATAAAATTATAGCATGTAGAAGAATGATGAGTCAAATACAAAGAAAAGACAAGATCAGTTTTTCTAAACATAAAATTATTTCCAGATTCAGCAGCCTGAAGTAGGATCTTGCCTTTTCCTTCTCTCTCCCCGTGTTTTTTTTTTTTTGGGAGGGGGGTTGGTGGGGGGCTTGTGGAAGTATTACCTTCTTGGAATTTGTGCGCAAACGTGATGACGAGATATTCCCTATATCATCTCTGTAGTAGACAGAATGAACCCTTGGGGGTAGCTCTGCAAGAAGATGCTTGAAGGAAGAGACACCACTAATGGAAGGTCTAGATTGATACTCAACCCTGCCAAAAGAAGCTCCACAAATTGATGAAATAAATAAACAAAAGATAAGAATATATGCGAAAAATAACATAGATGCAAGCATTGGAGTAGGCAAAAGTTTCAGTTCCAAGTTGGTTAAAACTTTTAGTCACAAAGAAAAGATCGTAGCCATTTTTATCAATATGTACTTGCATGTTAAGCAGCTCACATGAAAAGAAAACTTCAAACCGCAGCTAAAATTGGCAAAAAACGTTATTAACAGTAATTTTAATTCTCACACATATGATTATCTAAAGATTGGAATGCTACTCTACGTGAAACTAGTGTATCTAACCTTGAGAAAATGCCTCTATGCCTGGCACCAGCATGAGCTAACTTGTAATGCTCGGTAACCTGGATGCTGCCCCAGTGAGATATCTCGATTTCCCGCTCAAGCTCCTCAACAACAGCAAATGCGTTATTGTTCTCTAAATGAATGATTACGGGCGAGTATGAATAAGGATGACGGTCCTCATAAGGTCCATATCTCAGTTCTGTGCCCGAGCGGTCAGTAGGTTCAACTCTTGTGAATGATTCCACCTTTGAAGTTGGTGTCTTAACCATAGATGCCTGCTGTTTTATATGATATGGAGAGAGAATAACAGCACTATCATGGTAATAAACCAATTGAGACTCTGACTGGCTTATCTCTGCTGGGAATGGTTCAAGAGAGTGTGTTAACATGTAAAGTATTTCTAGAGTGATTGATTCAGCCTTGCCTAATGGTTTGAGCAGAGATATGGAATAGTATTTGGTTCCATTTGGTGCATCAGGGTGATCAGATGGGTTCACTTCAAGAGGAAGATATGTTTTCTTCTTCTTCTTGCCAACAGCGGCTGCTGCTTTGACCAAAGCTAGATGATCAAACTGTGCAGGCGAGAAGGCAAGAAGGACTTCTGCTGCTGGAGCTTCCCCAGTATTCTCAACCTGAGACAGCCAATTAGTAACATAAAATATATGCAAACTGCAATTTCAATTTCAAGTGGAAATTGAAGATGACCGTGCAAAAAAATCTGGTAAAACGTAATAAAAGTACATGTTCCATTGAGATTTGTGAAATCAGGACCACCCTTGCTTGTAACACGGTTCACATATTTTTTTGGAAACTAAATGGAAGATTTACGATGTGTGGAGTTCTTCCAGAACCTTTCACCCTACTACACAATCATGTACCTTTAAAGCCAGGGCATCACCACCACACTAATGTCTGCACACTGTGTTTCAGTTCCTAGACCATGCTCAGGATAAAAATTTTCTGGCATTACCCTTCCTCTTGAAATACCATAAAGAGTGATACAATATTAAAGTTTTCCACTCAACTTGGATTTTCACTTGGATCATAAAATTTCCACATTATTCATAATGTGAAAATGCAACATCTTTAGTTGTTCTTTAAACTGATCTTTTAACCAAAGCACATCCTACGTATGCGGAATGTGAAGTCCATCCAATTGTTGACCACCAAATCATGATGACCACAATAACGTTAGTTAGGAAGAAAAACAAGCTCGCAGCCATATGGAACATTGAGCAGTTGAAACAAAACTCATGAGACACCTACAGTTCAAATTTACTTCAGAACCAAATACTAATAGAAAATTTATTTTACTTCATTTCATCCTTTTCCTCTTTTTTATGATACAAATAGAGAATCGGGAGCATTAATTACAGAAAATCAATAAAAAAAGGATAGTTCGAGGGATCTGGGAAGTATCCATAAAACCAACTCGTTTGACCATTTAATCTGCTACAGTTTTAGCATTTTTTGAACATTAGCGATAAATTAATGGTAATTCATCATCAGTTTATGTTCTATAGAGTATAGACAGAGATTATGATGCCCATATACGTCTTGCATCTACTCAAAATCTAAAGTCTAAATTCTTGAGTTTCCAGACTATCTCAGATCGAAATCCAAATGTTATCAAATTTAAGAGGTGTAATTGAAAACCTTAGCATTGTGTTGACAAAAGATAAGCACACTTTTTCTTTATGTTGATCCTATATATTCTCTACAGATAATATTAATTGCAAGCACAATGAAAAGAAACCGTTAAGATATGGATGATGTGATATATGCTAAATATTCAGATATTCTTATTACT
Organism: Olea europaea var. sylvestris; assembly: GCF_002742605.1. NCBI lineage: Eukaryota > Viridiplantae > Streptophyta > Magnoliopsida > Lamiales > Oleaceae > Olea > Olea europaea. The sequence goes on along the minus strand of NC_036248.1, from coordinate 7,614,608 downwards.
TTTTCTTCTAGAGAAGAACTTATGATGCTACCTTCTCACTGAAACCTCTACAAATTTCCTATTTGATTTGAGAATTCAGAAGGACCCATCACCTATTACACGGTTCACATATGGAAGATGTATGATACTACCTTCTTACTAACATTTCTCCCCGCCAGATAAAAGTAAACCCTAAAAACCCAAGTAATGTCGGTACCATGTACTCTTCTTGGACCATGCTCCAGCAGGATAAAAATTGCTCTCGCCTTCATCCATATTGAAATGGCTCGTTCGGGTAACAAAATTCAGGCTTTGCACCATTTTTTTATTTTTTATTTTTTAGATCCTAGCACTTAGGTATTCTTGTTTAATCTAAAACAGAAACATCCTTTTTAATTTGATTGTGATCTGATAATGCCGAATTTGAAGTATATCAATTTTTATCACCGACATTACAACAAAACACCAATAACACATTAACACGTACTTCTTCAGAACTGGCGCAAGGAAAAAAAAATCACAAATTTAAAAAATGGAAATTAAATTAAGATGAAATATAGGTTAGGAGCATACCTTCAAGGTCAAATAAACCCTAACAATATGCGAAGTCAAGTCAATCTGCATAAAATTAAACGATGCACATTCATGATCTATAAGAAAACTGCTACATAAATATATTTGCATACACCAATTAAAATTATAGTTTCTTTCAAAAAATAGTAAATCAAATTGGTTAAGAAAATAAAATGTGGAATTTTTACCCTGCGTTCAGCTGTAAGGATCTGGAGGTTCGAAGAAGGAGGAGAAGACGACAACGTTTTCACCAGCAACATAGAATAGAAAAAGAGAACAGAGAAAATTATTGCTTTTCGGAAGTTCGCCGTGGCTCCCATTGCTGCGTAGCGTAGACTTTGTTACTGATCAGTCTTCTCAGGGCATTTGTGTGTGTGAAATAACGCCGGGAAATTTACACAAAAGGCCTCGTCAAAGTGTTACGAAGGACTTGTACTGATAAAGCCCAGGCCCTTTTTTTTTCTTTTTAAGGAAAAATGAATTTTTAAATAGTGTATTGATAAGAATGTATGGTTAAAAAATAAAGAAAAATTTTGAATTTGGGTGTAATATTATTTTATTGAAGAATGTGTGATTAAAATAATGTCAAAATACTGTTGAAATACGTATTTTTTCAAAAGAATGGATCTCAAACAAGAGCAAAATGACTCCTAGAGCATCTAAACGATAATAGTACTGATAAAATGACTCCTAGAGCATCTAAACGATAATATAAAGTTTAGTGTAAATTGATATTTTTAACCCCAAATTGATCCCATTTTGGAGGGAAAAATGTATTATGAAATAGTGATTTTTTTATAAATATATGGGTAAAAGTAAGAATTTTTTTGAAATACGTGTATAATGATTTTATGGGATGATGTGGTTAAAAATGAGATTTGAAAAAAATACATTGTTGAAAAAATGAGACTCAAATAGGGGTATAAAGTATTTTTGTGATGTGAAATAGGTCTAAATTATGATTTGGATATTTGAAGTGGTCGAAATTTTCTCCAATAAAAAAATGAAAAGAAAGTGCAAATTATATTTTTCTACGAAAATATCCACAAGAGGCGAAAAGAGGATTTAATTTTTTTCATTTGAACAAAATTTGGATTTAAATCTATTGGGATGTAAACGAGGATGCAAATGTGATACTAAAAATACTAATTTACATTCAATTTTACACCATCATCGGAGATACACTTAAATTACTTTTTTATTTTTATTTACATGTTGATGGATTTAAATCCAAATTCCACCCCAATGAAAAGATCTAAAAAATTGGGTGCAAGTGAATTGATAGCTTTTTGCCTCTTAACTTACAATTTTGATTTAATTTAAAGCACCATTGGAGATGCACTTATTTGTTAAAGTGTCTAGAATACCTATCCTAAAACTCCAATGACAAAATAAACCATGGTGATCGAGTATCCCAAACATAGCTCTTAGAGTTAGATTATAGAAACGTAGGATAAACCGACAAGAGCTGCACCCAACATCTTGCTATAAAAATAGCTATCCTTTCAATAACTAAAGTATTCGACTAGAGCACGTCTCCATCTCTATTAATAGTTTCATGGACAACCCTTAGAGCATCACTTTTACGCATACCATTATGAAGCGATAAATCCTTAGCTCTTCGAAGATTGTTCGAAGAGAAAGTAATTCTAGCACCTTTGAATTAATAGATCTACCCAAAAGTCCTTTGCTAGTCGCAATCGTATCACCACGGACCCCAAATCCCCAACCAAATCACTCCCTCCTAAGTCCTCAATGGCGTACACATTAAGTTTGAGAAACTCTTGAGATGGGACATACCACTTGGTCGATATATATTACATTGAAATTAAGGTATAAAATGAATGTATCATAAAGAGCATGCCATAAAATAAGCACAATGATAAACAAATATGCTTGTATAAATTTCAAGAATCAAACTTTGTAAGAGAGAAATATGTAATACCCCAAAACCCTTCATGGCTTATGATGCTACCAAAAATCGTACCTGTAGATTTTCCGAGCTTGATGACTGGTGAGGAGCACGAACGTGATCTTCCGATACCTGAAACAAAGGCAACAAGGTGTGTTCTCGTCGCCCCTCCGATGCTTAAGTCAGAAAGGGAAATATATGCGTGAGGCTATGTGCTGAAGAACAATGTCAAACGTACCTGAATAATGGCCCAAGGTTCTGCTTTTATAGGAGTAGGTAGTGTACTCCTAGTAGGATTGTGTTGGTTGGATGTTTTTATCCAAGGGAATTTCTATTATAAAGAATGTCCTACTTGTAATGGAATTGTTTGACAAGTGGTGTTAGGGTTGATGTAAAATCCTTGGGTGTTTAGGTTTGTTAGTTAGGTACCCAGGTCTTAGGAGGTATGTTGGTGGTGTATGTCTCGAGGACTATTCTTGAGGACATTGAGGGAATGTAAATGTGTCCTCGAGGTATCTCGAGGACTACAATATCTCGAGGACTTAGATGACCTCGAGGACCGAAGAAGAGAAATGAGGTGGGGTATAGATTGAGTCCTCGGGATACACTCCTCGGAGTATATCAATATTGGCATAGTCATCTACTATTAATTAAATGTTAAAGGAGATAGCCTGGTTTTTGAATTTATTATAATTAACGAAACCAATGCTGATATAAAAAATTTAACAAGATTATAGTGGTGGGGTCTTTTTTCTTGTATTTTGTAAATATAAAGGATTTTCTTCTGGTAATCGTTGCATTGAGGGCCACAGAAAGATCTCAAAACCCTAAGAAACGTATCTTCGTCTAAACTCCATTAAAACGTATATTATTCTTTAAGAACTCCATTGGAGTACAAGATTTGATCTGAGAATCTTTGATAATCTACGGTTGAGATGTTTTCTTTACAACAAGGCTATGAGCTGGTGTTTCAGTCCCCTTTAGTTTATCAATCAGATCAAATCCTTCAAGATCTGACTATGGATCATAGTCTTAATACCAGCAGCGGGGAGAAGGGGAAACAAAAATCAGTCAGTATTCAAGAAAACAAGGGTGAACGTACTCTTGATGAATCCTATATTAGGAAACTTGTACATAGAGATATTGAACGGCAGAGAAGGCAAGAAATGACTAAGCTTTATGCTTCTCTTCGATCACTTGTTCCTCCCGAATACCTAAAGGTGAATTCATCATTTATCACTATACTTATTTTTAAGGATTTACGATAACGATAACCCTAAATTTATTAGGAGCAGAAGACTGTTTTTTTCTTCTTAATGTATGATTTTCTTCTCTTTTTTTATTATTAAATATACGCATCTAACATGGTATTCATGGTGTTCTAGGGAAAGCGGTCGATATCAGATCACATGCAAGAGGCAATAAATTACATAAGAGATATGAAGAATAATATCAGGGAACTACAAATTCGGAGAGACAAGCTAAAGAAGTTTTCTAATTCAGGCAACCTAAGTGCCGAGGTTGGAAGTTCCACTTGTTATTCTACTGATTCAGTCATGGTGAACCCTTGCCTTGATGGCATGGAAATTGTAATCAGTTGCAGCTTCAAATTAGGTATGTCTTTTGATCTTCGTGCTCTCCGGAACTTTGTCAGCACAAGGGGAGGCGCCCCTCCACAGGGGCAGCCCTCGAGGAAGAAAAGCAAGAAGAGGC
>NC_036248.1:7603676-7605550 GCF_002742605.1 Olea europaea var. sylvestris | reverse complement strand
AACTTCTGTACCTCTTTCTTGTTCCTTGGTGATTCCATAGATGCCAAGGCTTGTATTTTGTCAGGGTTGGCCTCTATCCCCTGATGAGTGATCATGAAGCCCAAGAACTTGCCCGAGGCAACGCCGAATGCACATTTCGCGGGGTTCAACTTCATCCCGTACTTTCGCAAGGTGTTGAACACTTCTTCAAGATCTGAAATATGTTGGTCCACCTGTTTGCTCTTCACCACCATGTCATCAACGTACGCCTCCACATTCCTTCCAATCAAGTTAGCAAAGACTTTGTTGATGAGTCTTTGGTATGTTGCCCCTGCTTTGTTGATGATTCTTTGGTATGTTGCCCCTGCATTCTTCAAACCGAAAGGCATGACCTTATAACAGTATATGGCGGAATCGGCCATGAATGATGTCTTTTCTTGATCTTCTTCGGCCATGAGGATTTGATGATAACCAGAAAATGCATCCAGGAAGCTGTACAACTTATGTCCGGACGTGCTATCCACCAAGTTGTCAATCCGTGGTAGGGGATAACTATCCTTTGGACATGCTTTGTTAAGATCTGTGAAGTCAATGCAGACCCTCCACTTACCATTGGCCTTCTTTACTAAAACAACATTGGCAAGCCAATCGGGATATTGGACCTCCCGAATGAATTGAGCGCTGACGAGTTTGTTAATCTCTTCGCGAATGACCTCCCGTCGTTCTGGGGCAAACTGCCTTTTCCTCTGCTTTACTGGTCTAGCTCCTGGGCTGATGTTAAGCCTATGGACTGTAATTTTAGGGTCTATCCCTGACATATCCTCAACCTTCTAGGCAAAAACGTCAATGTTGCGAGATAAACAACTAACAAGTTCTGTCTTCAGGGTGACGTCAAGATCCCGACCAATCGTCACCTTCTTATCATGCTCGAGCTCAATTTCCATCAGTTCTTCAACAGGAGCAAGTCTGACTTGTTGCCCATCCTCGGGATCAATCCTCGAGATTTGCATGACGTCGTTATTTATTTCCCGAACACTGGCAACATAGCATTGTCTGGCAGCTGTCTGGTCTCCGCGGACAACCCCAACGCCATTACTTGTTGGAAACTTCATGGCTAGGTGGAATGTGGACACAATGGCTTTAATCTTGTTCAGGAGTGGTCTTCCCAGAATTGCGTTATAGGCCATTGAGACACGTACCACTTGAAAAGATGTCATCTTCGTAACCTGCTTCTGGCCAGAACCCAAAGTTAGTGGAAGCTCGACGACACCCTCTGGAGTGATGACTCCTCCCCCAAACCCCCGAAGAGGAGTTTTAACTGCTTTGAGTTGGTGAGATGAGATTCCCATTTTGGCAAAAGCTTCTTGGGAAAGTATATTGGCCGCACTCCCGTTATCAACCAAGATCCTCTTTACTTCAAAATTGGCCAAAATTGCTGAGATTACCAAGGCATCATCATGTGGGAGTGATACGCCTTCTAAGTCTTCGGTCCCAAAAGTAATATCCTCCAGCTTTCCATGGGGCATCCCAGAGGCCAAGGCATATCGTCGGGCATATTGTTTTCTTCCACTGTTGGAGTCTCCTCCCAAGGCAATATCCCCAATGACGATATTGATGGTTCCAGCAGTGGGTTGACCATCCCTTTTTGCCTCAGGGACTTTTTCCCTGCCACGATCGTTCCTCGGCCGTTTGTCGTTACCGACGTAGGAACTCAAGAGTCCTCTTTTAATAAGGGCTTCAATCTCCCGTTGCAGGGCCTTACAGTTCTCCGTGGTATGCCCATGATCCCGATGGAAATCACAGTACTTGTTCATGTCCCTGGATTCGGGTGGTGACCTCATTCTGACAGGCCACTTCAATTCCTTCATATCCTTGATCTCCATCAATATATTGGT
>NC_036248.1:7603051-7603557 GCF_002742605.1 Olea europaea var. sylvestris | reverse complement strand
TTATGCTCGACCCTGTCATGGGATGGTCCAATCTTTCTTGGGTTCAGCGTTTCCTCCATATTTATGTACTTCTCAACTCGGGTAAGAAGCTCGGTGACTGTCTTCGGCGGAGTTTTAGATAAGGACACCTTGAAAGCCTCGCACTTTATGGCATATGTGAGGGCAGAAACTGCTGCAGTTATGTGTAGGTCGGGAATCTGAAGTCTTTCCTTGTTGAACCTGGTCATGAAGTCACGTAGGGTCTCATTTTGCCCTTGTCTAAGTTGCATGAGGGAAGCTGCTGTCTTCCTGATGCGTTTGCTGCTTGCGAAGAAAGCGGAGAACTTGTCCGCCAAATCCGAGAATGAGGCTATGGAGTTGGACTCTAAGGTTGAGAACCAATCCCTAGCAGCATTCGTCAAAGTTTGCGGGAAGGCCTTACACATCACCTGATCTGGTGCAACCTGTAGATTCATGACGTCCGTGTATATGTTCAGATGATTGATTGGATCGGTGGTCCCATCATA
>NC_036248.1:7542538-7602950 GCF_002742605.1 Olea europaea var. sylvestris | reverse complement strand
GTTGGGACTGAATCTTGTCGTCCCTTTGTTGCCCTGAAGTAGGCCCGCCGTAATTCCTTCTTGAATAATCCTAGCGAGTTCCCCGGACTCCATGGTCACTGATCTTGAGGCCGAGGTCACATGTGGTATACCCGAGGCCCCTGCTCTGCCATTGTCAGGGACATGTGCTCGAGCTCGAGCATCAGCCATAAAACCCCCATGGGGTGCTGGTGTGGGTGACGGATGCGAATTTCTTTGACTTAGCAGCTGAGTCAGTGCGGCGACCTGTTGTCTGAGCTCTTCAAAGGCTCCAGTAGTGACGACTGCCGGCTGGGGCTCCGGCACTTCTGATGATTCCTCTTGAGGAACAGGGATATCCTCAGGAAGGGGTTGGTTTGGAGCGGATGAGCTTGCTGGTGGAAGACCTGAACGTGTGTTTACCATGGCTTTTGGTAGCGATTCCCACAGACGGCGCCAATGATGCTACCAAAAATCGTACCTGTAGATTTTCCGAGCTTGATGACGGATGAGGAGCACGAACGTGATCTTTCGATGCCTGAAACAAAGGCAACGAGGTGTGTTCTCGTCGCCCCTCCAATGCTTAAGTCAGAAAGGGAAATATATGCGTGAGGCTATGCGCTGAAGAACAATGAAAAACGTACCTGAATAATGGTTCAAGGTTCTGTATTTATAGTAGTAAGTGACATTCTCCTAATTGGACTCAACTAGCTGGATGTCCTCATCTGTTGAAGTTCTGAATAGTTAAGGAGTTGGTTGAATTCCAGAATTATACGTGAGATAGGATTCTTGTGGGAGTTAAGATTCCTAATTGCGTAGGAATTCTAAAGGGTTAACAATCGTCAGTAGTGAGGGGAGGACGTGCACGAGGACTATACCCGAGGACAAATGTTTGCAATACGCGAAGCATCATGAGATGTGGTCGGGCATACTGTCTCGAGGATGGTCATGCCCGAGGACACCGCATATAGATTTATACTTTTATCAAAAAACAGTCGTCGGGAATGTTGTGATTGGGGATATTGGAAAATGTCCCCATCAATATATATGCCGATTTTTATCATTTATGTCTAACTTGTGGTTCGATAATTACCACGAAGGTAATATAGTTGCTATTCTGCCCTCTGGGGCATAGCCTAGTGGTGCAAAGGATAGGAGTAAGGTTATCTCATTCCTTGCTGGCAGGCGCAGTGTGGAGGTTCAATTCTTGAAACATGGAATTGGACTCCTTGTAGGCGTAGTGTACATGCAGCTTTTGTTCTTTGGCCTGTTGGGGCACATCCCGCGATTTACCTCCCTTACAAAACTCTAGGGACGAGACGATGGAAGCCCTCAAGATTGGGGTTTAACCTTTTTTTTTAGTTGTTATTGCATACTACATAGACAAACAATGGATACTACCAAAAAATATTGCATTTAATTAAAGTAATTAAAGTTTCCATAATGGAATAAATAATTTTAATACATTAATGAGCATTATTATTATAGAATTTAATTGTGAAACTTAATCAGTAGTTTTACATTTGATAATGTTTCGTTAACACAATAGTAATTGATAAATTAGCTCGACAATTCAACCACGATTTTGGTGGTATAATATATATATTTGTCATGTTTTTTAATTTAATTGTGAAAGATGGGCTAAAATTTATAGAAGGACAATTAGGAAAATTAGGTACACTCTTAACTATATTACGATCTCTACTAGTAAGTATTACTAACATATATTCAATGGTTTATGTATAGAAAATGAACCAAGAGCTAAAACATTTGCTCTCGGCTGTAGGTTACGTAATGAAATTCAACTTATCTTATGCTACAATCTTGTAAATGCTACAAATATTGCACTGCTTGTTACAACAACCGCACTCACACCGTCTAGAATTTGATTTACAATAATATGATTAGCAAATTTCGTTATGTGAGAATTTTTTTAAAAACTTTTTTACGATACTACATATAACTTTTCAAGCATATATTATTTAACTAGTCCACTCATTCTCAATCATTTTTATTATATAGTCAATTATTTCAATATTTATAAGACATTTCCCATTTTTCTAAATGTCGAAGTAGTGATGGAGATTAAATTTTGAAAATATTTGGAGGAACTGCCTATTTTATTTCCTTTAGCTTCAGTAATGGACATTATATTTAATTCGAAATGTACAAAATATATGATAAAAGGAGTTTCTAATAAACTAGGATGCATTTTGTTTGCTATTTTCAAGTTTTTTTCAGATTTACAAAACACTGAAAACATGTTTGGCCAAGTATTTCTAAAAATGTATTTTCGAAAACGAGGATAAACTTATAACGTAAAACTCAAAACGTATTTTTGACTTTTTGAGTGTTTAAGTTAAAATTTTGAAAACACTCAAAATATTACAAAATAAAATTTTAAAATATAAAAATATAACAAAATAAAAATATAAAATTGTAAAAAATAAAATTTCTAAAATTTTAAAAAATAAAAATCAAGAAAAACAATTCAAAAATTAAAAGTTATAAAAATTTCCAAAAAAAAAAAAAATGGTTCAAGCTTTTAATGATTATTTATTCAAAAATTCTAAAACATATTTTAGTGATCACAGGTAAAAATATTCTTAATCCACATCATTAATTTTTTTTATTTCATATATTTTAAACTCAATTTATTATTTATATTTATTTTCTTTTGTTGCGAGAAAAAATATTATAAAATTCGTCAAATTTAAAATGTAATATTACACGATAATATATTAACATGAAATAAATTTATTTTTACTAAATAATCAAATTTTATTGAAAAAATGTCAAAATAATTTTCAAAATTTCAAAACAAGCGTGTTTTTCTAGTTTTCTATTTTGAAAAATAATTTTTCAAAATGACAAACTAAATACGTTTTTAGAAATCTTAAAATAGACTCTCGGGACAGGAATTTGAAAATGAACTAAAAACTAAAAATTGAAACACAAATTAAATGGGCCCTTAACTTTTGTATTTCTAGTCATACATGATACTTTGAAGAAAAATTATGTGAGATGTATGAGCTATACATCGAACAGAGTGATAACAATGTTCGATGGCCCTTATAGCAAGGTTTAGTTCGTCTTCACAAGGCAACACGATTAATGGAGTTACATTATTTCTTGAAAAGTTAATTAACACATTAGTACTTCTTCTTCCTTTGCCTATGGTATGTATGGTNGACCGAAGAAGAGAAATGAGGTGGGGTATAGATTGAGTCCTCGGGATACACTCCTCGGGGTATATCAATATTGGCATAGTCAGCTTATATGATATGTTAGTTAGTATGAAGTTCACAAGATTTGGGATCAAAATTGGATTTTTTGTAGCTCCCCGTGTACCGAAGCGAGAAATGGTAAAAAATTTCACGTTAGTTGATAATCTTTTTTAAAACAAGCAGAAGTATTATTTACAAAAGGTCAAGTTTTTGGTCAATTTACAGTTTGCAATTTCTTAACAACTCAAGTGCAATTATAGAGATCATGATACAGAAAAATACAACCTCGACTGAGAAAATGATAAATTTCATGCAGTTAATGAAAAATCAACGTTTTGAAAACTGCTTGGGCTTCGAACTGAAAAAATCCGATCGACAATTGAGATTCTTGCCTTTATTTATAGAATAATGTTATTTGTCATAATGACCCATCCAATTAATTCAAATGTAGGAACATAGAATACATGTTATTGGAGCTATTATTCTATACAATACAAACATGATTGATGATAATGATGATAAGCACCCATTTGGCTCCCATTTTTCCAAATTAAAATGGATGGAATATTTTTTTTTTAAGTGAACGATTGAAAAAGAAAAAATTTTTTTCGATTTATGTGTAATATTATTTTATGAAAAATTGTGTGATTGAAAATAGAAGAAAGAGAAATGAAATTTAATTTAATGGAGGTCAAACGGAGACTAAGAGGTGTTTGTTTCCCATTTTTGTAAAACGAGAATGAAGAATATAATCGTTTTGAAACCAATACAAGAGATAGAAATTCAAATTTGGTGGTTTGAAGTAATGAATAACGATCATATTTTTCATTTTAATGAAGAAAAAATGGAAAACAAATGGGGGTGAAATAACAATACTCTTGTTATCTGAAAATGAGTGTAAAAGAGTATTTATCAAATTTATTCCAATTTTTAGACAAAAACTGCCTATAAAGAAAACATTTCCAAAAACTGTGAAGTCTAGCTAGGACCTAAAAAGAATAGTAAAAAACAAATGACACTTCCTCTAAAACTTGGGACCAAAATGCAATTTATCTAAAACAAATTAATCTAGCTCAAAATCAGGAACCCTTTGGTCCCCCGCCCGTCCAGGAATGGTCACTCCAACGTACCAGCCACTGCAGTGCATGCTGCCAAAAGCACAAGAAAACGAAAATCCGAACAAGATGGAGCTCAAAGCGGAATTTTCCCAATAAAATTTAATTATTTCGGTTTTGGTCATTTCAAGACCTAATACTTTATTTTCTTGATTCCATTACATAAATTAAAAAGCATTAATTATCGTATAGCAAGAAATTCAATAAAATCAAGTTTATGACATCAATCTTGAATCCAAACAAACCCTCTGTTTTGTAACAGCAGCATCACATTTCTCTCCTGGATTTATCATCCTTTAGACTCGGGACAATCCCAATTTTCTTCTGTCTCTACATATTCTCCATCCACAGAAAATAAGGTCACGTAGATGAAATAAAAACTCATTTTTACCAATTCATTGTCAACCCCGCAATTACTTGCACTCTCTTTCCACGTTCGTGATAGTTTTATATATCCATATATATTTGCATAATTAGGATAATTTATATATTGCATTTGTGATATAAGTAGTGAATCAGTGCTGAGTGACACTACATGGCATGCATGAAGTTGGGTTCCAAAGCCGACGTTTTTCTTCTTGATGGCCACACCTGGTTAGTCATTGTCCGTGATCTGAGAATTTTTGAACCCATATTTTTCAATTTTTTCGAATTTTAGGATATAATGGTGTTTTTTTGTTTGATTTCTATAATTTTGACAGAATGGGATTATCTTTACAATTTGTTGTTTTTTAGTGTAATTGTGTATATGTCATTAATATGTTTGAAGCTAATTTCCTAAACCTGCTCTTTTTGGGAAGGAATAGTGATATTCGAAGAATTCAGTCTTAAAACTGGCTTAAAAGTAGAGGATATCTAAATCGTTAGAAATCCACAGTTGAAGCCTCAACTATTGGAGTCATTACATTTAGGCACGGACATCAAATTTGGGTATAAGTATTGTTGTCTGATTAATTAAATAAATCTTTGATTTTGGAACTTCTTTTTTTGTGTAATTTTCATTTTTTTCTTTTTTTTGTTGTGCAATTGTGTCATATATTGGCACTTCTGTTTAATGGTAGAAAAGTTTGTACAATGTATACCCCACATCAGAAGTTCTTGTAAATTGTACAGCGCTATGTATCCGTCAAAGCCATCTATGATATCGTTTAACCCATATATTTTCTCACTGGGAATGTGTACTTCACTGGATTATTAGTTTCTATATAGATACACTGATGCTGTTGTGCCATAGCAGATTCATATGATGCATTGGTTGTGCAAATATTTTGGCTTCTAAAGAATTCAAATTTTCTAAAAATAGATTTTCCTGTGCAGGCTCTGCTCCACTGGGCTTTCCAGTGATGTTTGCATTGAAGTTGGAGAAAAGTCCTTCCGTCTTCACAAGGTCTTATTCATATGTGGAGTTCGAAAATTCGACTGTACATTAACACGTATTGTTAATGAAGTGCAGCATATTTTCACCCTTCTCGTGTTTCCTCTTTCAGTTTCTTTATCTTTCGTTTTTCCTTTCCTTTGCCAGCAACAAGCGAGTGCAGAAAAGAGAATAATGTACATGTAGCATAGAACATCTCTGGAAATGCATTTGTTCTTGTATTTCAATGCGTTGAATAAACCACATAAGCCGCCTTCATGAATTGCCTCACATTTTCTTTTAAATGAGATCTTACTCATTGTATGCATGAGAAACATCAGCGTGTTCTTTGAAGTCCATAAGTTCATGGCATGTTTAATCCTCAGCATTTCCATGTAGAATATAGTATGTAGACTTTCAGTTCTCTTTGACACTTTTTCCTTCTGTTCTTGCCCTTTATCTATTGCTTGTGGACTGTCTTTGACTCCTTTTGTCCATATATTCCAGTTTCCACTGTTGTCCCGGAGCAGGTTTCTGGAAAAACTTATCCGAGAATTTCCTGAGAATGAGAAATGTGTTTTGGAACTTCAAACTATACCTGGCGGAGCAAAAACATTTTTGCTCATAGCCAAGTTCTGTTATGACGTTAAACTTGAACTCACAGTGACTAATGTGGTCAGCCTTAGGTGTGCGGCTGAGTATCTTGAAATGAATGAAGATTATGGAGAAGGAAACCTTATTAAACAAGCCGAAAGTTTTCTCAATGAAGTATTTGGAAGTTGGGTAGACACTTTTAAAGCCCTCGAAACTTGTGAAGACAGCCTTCCCCTTGCAGAAGAACTTCATATAGTTTCACGATGCATTGATCGCCTGGCAACGAAAGCTTGTGCAGAACCAATTCTTATGAGTAGGCCTATGTCAGGACGAAGTGGCGCTCAGAGTCCAGTCAGTACTGTTCTATGGAATGGTATACACTCGACTTCCAACCAACGTACCCCAACTGAGGATTGGTGGTATGAGGACGCGGCATTTCTTAAATTGCCTTTCTTCAAGAGGTTTATACTGGCTGTTGCTACTAAAGGCATGAAACCCCAGAAAATTGCTGAGGTGGTAATGTTCTATGCCAAGAGATATCTCCCCTTAAATGGTAGGCAATCGAGCTTTCAGAATGGAGACAACCGCACGCATGGATCAACGCTTCACATTACATCTGATGCAGATCAGAGGACCCTTCTTGAAGAGATAGTTTGGTTACTACCAAATCAAAAGCGTGTGACGCCCACCAAATTCCTGCTTAAACTTCTGCGAACATCCATGATCCTACAGGCAAGTACATCTTGTCGAGAGAATTTGGAAAGGAAAATCGGGGCCCAATTCGATCAAGCAGTTCTGGAAGATCTTCTAATACCAAACATGGGCTACTCAATGGAGACCCTTTATGACATAGACTGTGTTCAGCGAATCGTCGATCATTTTGTGTTGATGGATCAGGATACCTTAAACCCTCTGGCGAACGAGGACCAGTTTGTAGGAGATTCTCATTCATTTACACCAATGAAAATGCTGGCAAATCTTGTGGACAGCTATCTAGCTGAAGTGGCACCTGATGTTAACTTGAAATTATTGAAATTCCTGTCCCTTGCTGCTGTAATTCCAGAATATGCCCGGCCTGTTGATGATGGAATTTACCGTGCGATTGACATATACCTAAAGGTAAGTAGTCTATGTTAATTCTTTCAATAATTACACATCCACAAATACGGAGAGATATACACTCTAACACGACATATATTCATATGTGGAATATGCGAAACTTGTTGGAACCTGACTGGAATTTGCTTGTGCAATTGATTTGGATATATCTAGGATTAATGAATTAAAGAGAGCACCAGCATCATGAGATTTTTTTCCTTAGTTAAATGGTTCTCAAGTACCTCTTGTGCTCTTTAATGTTTGAAAGTATTGCAAAACATAACATGGGTATCAAGCAGGCACTCAGTGGGGTGGGGAGGCTTAGTTGCACGATGTAATTGAACAACCTCAGCTAAAAGATTAAGCTACTAACGAGTGGAGAAACTGAACATGCACCCTAGTGTGGAGGCTATATATATTATTATTATTATTATTATCAAAGCTAATTCATATACGGAAAACTGTAAACTTATCAGGCCTTGATAACTCACATAGATGCTAGTATTGCTCTTTTAGTAAATTCAATATTGCTAGTTCAATCTTCTCTGTTCTAATGTTGATGGGTTTCTGTATCTTCAGGCACATCCATGGCTAACAGACTCGGAAAGGGAACAGCTCTGTAGGATCATGAATTGCCAGAAGTTGTCATTGGAAGCTAGCACCCATGCAGCTCAGAATGAGAGGCTACCATTGCGCGTCATCGTCCAAGTTCTGTTCTTTGAACAGCTCCGGCTGCGTACATCTGTGTCTGGTTGGCTTTTTGTCTCTGACAACCTCGAGAATTCACAAAACCTAAGTGAGAATCTAGTACCAAGAGATGATTGCATGGTTCCCGTAAGTTCTGGAGGTGAACAGATTGACACGGTTAATGACATGAATGGACGGGTCTCTGAGCTTGAAAAGGAGTGCTTGAATATGAAACAAGAGATAGAGAAGCTCGTAAAGACTAAGGGGAGTTGGGACAATTTCTTTAACAGATTTGCAGTAAAATTTAAGACTAAGTCTTTCGACTTAAAGTCAGTGAAGATGCCCTGCAAAGGCCTAGAAGTAAAAAGCAAAGGCCTAGAAGTGAAAAGGCCTAGAAAAGCAGTTTCAAATGGAAAACAAAATCACGACACATGTAAGTTGGATGATCAAATACCTGATCTTTAAAAAAACTTATGTAATCGTGTCGATTTTTTCTCTTGGAAGCTACTAACAGTTATTTGATCGTATTCTTTTCATTCTGATTCATGGATTACTTATTTTAGTACTCGATTTTCTGTTATATTATATGTTTCTCTTTCCTTTCAGTATCACTTTGCTGTTAATCCATACTCTAATGTTTGAAATATTACTTGAGTATTTTTGAAGCTCGTCCAAATGGAATTTTGCTTTGCTGCTGCAGTTTATTATAACTCCCAGTCTCCCATACTAATCCGTGACATTTTGAGAACTATGGTTTGAATTTCTTCAAAAAGTTGCGTCGAAGAACAAAAATATAGAATCTCATGCAATTTATTTTTACAGAAATCAAGAGTGGGAATTTAGGAATTGACAAGACTTCGTGGGAAGATTCAAATAGCAGTATTATTATAGTATAATGTAAAGAGGTCTCCTATTATTAACTATTAAAATTATATCCAATCCTCTCAAAGACGGAAAGGCCTACCTTCTAATATACATCCCCCAATAGTACACCAGTTAAATACAAGTGAACCTAGTTACTGTTCTCTTCTCAAAAATATACTGGACCCTTTACAATTTTTATTTCTTCCGATTACCAGAAGGGAAGACATCGAAAGATGAAAAACTGTTTGAACTGCTTATCCAACCCAAGTCAAAATTTGTACTTATCTCGGCTTTGTTCTTGATAAGGTAGCCTGAGAACGAGTAAGCATATCAGTCATTGAAGGTGTTTGATAGGCCTGAACGAGGCTGTAGCCATCTGTAGAGTCGCCTCGGGCTGTCGCTCTCTGCCACGAGTGTGAGCTCAGTCCAGACAGAATGTATGCCCTTCCTGATGTCTCATATACACGTCTACTTGCTAACCTCTCTTGCATTTCTTTGAGCTCGGCATCGAGTGCAATACAGAGTCGGTCTTGAGATTTAGCAGACACCGTTTCCGACAGCAATGTCCTGCAGTTCTCGAGGATCGAAACTGCACGAGCTAAATCTCCAGTTTCAGCAGCAGTTCTGGCTTGTGCCATTGCATCAGCTACTCGAAGCCTATTCCGCTGTCTATCAACTTCAATGGATGTTTCCTCTTGTCCAGCCACTGCACGTCTCATAATTCTAACTTCTTCACTTTCTAAGCTAACCGCTTCATTTTTTAAGGGATCATTGTAAATGCATCTCACCTTCAACAATGACGTTTCATCGCTTGATAACTCATCCGGGACACTGACCGAAACCAGAAAGTTCCTTTCTTCATCAGCATAAATATCTCCAACATCCACAGATCCTGTGCGTTGATCAGACATCATGCGATTGGGATAACTTCCTGCTTTTAAAGAGCAAATATGCACTCTAGGGTGAACACATTCGATGCTGACCTGCAGGTTCTTGACAACAACACTCAGAAGGCCTCCGATGCACTGTGCAAAAGCATCCTGGATTACCCTGTCAGTCTCGATGAAAGAAAAAGTTCCACCAGAACTCTCAGAAATTGAGTGCATTGACAATGCATCATGATCTGCACCAAATCCGAAAGCATGGACTGGAATCTTAAAACTGGAACTGTCTTCGGTGTGAAGAGACAAAGGAAGGAGTAACTGACAAGCTGGTTGATTCCTATTGCCATCAGCATTACCGACTGAATTTGTGTCTTGCCCATCAGAAAGTAATATTATACTGGAAACTGGATTCTTTTCCCTTCTATCTTCCATTATTTTGGCACCTTTCCTCAAACCTTCGGCAATGTTTGTCCCTCCAACTGCAACCAAAGAGTTAACGGCTTGCAATGCTAGCTCCCGTCCCGTTTCGGACATCCTTAAAAGGGGGAAAAGTCGGCGGGCATTTGATGAGAAGGCAACTACTGCCAACCTGTCATTCGGACCAAGATTCTGTATCACAAACCCCATAGCGCGCTTTAACAATGCAAGCTTTGCACCTGCCATGCTACCACTGATGTCAAGAACAGTAACAAGGTCAACCGGAGCACGACAAGTTGGAGAAATTTGGGTCAAACTATCCTGGTCCCCACTGGGAATTTCCCTGGAATTTGAAGAAGGAGCTTTCAGATGAAGCAAGATGGTGAAGTCATCAAATGCACTCGACTGTGGAACTGCTGGATATTCTGAGTATGTCTTAATCGTAACTCTACTCCGGTCATCACGATCTTCAGCATTCTTGTTTGACGAGCCTCTCCCAGATGAGTCAATTTGACAATCCAACAGCTCGTCATCGTTGAAAATTGCTGGCTCAGGGCGGTGAAATAGTGATGCATTGCGTCGAGGAGGTAATTGACGGGGCCTTGGCATTAAAGCATCATTCTGGAGTGAACCTTCACGATTGAATCTTGCCCTTCGAACTGGAAGATCCAGGCTCGGGCTCTGCAGAGGAATTTCTTTCCACTTTGCTCTGCAAACCGGGCAAATCTGGTTTCCGTGTTTGACATTTGAAGCAATACAATGGAAATGAAAGGAATGCGAACATTCTGCAGTGAATATGGCATGACCCTCTCCTCGTCTCATCGATCCTAAGCATATTGAGCAGGTCTTCTGAAAATCAAATGAAAACACATGTGGGAAATATGAACCAAATATAAACAGAACATATAAAACATTATACGAGCAGAAAATTTCTAAACAAACATAAAATTAAAGAAGCAGCAGAACAAAATAGAAAACGATGCAAACCTAATTTATATGCAGAACTTATACTCCTTTGATCGCTTCGATTTTTCGGTAATCGTATACAGCAGAATTCAAATACGATCAAAGAAATAGCAATATCACTTATGTTAAGTTCATTAAACAGAAAAGACAGTCGAACTTTCTTTTATTTTGCTACTTCCATCGAATTGTTCTAAACACAAACAGAAATACAGAAAGGAAATAAAAGAAAGATTATTATGTTAGATGTTTTTCATCATTTTGTATGTATTTATTTTTTTGTTTTGCGAATGATTTGCCGCCCCGACTAATGTTTGACGTTGCGCAACGGGGATCGACCTGTTCGTTTTGACAGTTACTTCCAACAGATCTGTTCTTCATTTCAAGGGACACACCTATTCAAACGGTTGCCTCAATTTCTATAAATTTTGGGCGAATTCTCATTTGCAAAACACATTAAAAAAAATATTCTTCTCTCTTTCTCTTGGCATCATCAGTTCTTTTTCGAGTGTTTTCTTGGTTTGATCAAATAGTTACAATTTGAATCAAACGCCTCCATTGTATCCTGAGAGAGATTTTCTATCATACCCCAATCGTGACTTCGTTCGATAGGGGAGAAACATCACTTAAAAGATAACGTTTTTCGTGCTTTGAAGTTCATTAAGTTTTCAGATTTTCTTACATTTTTCTCAACAGATTATACTCAAAACAAGCTGAAGAGAAATCAATTTTCTGTCACAAAAACTACATCGACAAACACAAGAAAATCTTAAGATTATCCCAACGGTTTTCGGTAACTTTGTATTTGTCAGTTTTTATTTCAGCAAGCAAATACACCAAAACATTCCCAACAAACTCAAATTTCTCATTGACATCAACAATAAAGATCCAATCTTCCTTAACAAATTTCTACCTATTCTTCACCCACAAAACACGTTAACTAGCATAAAGAACTCAAACAGATTCCCAGTTTTCACCATAAAGCTGCATACCCGAGAAGAATATAACTTGCACATTGAAAAATATAAAGTTGAATAAATTATATAAGTTCAAGAAACAACCGAACCTTTGAAGAAGGTCTGCTCAAACTCTTAGAAAGCCTAAGCCGATTTAATCCCTGCGACAACGGTGCAGCGGTCCCGACGGCCCCTGGCGATGTCAAAGCATTGCTGGAACGCCTCTCGGGTGGTTGTGCTGGCGGCAAAGAATCATCCTCATCATCATTGTCCAGGGTCTGATTCCTTGGTGTATAGATACACAGATTCATCCCCAGTGCTAGCTTCACTCTATTCCATTTACTTCCCATTTTTTGTTTATAAGATTACTTATACCACGCACTAAAACCCAAACCAGCCTTTTCAAGAAAATAGGATGTGTCGTTTGTTATTGTCAAGAAAATTCAGGAAAAAAAAAATAATGGAAATTTGTTCTTGAAATGGGGTTCAAGAAAATCTAGGAAAATGAAGAAGATGGAATATTCTGGGGAAATGGTACGAAGCGATAATGAAATGAATTTTCGTGGAGAAAATGAGCACGCAACCGGGAGGGAGAGAGAAAGAGAGTGGCGGGGATTGTTGAATATAAAATGAACACGAAACCAGGAGGGAAAGAGTGGCCGGGATGGTTGAATATAAAATGAAATGAATGTAGAAGGCTGACCTTTGCTGTTTTTGTACCGGGTACCGTGGTATAAATGTATGGAGAAGCTGACCTTTAATTTAATCACACGCTTTTTTATATTAAGCCCCGCGCTCGAATAAATTCGTGAAAATTTAAACCTTGATTTTAAATTTTTATTGTCTAATCATGTTTTACGTTTCTTAAAATAATGATAACTTGCAATTGCAATAACATTTATGTGTTACTAACAAGCATTCGAAGATAAAAAATTTATAAGATAATCCAAATTTTATAGTGGTCGGTGAAAAGAAGCTTGTTTGGCCGGAGCATTTGCTTTGTGTAGAATGCGAGAGCAGATGAAACCGGTGAAGAAGGTCCCGAGTTGGAGAATTTTGGACTTGATAGCACCCTCTTACGAATGTAGGTTTGGATGTCATTGCATTTATACAATCATATTGCAAAGTTAATGTAGATAGAAATTAATCCATTGCAAAAGGAAGGCCGTCCAAGATATCATTAGAGTTTGTAGTGAACATAAAGTGAAAAGTTTTGATGATCCATAAATTTCATATTTTTATATTTTTACGCTTCATTATTTTTCTCTAAACAAAGCTATTGCGTACAAATTTAAAGGGAATTGGCCTTCAAACAACATATGAATCTAATAATCTCTTTTCTTCATTTCTATGGTTGAGAAAGTCTAAAATGTCAGACTTTTAGGTTAAAATTAGGTTCAAATATAGTAACTTGTTTGTCATTTGTTAATATCATGTTTCGTCTTTGATTGTGTTTGGTCCCACTTTACTTTAAAATAAAAATAATTACTTGCACGTGACTCGAATCCAAATCAATTATTCGTTAATAATTCGCTCTACTCATTTGACTTAACTTTGTTACAAGGTAAAGTAACTCTGATACAATTCAAATCACAACAAAAACAATTTGTTACCGAATTTGATGAAAATTCCACATTTGCCTCTTTGATTGTTTTTCTTTGCTTGATAGATCGCTACACTCGTTTCTCATTAGCAATTAAAAAAAGAATAATGCTATTTGCAGTCGCTCACTACAGCAATCGACCTATGTGACATATACATGGTAGGTGGTTATTTGATGCATTAATGAATAAAAAACTACCACATTAATGTATCAAATAATCATCTGTCATGTGTATGTTACGTAGGACGACTGCCGCAGTGAGCAACTACGAATAGTATTACTTTTAAAAAAAACGCCCAAGATGATGTCATATCTAATATAATGTGTTGGCAGTTTCTCATTTCTCATATGCTAACAAGAATTATATTGTCAGCTTCAATAAAGCAGTAACAGAAATGTATGCAACAAATCTCAGCTCTTTTTTTCACAGTCGTTGATGTGATGCAAATTCAACTAAAATTTTCTAAATAAATTAAAATGCTAGCCGTCTCAATTTTTTATAATGTGTTATATATTTCGAGATTGTATAATTACAAGGTAATTCTAATATTATATTATTTAAATGTTCACCGAAACATAATTTTTATAGCTTGAGCCAAAAAAATAAATAAATAAAAGGAGAATAACGCATTTTTCTTCTTTGTCGAACTTACAACAATATCTCCATGAAATAATTATTTTACAACCATTTATTTCTACTGAACTTTTTGTCTAATTTTTCCAATTTGACTCTACGCGTTTTTTCTGAATAAATACACGTGTGTACGTGCATGGAAAGGTCAAGACGGTGGCATTGTTCTAAAAATGTATACACAGGCAACGTCGTATCAAAATTGTTTCATAAAGAAAAAAAAAAAAGAAAAAGGTTGAACCCCAACTTTGAGGGCTTCATCAGTCCGTCTCTAAAATTTTGTGAGGGAGGTAAATCACGGGATGTGCTCCAACAGACCAGAGAACAAGAGCTGCCTGTACACTGATTCTACAAGAAGTCCAATTTCATGTTTCATTCATGTCTCAGGAATCGAACTCTCATACTGCATCTGCCAGCAAGGCGTGAGATAACTTCACTCGTGTCCTTTGCACCACTGGACTATGCCCCGAGAAGCCAATATTGTTTCTTTTTAGTACTCTTTCGTCTCTTTAAAGAGTTCATTTTAACTTCTTTTTTATTTTTTTTTCTTTTGGTGCATTCATGAAAACTTAGGGCCTGTTTGGGAGCGATTTGACAATCCAAAAAATTGATTTTTTTATCGTTATTTTACTATTTTAGCCGTCATATTTGACTTCTTTTCTCACAGGTAGATCCCACTTTTCTCCTAACGATCAAAAAATCAATTCTCAAAATCACTCTCAAACAGATCCTTAATAAACTTGCAATTATCTATCTCGTAAAAACATGTGTCCGAACGTGCAAAAACCCTAATATTCAATTACGATCTTAAATAAATTTAACAAACACGCAATCAACTTTAGCACACAATATAGAAAAATTACAACCTCAACATTTAGCAAGTCAGAAAATTCGGCCGGCCCCTTTGGTCAAAGTTTAGGTAATCAAAGACTTTTTCTATTTAGCCCACATTACTAAATCAATTTTGCAACAACCAAAACTTGTGTATTTTTGTAGCCAACATGTACTAATTCAAGGTCTTTGATGAACATTCCATTCTAGAAATTAATATAAATTTTTAGAAATTTCTTCAGCCGTCGATTGTTCTTAAATACTTTTATAATGATACTATAAAAGAAATTGTCAAATTTATACACTAATAAAAATAGTCAAATGGTCGAAGCTTCTATTATTCTAATTCAAGCTTGTGTAAAACTAAATAAATTCAAGTGATATACATGTACACACATCAACATAAGAATTTACGATATAGAATTTCTAAAATTTAAGGATTTTACACAATCAAGAAGGGTCGCAAGTTAATCGTACATTTTTCTTTGGTGAGGACAAAAGATGAAAAATCAACGTCAATTTAAGAATGCTTGTACAAAGGACATTTCAAATTTGTCCATAAAATTTTCAGGCAATGTCATATTTCAATTAAAAATCATAACATGTTGAATTCCATCATAAATAACAACCAACTCTTATTAACGTATTTGGTGTGTAGCTCTCATAACAATCGATCGATCGATCAAGAGAATTTTGGTTTACTAAGATATGCAATCTAATTCAATTGGGATTTGTTTAGAAGACAGAAAATGTATAACATAATAAATAAATTTTTAATTTTTTCGTTATTTTCAATCCACAATACTTAACATGCAGTTAGGATAATGATTCCACATTCAAAAGTAACTATCACATGTAAATAATCATAATTTATGCTAACATATTCTATAATTGTAGAAATAGATGCTGGCTCAAATTGGTTCCGGTCTAGTTCCTAGTTCTAGTATGGGAACCGTGGAAACCAGAAGGTTCTCATTGGATTTTTTTATCTTTTTGGATAAAATATATGACTCAATCTCTAACATTTTTATAAAAAATAATCGGGTTCCTTTTTAATTTTAGACTCGAGCACTTCCCTTCTTCTCTTTGATTCTTTCCTTGTCTCTTTTTATAATTCTTTGATTAATTGATTTTCAAGCCAAATTAGAATATTGGGTAAATATATACCTAAATAAATTTATTTACTATATATAATTTCATTTATAAGATGCGAATTTTTTTTTTTCACTTTGATTACATGATTTTTATATTGTTTTCACTTTGTAAATTTATACCTAAATAAATCTTTGAATGGTATGTTCGATTTTTCTATATTTTGTTAAAAATATCATGTTTGTAGCATTTTTAGAGTTTTTATTAGTGAACATTTTATTTTGACATTTTTAATGTAAAGAACCGGACTGAACCATATCGGAATCGATTGGTTCGGTTCCGGTTCGGTTTCACAGTTAGCTATGGACCAATGGTTCTATTTCTAAAATTTTCATTGGTATTCGGTTCAGTTCGGTTTCTTTTGGAACCGGACCAAATCAGATCGCGCCCACTCCCAGTTTTATATAGAAAGAGTTAGAGGAATTAAATAGGACGAGACGAACCATTCAACTCGCCTAATGTCAGACTCAACTTGGTTCGCGCTTACCTGTAAAATGAGTCAAGCACGAGCCGATTGCTCAACAAAAATGCAACTTGTCATATTTTTTTTATTGAAATTCTCAATTTGACAAGTTTACCAGCGTGCGGCAGGCATGGCCAAAATGCTGCTCGACTCACGCCCTTGGCTTCCCATTTAACAACCCTAGAGAGGGCATAGAAGGAAAAATAAAAGAAATACAAAGGAAGTTGGATCAGTTTGGGCCATTTATGGGCCGTCCCAAATTTTGCAGATGAACCGGGTAGAAATTATATCACACCCTGTTTTTTAAGTTTCATTTTCATAATGAAATTTAAAAGTTATTTGTACAAAAATCAGGTGAAATTTAATTTTAAATAATAATATTATGTAATTAAATTAGTTTGTCCAATTACACACCCTTATTACCACCACCCACGACATTTCACTTTCCAAATCCTAATCATTCATCTCTCCATTCTCTCTCTGTATCACACCACCACAACCCTCCAACGACAACAATAATCACGACCTTCCGGGGACGATATCACCATTACTCCATTATTCCATCGCAATGATCGCCACCACACATCACACAGGAGGCACCGTCGACGATGCCTCTGATGCGCTAATGACACCTTGCTATTCTCCTTTTGTTCAAAGTTTTGCTAGCCACTGCTTAGAGCAACGCCTTTGCGGTGACATTGTGAGCGCCGCGTGATGCCTTTGAGCTTTGATTAGTTTAAAAATGGTATTTCTTGTGATGACAACTTTGAGAATAGCATTGCTCCAGCGACAGTGACAATGGCGTTGTCCGTGCTCAAATGCAGCCAAAGTATTGGTGGTAATTTTTTTGTGATAGCTTAAGCCATCGTCACTGTAGCCAGAGTTGTTGCCAGTGTTTGTTTGTGCTTGACAACATGAGCCCACTAGGCCCGTTGTAGTTGGTGGTTTTTGTGTGTGGTGGTGTGTTGCGATTGGTAATGTTTGCTAGTAGTGGTAGTGTGTTTTGGGTTTTGTGTGTAGTGGTGGTTGTGGTGGTGGTGAAAGTTTGTGGTTTGTGCTGGTTATTAGCGTGAAGTGTTGCTGTAATGGTTTTGAAATGATTTTTGGGAAGTGATTTTTTTGGATTTCATCTTTCGATCTACTTTGCCGAAGTGTTCGGGTGGTGGTGCAGGTTGTGGTAACGTGGTGGTGCTAGTTAGGGGTGTAAGCGGTCCGATTTTACCGATTTTTGACAAATTTTCAAATCAAATCGTTTAAACCGGTTTAAGAAAAATTCAAACCTAAACCAAACCATTTTGAACGATTTGAAAAAAACTCAAACCTAAACCTAACGGTTTGGTCCTGTTTAAAACCGTCGATTTCGTCGTATATTTTTTTTTGTCAGTGTACTTTTATGACATTAATTCATTGAATTCAATATATATTTATATCTTACTAACAATAAATCTAAAACAATCTAAGCCCTTGTTTCAACCAAATTTTCGGGACAAAAAAATGAAAATTTGGACTATTATCACACAAGTCCAATCGCATTTGTTGACCTGTTGTTTCGTGCGTGGGACCCAACTTCCTTTCCAATGGTCAATTTTCTCATTATGATAACATGAAAAATATAACTCGAACAAGGGCTAAATATATCTACTATAACTTTAAATATCTACTAAATCAAAATGAAATCACAATAAAATAAAAGTTAGTTTTTTTTTTTTTCATTTTTGTTCACCTTTTTTAAGCTAATGATGTTATGATAACGTTACAATACAAGTCTACTATACGAGATATAAGGCAAAAAAAAAAAATCGATCCAACAAGACCTCGTGAATATCATATTTGAAAAAAGGTTATTCATTAGACAAAGAGAATAACCAACCACAATAATAAAACAGTTATTTATAATATTTAAACATAACAATTACACAAAGCTTACGTTTGTATGTTGTTACGAAACACATTTAATTTTAGATTCTTACCTCAATTTGTTCAAAAAAATTATTGATTTGAAACTTTATTCGTAGCAAATATTATCATCGAAGGTTTAGGATCTCTGTCTCTGATTTGGTGTAATGGACTATAATTCGACTTTGAAGAGGCGTAAAAAATCTGAAGAAGTTTGTATGGTGCTGGTGGCTCAAGACTGTGTCGGGTGTCGGCTGGAGTTCATCTGAATTCTGAAGAGGAAAATGACTTTTGATAGGTTATGTTAGTTTTGAGATTATTAGATATAAATTAGGATTATTAGGTAATAAATTATTATTATTATTATTTTCAATTTGTGGTTTTTGTTCAATTTCACATAAGTCGTTAACAACAACAAAAAATTATACCTCTCAACAAAAAACTCATGCGGGTGATGCGTGTAGTTGAGATTTAGCCCCCGTTTGGCCCCCATTTTTTGGAAATAAAAATGGATGGAATAGTATTTTCTTGAAAAATGAGTGGTTGAAAAAGATGAAAAAAATTTTGATTTACGTGTGATATTATTTTATGGAAGATTGTGTGGTTGAAAATAAGAGAGAAAAATGGAATGTAATGACATGAAAATCAATGGGGGCCAAACGGGAGCTTATATGTGTCAGAATGCCTATGGAGAGTGATTTATACACTTATTTAGGCCGTTAAAATTGATTATTTTTTATGGCTTAATCCTACGTATATATCGTGTGTATGTTACAATCGATGGAAGATACGAGAATAAAGAAAATAAGCTGGAAAATGACTCAATTGCATCAAGGGCAAAGTCCGAGGACAAGAATGCAATAATCAAAAGTTGAGTCGGAATGCATAACGATGAGTTAAGAACACCGAGAGTCAATTGGAATTGAAGAGAAGTTAATGGGATGAGAAATTTTGGAAAATGATCAAAACACACACTTTAGGAAGTTCAGGGATCAAATTGCAAATTGGCCTCTAAAAAAATTGAACCATGCGTACGCATGGGCCTGCAGGCCTTGTGTACTTAAGGTTGGGAAATGAAACTTCTGAAGCTCATTTGAGTGTGTTATGCGTACAAAAAAATTTGTTTCCTTATTTTGTTTTGGAAAGTCTTTGTTTACAATTTTTTGCACGATATTTATACCAAAAGTCGATAAAAACACGGGGAACCTAATTTTTATCATCTTGGAAGCCGACAAAGAGGAAAAAGAGAGCGGAATATACTTTGAAGAACAAGACTTCATCACTTGGATTCGGAATTGAAGGCATAAAGTGAAGGATTTCAGATTATTTTCATACTTTAATGATTTGGGTGATGTCGTTCTTTTATTTTTCCTGTTTTTCCTACATTAATATGATAAACTAAATATCTTTGTATTGGATGGATGACAAAACTGATTGACTCTTAGTTTTTAATTCAAGACCTTATGTTTTTATCTTAATTCTTGTGTTGTGGTTTCTTTAATATGCATATCCATATTGTTTTAATATTTGCGCACCATTAGGACAATAATTTGCTTATTCGTAGTGTTGGAAAACTCACGGTAAGTAAAACACTGTTATTGGAACGCATGGGAAATGAATGTCAGGAATAATATTTGTGACGTGTACAATCATGTGTGATAATCCTATGCATCAATGTGTGTTTGCCATATGAGTTCGGAGTAGGAATATGATCTTCTCGTGGTAATCATAGGTTTATTATATATTGGGAAAGAATAATAAATAAAAGTGGAATTATCGATCGTCACAATTGCATGAGTTGAGATAGTTGTCATGTGTTGAGAATTAGAACTAAGAGTTGATCAGTGGCGTCGAAAATCCAATACATTCACTCATCTGAATTCTAAAATAAATTCTCATCAATTTTGCAATTTTTAGTTATAGAACTTAATTAGCTATTTAAACAAACATCAACTTTTAGTTAATCACAAGAATTTAATTATATCGAATACACTAGAATTACACTTTATTTTTTGTGGGACGATAACTCTTTCATCACAATTATTACTTGTACAACGAACTCGTACGCTTGCGAAATTTTGACGAACAAGTTTTTGACGCTGTTGCCGGGGAATAACGGTGTTAATTTTAGTTATTAGATATTTTAAATTCGTTTATTTTTATTTCATTTTTAGTTGTTGTTTTTAGACTACCATTACACCGCTTAATTCTCTTGTGTCTCAACACTTTTTAGGCGACTTTAGTTTATGCAAAATCCTGACGAGCCAGATCTCTTTCCAATAGACCACAAAATAGAAAGAACATTTAGAAATCGTAGAAGAGTTCAATGTCAAGCAAGGAGAATGAACGATAACCAAAATCTACCATAGAATTAGGTTAAACTTCACGAGCAAATACCGCAGCCAAATCAATCGAGAACTATCCAGAACGAAGCCCCTATATTAGTTGGAGATTATGTTAATCCAATTCCAGCACCAGTGCAACCAGCTGTAGTATATCCTCCCTTTGGACAACCTAATTTCCACCTTAGACTAGATGTCATCAATTTGTTCTAAAATCACCAAGGCATCAAGTTCTTTGGAAAAGCCACAGAGAATCCTCATGAATATATTTCGGCGTTTCTTATGCTATGTGAGGTAATCAGTCATGAAGGAATATCAACAGATGCATTTCGAATGAGATTATTCCCTTATAACTTGAAAGACACTGCAAGGGAATGATTTCTTTGTTTACCACCTGGGAGTATTCAATCTTAGAACGATATGGTTCAAAAATTCATGATGAATTTTTTTCCACCTTCTCGAGTTCATCAAGTCAGGAATGAAGTCCATACTTTCAAGCAGAAAGATCTCGAGAGCTATCCGGAGGCATGGGAGAGATTCAAGAATTTCTTCAGGAAATGCCCTAGCCTTAACATCCCTGAAAAAGGCTCAGCAATATCTATTCTACTACGGTCTAAAGCAAGAATTCAAAAATATGATAGATGTTTCTGCAGGAGGATCGGTGATGAAACTTGATGTGGATGAGACATATGACTTGTATGAAAGAATAGCTGAGAATCAATTGATGTGGCCAACTGATAGGGAAGCTCCAAGAAAGACAACAGGGTTGCATAATATAGATGCAGTGACAGCATTGGCTGCACAAATGGAAGTTCTTACTATGAAAATGGATATCTATCTCAGTCAGTTAATATGGTATACCAATCTCCACCGGTTTGTGAAGGTTGTGGAGCCGATCATAATACTACGCACTGCCCTCTAGCGTCTACACATGTTAACCGGTCTGAAGAAGTGAGCTATGTGCAGAACTTTCAGAGACAGCAAAATAGTCCATTCTCCAACACATTTAATCCGGGTTGGAGGAATCATCCAAACTTTTCATGGTCTAGCAATCAGGGACAGGGACAAGGACAATGACAAGGACAAGGAGGTAACAATCAGAATAAACCGCCGGGTTTCCAACAGCAGCAACAACAGCAAGGAAATAAATCATCTTTAGAAGATTTGCTAGCTCAATACATTATTAAAACTGAGACCAACTTTCAAAATCAACAGGCCTCAATCAAGAACTTGGAACAACATGTGGGACAGATTGCAGCTGCACTATCAGGTAGAGCTCAAAGGACGTTATCTAGTAACATCGAGACAAACACTAAGGAGCAGGTCAAAGCCATAACTACACGGGGTGGAGTCTAGCTACCAGAAATACATGTAAAGCGGCTAGCAACTATCACAAAAAAGACACCTACCACGGGTGAGGAGCAAGTGGATGAATTAGACAAAACAACAGAGGAAAATCGAATCGAGTCATCAGGCAATCCACAAGTTAAGACAAGCACTCCTATCAAAGCATATGTGTCTCCAATCCCATTTCCAGAGAGACTGCAAAAACATAAGCTAGATAAGCAGCTTCAGAAATTTTTGGATATATTTAAGAAGCTGCACATTAACATACCGTTCGCTGAATCCCTAGCTCAAAAACGCAGCTATGCCAAGTTTATGAAATACATCTTATCAAACAAGAGGAAGCTAGAAGACAATGAAACGGTCATGCTTATTGAGGAGTACAGCGCAATTCTCCAGCACAAATTACCACCGAAACTAAAAGACCCAGTGAGTTTTAATATTTCTTGTAATATTGGTAATTTGTATATAGATAAGGCATTGTGTGAATTTGGAGCTAGCATTAATTTAATGCCTTTATCTCTTTTCAGGAAACTAGGTTTGGGGGAAGCAAAAGCGACTACAATTTCACTGCAGTTAGCCGATAGGTCGATTAAACACCCGTGAGGTATTTGTGAAGATATTTTGGTCAAGGTCGATAAATTTATCTTCCCTGTGGACTTTATTATTCTGGATATGGAAAAAGATCGGGAAGTCCCCCTCATATTGGGTCGTCCATTTTTGGCTACAGGAAAGGCTCTGATAGATGTGCAAAAGGGTCAGTTGATATTGAGGTTAGATGAAGAGGAACTGACAATCAACGTGTTTAGAGCCTTCAGATTTCAGAATGAACCAGATTCTTCCATGCAGATTGACATAATAAAGGAAGCAGTGTCAAAGACATTCAAACTTGATCACCCTCAAGATCCGCTTGAGGCTTGCTTGGTGCATTCTCAGGATTTGCCATCGAAAAAAGAGGAAGCAGAAGAGTGTGCACATTATTTGGCAGTCATACCACCACTGTTCAAACAGTCATGTTTGGAGCTTGGTGAAAGACCCACAAAACCTTTACCATCTATATAGCAAGCTCCAACTCTTGAACTCAAACAGTTTCCCATTCATCAGCGCTATGCGTATTTTGGGGAAAAGAATTCGCTCCCAGTAATTATCTTGAACAATCTTACAGAATCAGAGAAAGATCAACTGCTGAGAGTACTTCGAGAGCACAAGACAGCATTAGGATGGACGATATCAGACATAAAAGGAATCAGCCCTTCGCTTTACATACACAGGATATTGATGGAAGATGATTACAAAGCTTTAGTTGAGCATCAATGCAGATTAAATCTGAATATGCAGGAAGCGGTAAGAAAAGAAGTATTAAAGTTTTTGGATGCAGGGATAATCTATCCCATATCAGACAGTCATTGGGTCAGTCCAGTACAAGGTCCCAAATGAAAATAACGAGCTCATCCCTACACGAACAGTCACTGGTTGGAGAGTCTGCATTGATTATCACAAACTCAACAATGCCACTAGGAAGGATCAATTTTCCCTCCTTTTCATTGACCAAATGTTGGAAAGACTCGCTGGACATGCCTACTACTATTTCTTGGATGGTTATTCGGGGTACAACCAGATTCCTATAGTGCCTGATGATCAAGAGAAGACAACCTTTATATGCCCTTATGGCACTTTTACTTCTAGGAGGATGTTCTTCGGCCTTTGCAATGCTCCAGCCACCTTTCAGCGCTGTATGATGTCTATTTTCTCAGACATGGTGGGACATATTATTGAGGTGTTTATGGATGATTTCTCAGTGTTTGAAAAATCATTTAAGGGGTGCCTTGAACACTTGGGAAAAGTGTTGCAGCGGTGTGAAGACACAAACCTTGTATTAAATTGGAAAAAATATCATTTCATGGTTCAAGAAGGGATTGTGTTAGGGCATTTGATTTCATCACGGGGTATTGAGGTTGATAGAGCTAAGATACAAGTCATCGAAAAACTAACACCACCGGTAATAGTTAAGGGAGTTAGAAGTTTCTTGGGTCACACTGGGTTCTACCGTCGCTTCATCAAAGATTTTTCCAAAATCTTGAAGCCATTATGCAATCTACTGGAAAAAGGGGCCCCATTTCACTTTTCTGAGGAGTGCTTAACAGCTTTCAACATCTTAAAAGAAAAATTGGTTTCTACTTCAGTATTAGCTTCTCTAGATTGGAATTATCCGTTCAAACTTATGTGTGATGCCAATGATCACGTAGTGGGGACGGTGTTGGATCAAAGAAAGGAGAAGAATTCCCATGTTATCCACTATGCCAGTAAGACTTTGGATGAGGCTCAAATGAATTATGCGACTATAGAGAAAGAGCTTTTGGCAGTAGTGTTCGTCGTTGAGAAATTTAGATCATACTTGATTGGGTCAAAAGTGATTGTCTATACGGATCATTCTGCCTTAAAATATCTACTAAGCAAGAAGGATGCAAAGCCGAGGCTTATTCGATAGATACTGCTATTGCAAGAGTTTGATTTGGAGATCAGAGATAAAGAGGGCAGTGAGAATGTTGTGGCAGATCACCTTTCTTGCCTTGAATCGCATGAGTCAAACCCTACAGTGGAGATCAATGAAGTTTTTCCTGATGAAATGCTTTTTCAGATTATCACTACACCATGGTACGCCTATTATGTTAATTATTTGGTCCGCTCCATCATCCCACCAGACTACTCGAGTCACCAAAAGAAGAAATTATTCAGTGACATAAAACACTACTTTTGTGATGATCCAATTCTTTATAGAAGGGGTCCATATCAAATCATACGTCGTTGTGTGCCAGAGGTAGAGCAGCATTAAATATTAGAGTCATGTCACTCTGTACCGTCTGGGGGCCACTTCGCAGCAACTAAGACAACAGCAAAGGTACTACAGTCGGGTTTCTATTAGCCTACGTTGTTCAAGGACGCACATTATATGGTGAAACATCGTGACAAGTGTCAAAGGACTGTAAATATCTCAAGGAAAAACGAGATGCCTTTAAACAACATTTTAGAAGTTAAAATTTTCGACGTTTGGGGCATTGACTTCATGGGACCATTCCCTTCCTCCCACGGTCAACAATACATACTAGTGGTAGTGAACTACGTGTGTAAGTGGGTTGAAACTGTGGCTTTGCCAACTAACGACGAGTGAGTGGTAAATCAGTTCATGAAGAAGAACATTTTCACTCGATAAGGCACTCCGAGGGCAATTATTAGTGATGGTGAAAAGCATTTCTGTAATCGCTTATTTGCATCGCTGTTGGCCAAATATAGAGTAAAACACCGTGTCTCGACTCCGTACCATTGTGTGTAGGTTACAATCAATAAAAGATACGAGAATAAAGAAAATAAGCGGGAAAAATGACTCAATTACATCAAGGGCAAAGTTTGGGGACTAGAATACAATAATTCAAAAGCTGAATTGGACCAAAGAACGATGAGTTGAGAACACCAAGAGTCAATTAGAGTTTAAGAGAAGCTAATGGAACAAGAAATTTTGGAAAAAAATCAAAACACACACTTCAGAAAGTTCAGGGACCAAATTGCAAATTTGCCCCTAAAATAATTGAACTATGCGTACGCATGGGCCTGCAGGCCTTGCGTACACACGGTTGGAAAATTGAACTTCTGAAACTCAATTGAGGCTACTATACGTACGCACCAAATGAACCATGCGTACGCATGGTTCAACTCCGACAAAAAAAATTCTGTTTCCTTATTTTGTTTTGGAAAGTCTTGGTTTGAAATTTTTTGCACCATATTTATAACAAAAGTCGGCTAAAACATGGGAGACCCTAATTTTCTAACATCTTGGAAGCCGACAAAGAGGAAAAAGAGAGCGGAATATACATTGAAGAACAAGATTTCATCACTTGGATTCGAAATTGAAGGCATAAAGTGAAGGATTTCAGATTATTTTCATACTTTAATGATTTGGGTGATGTCGTTCTTTTTCCTGTTTTTCCTACATTAATATGCTAGACTAAATATCTTTGTATTGAATGGATGACAAAACTGATTGACTCTTAGTTTTTAATTCAAGACCTTATGTTTTTATCTTAATTCTTGTGTTGTGGTTTCTTTAATATGTATATCCATATTGTTTTAATGTTTGTGCACTATTAGAACAATAAGTTGCTTATTCGTAGTGTTGGAAAACTCACGGTAAGTAAAACACTGTTATTGGAACGCATGGGAAATGAATGTTATGAATAATATTTATGACGTGTGCAATCATGTGTGATAATCCTATGCATCAATGTGTGTTTGCCATATGAATTCGACTAGGAATATGATCGTCTAGTGGTAATCATAAGTTTATTATATTTTGGGAAAGAATAATAAATAAAAGTGGAATTATCGATCGTCACAATTGCATGAGTTGAGATAATTGTCATAGGCTGAGAATTAGAACTAAGAGTTGATCAGTGGTGTCGAAAATCCAATACATTCACTCATCTGAATTCTAAAACAAATTCTCATCAATTTTGCAATTTTTAGTTATAGAACTTAATTCGCTATTTAAACAAACATCAACTTTTAGTTAATCACACGAATTTAATTATATCGAATACACTGGAATTACACTTTATTCCTTGTGGGACGATAACTCTTTCATCACAATTATTACTTGTACAACGAACTCGTACGCTTGCGAAATTTTAACGAACACAATGGTGCATGTCGTGGTAATGTGGCGATGTAGCATAAATGGTGTTGACGACGGTAGGATGGGAATGGAGGTGGCAAGAAGAGTCTTTATGACCAATTATTTAGTTAATTTGTGACTAATAAATAAATACATGACTTAAAAAATGTGATTGTAAAACTTTGATCGCGACTCACACTTTATTAAATTGTGAACGAAAAATAAATTGTGATCAATTAATTTGATAATTTGTGATCATGAAATAAGTTGTGATTAATAAAATTTGTGATTCGTGACTGATAAATAAATTGTGACCTATAAATTTTTTTATTTGTAATTGAGATTTGTGACCTATAAAATTTTTGATTTGTGACAGAGAAATAATTTGTAATCAATTAATTTGCTAATTTGTGATGAAATTATATAAAATTGTAACATTAATATATTTAATGAATAAAATATATTTTTAATTAATTATTTCATAAATTTTTTTTTTAATAATATTTGATTTTTGAAGTTTTGAACCTTGTTTCTTAGTTTTGAAATGTGTCACAGTTAAACTCTTATATATGAAATTTTCCCATCTACCAGACTCCAATCGCTATTTGCGCCAATCCCATTCCAAACCCAACATATTATTATAGGCTTTGTTTGATTATCATTTTTTTCAAAATTAATTTTTCTCCCTCTTATTTTCAATCACACATTCTTTATTAAAATAATATTACACATAAATCAAAAAAATTTCCTTATTTTTCAACCACACACTCTCCATCAATCTACTATTCTAAAATGTATTTTTCTTAAAAATGGAGTTTAAACACCCTCATAGTTTCTTCCTTAGTCATATGAAGAATTATTCTTCTCAAATAGGGCCACATGGGCCCTCTTGCAGGCACCCTGCCAAGTGCTAATGTGGGGGACACATATCTCCCTGGAAAAATAAGACCTATGTAGTAGAGCTTGTCGTACGAAACCAAAAGTTCTATAATTTCTCTGAACTGAGAGTGAAAATAGGAAAAGACCACTTGTCTAAGGCCACATGAGCCTTGGATAGGGCGTTGTTCGTCCAGAGCCCACATGGGCCCTAGACGTAAAAGTTTTGCTAGACAGACCCTGCCAATAGGGGTACATGTCTCCCCCCGAAAATCCAGGGTCCATGTGGCCCTGAATAAGTGGCATTCAAAGTGTATATTGAGTTTAAAAGTTTACGTATGGATTTTCAAATGTGTACATGCGCACATACTTGATCGTATACCATCTTTGGATAAGTGGCATTACTCTAGACGCATAGCACCTTTCAAGAAATACTGTGTATGCTTCTGCAATTAGACAGACCCCTGCCAATAGGGGGACATGAGATCCAGGGCCCATGTGGCCCTAGATAAGTGGCATTACTCTGGACTTATAGCACTTGTCGAGAAAATACTGTGTATGCTTCTGCAATTAGACCAATTTTACCTCAAATGTCTATTAAAAACCTCTAATTTATTAGATTTCTGTACCTTCCATCTCTAGCCCATTTTGATCCGTACTATGCAGATTCGTTTTCAGATGACTCTGATTCGGGTATCCATAACAACATTTTTGTGTTGAACAGAGTGATGGTAATGAAAACTGTGTAGAGTTGAGTTCAAACGAGGCTAGAGATTCTAAACAATTTGAAAAAAGAAGGCTCTTTTGCGTTGTTTTTCTTTTACCAATTAAATGGTCATGGGTTTTAGCATGATGTCTATACGGACATGGCAATTATTCAGATACTTTGCGATTTATGTATGGAGAGGGAGCCGTGTTCTGTTTTATCAGAGGTTACAAAGTCGAAAAGGAGTATTTTAGTTTTCAGGTTTTGGATTTGTTGGAGGCAATGGTGAACAGGATTGAGTCCGATGGCCTTGGTTCGGTAAGTCGGGCAATTCATGCTTGGATTAAGGCATATGTTAGTTTATTCATGTTTGAAGCGGCCATTGACACACTGTTCAAGATAAACAGGCATGGAGTTGATCCGTGTATGTTGTCTTGCAACTTTCTGATTGATAAGTTGGCTAAACATGAGAAAGCGGTATGGCTATTGCTCTTTGTGAGTAAATGAAATGGCCCAGGGACTTTGTAGCATGGTAGGTCGAATTTTGCTATGAAGTTTTAAGAGCTTTGATGGGTGAAAAAGTGCCAATGGATGTCTTTAAATGTGGAGCTGTGATTCATGATTTGTTTTAAGGAAAAAAAAACTGAAAGAAGCAGAGATTATTTTTGTTGACATGGAAAAGCAAGGATTAGTTCCTAACAGATTTTGTTATTGCACCTTGATCCATGCATATGTTCAGCCTAAGATGGTGTAACAAAACTAATTCTACGACCGTCACTGCAATCCTTCTGTGCTTGTGCAAAATAGACATGGCATCCAAGGCAATAGAAGTGTTCAAGAACTCTAAGGACTCAAGCACTTTAGTTTTGTGAAATTGCATGTAATGTGGTGATTGTTGGCTTGTGCAAAACTGTAAAGTTAGACGAGGCTATGGAATTCTTGATGAAATGAAGGCTAGAAAGATGGTTTTGGATATTAAGAACAACGCCAATTTGATAATTGGCTATTGTCTCCATGGAAGAATGTTTGATGGTTTAAGTTTATTTGAAGAAATGACAAAAAAGGATTACCTGTATCATACTTGTTTGGGGGGTACTCTGTAAATGGTTTTGCATAATATCTTCTGGATAATATGAAGGGAATAGGTTTGGTTCCAAGCACCAAAAATCAAAACTCGATAATATGAGGCTTATGTTAGGGTAGAAAGGTGGGGGAAGCAGAAATGTATTTGGGTAGCTTGGAAGGTAAGTCTAGGAAACTATTGTGCCATGATAAAGGCTTCTGTGAATATGATAATGCGAGAAAGACGCATAAACTTTTCCTCAGGTTTTTCGAAAAAGGGCAGTAAGTGAAAAAGACTTCTTTTTTGAAACTTCTTAGCAGCCTTTGTAGGGAAGGTAAATATGATCTAGCTATCAAGTTATTTGAGATAGTGCAATCTTTAGAAGACCGTCCTTTTAAGAAAATGTATCGCAAGCTCATTACTTCAATTTTTGTGTTGGAAATGTGAAAAAGTGGCATTTGACATTATGGTTTTGAGAGGATTATCTCCAGATGATCTCTTCATTTATACGAAGGATAGGGGCTTTAGTGGTGACTTGGTTACTTATAATGAATCTTTGTGTTGGGCGGGAAAGCTCCGATACCACTTGTTGATCCCAAACTGGATTGAAAAGAATGAGATTTAATGACAATATTGAAGTAAACAAGATCACATCACAAAAACAAGATTTAAAGTAAAGAAGAACAAAAAAGGTTAATCGCAGAGGAACGATGTTTATTACTAAATAATATGGAGAAAACAAGTACAACTTAGCAAAATTGCTACTCACAAAACTGACAGAGGAGTCTCATATTTTTAGGGAAAATCAATCCTTAGAAGTAGAGTTGTATATGAAATAAAATACTTAAAAGTTTCCCTATTTGAACTCTTCAAGTCCAACTTAAATTTCCACTGTCAATGGGCTTCGAAATAGAACTTTAAGTAGAATTTAACAATTAAACTTGAATAGGATTCCTCGAAGCATTCCAACTAGAATTCCTCTTGATGTGCACTTAAATTAGAATTCTACAATTATTTCAACAAAAGAATTTAGGTCACCCAAAAATTCTAACAATCTCTACCTTAAAATTCTAACAATCTCTACCTTGACACGAATTCCATTGCAACTGAACGATACTCCTAGATTTCAAATCCGTCTACATCGAAATGAACTGGCTAATCTCCTCAACCCAGTAATCAAACACTCCATATAAACCAAAAAACCGTCATCTGCTCAGCGTCTACAAGCGACACCCGAACCTAATCCCAGAGTTTCCAAAATGCCTCATCGAAATTAATATTGATCACACATGGTCGAAACACAAACTGTAGCAAGAACCAAACCAAATGCTTGATTAGAATGTCCCTCGTTGGAACTGTCACCTTCAACATCTTTAGAAGCATCCCACACATTACTGATACCACGATACCTATGCTCGATGAGTCCAACCCCAACAATTGAACACAATGTACCCGTTGAAATTGGTGACAAAGCGAAATCACCAACGCTCTCCCTAACAGTATTCTAAACCGACTCAGAGTTCAACACAAGAAGTACAGTACCAAACTGAACTTTCACCACGATACTAAGCTTATCTAAATGTCTTCTCTTAACTGGTTCAGCACTCCTTTGCAAAATGTACAACTCGAATCTTCTCCATCCCTCCAGTACAACCCGGACTCCCTTTCGGGCCTTTGAGACTCTACCTCCTCCATAGAATTTATACCCTTTTAAATCCAGAGAACTCACCAAGATGAGATTCCTCTTCAGATTTGGAACATATCGAACCTAGCCAAGTGTTCTGATCGTCCCATCCTACAACCGCAATCTGACTCGATCGATTCCAGTAATACGACAAAACTGGTTGTTTCTCATTACAACTCCACCTTGCTGAACAGCCTCATATATCTAAAATAAATTCCTATCGGAATACATATGGTACGAACATGCCGAATCAAGAATTCACTCCTCGTCAGGTCTAGATTCCACATCAGATACAACGGTCAACATCACATCCCTACCATCTAAAAAATCCTCAACTACATTGGTTTCGTTTGATGTCAAAGGTTGCGTTCCACGATTTATAGCTAAATCACCTCTAGCCTGCAAAATATAGCAATCCTTCCGAATATATCCCTTCCGTTTGTAATAGTAACAATACACATTGCTAAAGTTGAATTTCAATCTGCCTCTCCATCGATTACCTTGAGATACAAGAGCTTCCCCCATCCCTTAATGTAGCTCCAACCAAATGTTTCATTTTCTCCTTTGAGTGCAAAGCATCATAGATATAGTCTATAGTCAAAGTATCTCGACTATATAAGATGGTGCTCCAAAACGATGAATAAGAACTAGGCAGTGAACACAACAGGATCAAAGCAAGATCATCTTCATCGTACTTAACCTCCAACATTTCCAAATCCACAACTATTTCCTTGAACAGGACAATGTGATCTTCCACCGCCCTCCTTCCGCCATGCGATGGGAATACAACTTCTGTTTAAGAGCTAGTTTACTGGTAGGACTCTTAGTCATAAATAATTGCTCTAATCTCAACCACAAAGCAGCCGCCATCTTCTCCTTCAAGACATCTTGCAGAATATTGTTAGATAAATGAAGATGAATCAACGATATAACCTTCCGATCTTTCCGTTGTTTCTCCTCCATTGTCTAATCAGCTGGCATCTTCTCAAAATCAGCAACGCATCAATCCAAATCCAACTGCACCAGAACAGCCCTTATCTTTACTTGCCATAAAAAAAAAACCTTGTATTGTGATCTAATTACGGAATATCATACTTTAACTCAGCCATCCCGAAAAAATCTCAACCAATCTACGAAAGGAACCAAGTTTTGATACCACTTATTGGGCGTGGAAGCTCCGATACCACTTGTTGATCCCAAATCGGATTGTAAAGAATGAGATTTAATGATAATATTAAAGTAAACAAGATCACAGCACGACAACAAGATTTAAAGTAAAGAAAAACAAAAGCGGTTAATCGTAGGGGAACGATATTTATTACTGAACAATATAGAGAAAACAAGTACAACTTAGCAAAATTGGTACTCAGAAAACTGTCAGAGAAGCATCATATTTATAGGGAAAAATCAATCCCTAGAAGTAGAGTTGTATATGAAATAAAATGCCTAAAAGTTTCCTTATTTGAACTTTTCAAGTCCAACTCTCAATGGGCTTCAAAATAAAAATTTAAATAGAATTTGACAATTAAACATGAATAGGATTCCTCAAAACATTCCAAATAAAATTCATCTTGATGTACACTTCAATTATAATTCTACATTTATTTTAAAAAAAGAATTCAGGTCACCCCAAAATTCTAACACTATGATGGTCTTATAAAAGAAAATCAGAAAAGTGCTCCATCTCGAACAGATGACAGAAGAAGCACGAAGCAAAGCAGGTGGCAGCAGGTCTTTGGTGCGAAATGGAGGAGATGAGATTAATTGATGTCATTTGCTACACAGCTTCAATATCGACATTAGCAAATGCTTGCATATTCAACATTGAATTGTCTACCAACTTTTAAGCTGACATAATATTATAATATATTTTACGGTTTCATAAGGTTAGATTTACCCATTGTCTTACTGGTGCATGTTTTAGTTCTTTTGTAATTGAAAACTGAATGTTTAGCATACAGCCTTAAGTTAGTAGTTTTTATGTATTATCTTTCTCAGTCTTAGCTGAAATTGTCTGCCAAAGATCACAATTACATTGGATCAGAGCACTTTGCTGCTAGGACTATTTAATATCTAGTGCTGGCGAAGTTGAAATAAATGTGTTTCTGAGAATTCAGTAGCTGAACCAAGAAATAGTTACGCACAAGCAAGTATTGCCACTTCTTTATGCCGGGTAATAATTTTCGTGATCTTTGCAACTTGGCGGCAAAATGATCCATTTGGTTCATGGATTATTAGAATGTTAGGTGAGAACGCGGAGGGCTGGAGGTTGTGGCTGCTGGCCTTGGAGGGTGAAGATCATGTTGAGAGTTAGAAACTCTAATTCTACCATCAAGAGCAATAAAATTGTAGAAAGAAAATAGACATAAGAACACATAAAATTTACAGAGGTTCACCTCAATGTGAAATTATTTTCTCATCCGCTGCAGTAATTTCCATTCATGAAAAAAAGTTTACAAAAGAAAATTTGCACACCCTATCTTTTATAACCCCTTTCTCTTTTGGATGGTAATACAATACCCTGATAACAGGGGCGGAGCCAGGATAAAAGAGTTATGAGGGTAAATTTCACAAAATTTTAATTGTGGAGACAAAATTGAAAATTATAAATCTTGAAAAATCTTAATTTAATGTTTTGGAATTGAAATTTAGTTTCGGGGCAGCTGATTCCACTGGTCCCACACTAACTTTGCCCATGCCTGATTACGACAAATTAACGTACACTAGAGAAATATGTACCAAATTAACAAGACTTTCCAACGAAGTAATTTTCTGTTTCTCTTGGTCCTTGACAAAGGTTTGAATTCAAAGGGCTGGGTTGCTTTTGCAGATGTATTTGTTTCAGCTATGAATGTAGGTAAACTCTCATCATTCTTCGTAAAAACACCGAAAGGTACACTTGCATGTTATCAAATTTTCCTTGAACTAAGAGATAAAAAAAGGAACTAAGGTATTAAATAAGGATACATTTATTTATTTATTTAAATATGATCTTCATAATTACAATCTAGTTTCCATGCAAGGTCGAAAGAAATCAAAATAGCAAATGCAAATCTCTCTTAGAGCTGTCAGCATATTCCACAATACTAAGAAACACATTCTCATGACAAGGTAAGACAATTTTGGAATTGTTGTCAAATCCAAACTGTTCTTGTGCCAGATGAAGCAAGAATTTGAAGAGAGGATGGTTTAATAAGCTTAAATTGACAACATATCTCTTGCAACTGTCGCCTACATATACCACAAAATGACCTTCTGGAACATCTTTTGGTACAAACTCATAATCTTCATGCACGCTGCTTTTAGGATAATCCCATGTTAAAAGGTTGAACATTCTGGAAGCTGTTCTTTTGAACTTCCTAAGGTATATTTTGAGACAATTTTCTCTCCTCATTCTCATGCATGTAGGAGGGAGTCTCTGAGAGAGAAGCGAGCGCGCGTATGTATCTATCAACGGCCTGTTTCTGTGTATATGTATTCTTGAATGACTATATATAGGACATAAAAGATATTTCAGAAGGGGTACAAGTCACCTTTTTTCTTCAAGACACATTATCTTTGTCTGCTGCATCATTAACTGTTAACCAGTTAAAATAATAACTTATTTAAAAGTTTAAATAAGCCCGTGTTTTTCTGTCATTAAAGTAGGAAAATGAGTCTCGGAATAGTGAATTTTTGAATAATGTGTGGTTAAAAAGAAGGAAAAAGTTTTAAGGTTACATTTAAAATGTTTTATTATGAGAATAGATGGTTAAAAATGAGTTTGTGAGAAAAAAATTTGAAATAATGATGTACAAACAGGGCCTAAGTTAGCGAGTGATTGTACTTGTACCAATTGGTTACCATCTAATTATCTGTTTTTGACTTTCTATACACCTGCATGTGGAGTGTTGATGATCTGTATGTGTATATGCATTCACACCAGCTATTCTTTTCCTCTCTCTCTCTCTAATTACTATTCTAATTATATCACGCTAATTAGTTGATGAATTATTCATGAAAGCACTTAAAATATACACACAAAATCTTATGATTATCAAGAATCAAAACGAAAAGGACTTGACTTTATCAACATTGAAAGCCTTGGTTGCTTTTGAGTTTGGACATTCTAATATATGTATCATGCTCGTTTAATATAATTGATCTAAAAATATACATATTGAGAGCACACAGAATGATTGGTGGGAAGACAAGTTGGGTATTATCAATTGGTGATTTTCAGAAGGACATGTTAGTACTATATAAAATAGCTAACGGTTTAACCTATAAAAAAATCTTGGTTTTCTAATCAAATATGAATTTTGCTAGACGAAAGGATCACATGGGCCCTGCCTGTTTGGCGCCCTCTATTCGAACAGGGCCCACGTGACCCTATTCGAATAGCTTTTTCCACCATTCCTTGAAAAAATGGAAATAGGTTCATGTTGAGAATTTATTGTCAAATCCCATTTGAAGTACAAAGCTGGATCTTTGTATTTTATAAATTCCCATATAAAAATGGTTAGAGCTTGGAAGGAAAAATAAACTTGTATGATAAGATGGAACATAGAGAAAAAGGGATGCAAGCAAATATTTATCATTTATCATGTTCGGTGATGCGTGATTCAGAATCCTATTTCGAGCATCTAATTCATGAACATAGACTTTTGCTCTCATGAAGGACGAGTAGTTGGCTGTTCTGATTTGGGTTAAAAGAATTTGAGGTTATTGAACATTTAAGTGAAATTATGGAATTTTCCCAAGAAGTTCGTTCACTAAGAGGCTATTTGTGCATCATTATAATATAAGTATGATTTACTAGGAATTGTGCCTCAACGTGGATTTAAGTTGTATCATCAATGATTTGAGCCCAAGACATCTCGTCTCAAGAAGAACTTAAGTTAAATGTCGATACCAATTGAACAAAAAAATTAACAAGTACAAAATTATGATAAATATTTGTCCATCATTTTAAAGTACATTATAACTTACTTAAAAAGTTTATCTAAAGTAAAATTTACTTATAAATTAAAAAATATATTTAAAATAATTAATATTTTATTAGTGAAAGTTAAAACAAATAGCTTACTTATTTAATAGCAAAGTAAATCAAATCTTGAATACTAAAGTAAACATTACTTGTAAAAAATTAAAAGAAACTTTATAATTTAATTTTTTAGTTTAGACAAACACGCTTGACCAACAACTTTCGTATCAGAGATTACTTCTCAACCAACGGGAAAGGATTTTACGGTAGATTTTCTTTTCTATTCTATTATTATTATTATTATTATTTTCAATAAAGCCATTTAATGTGAGGGTTCTTATTATCCGTAACCT
This sequence comes from Olea europaea var. sylvestris, assembly GCF_002742605.1. Classification (NCBI taxonomy): domain Eukaryota; kingdom Viridiplantae; phylum Streptophyta; class Magnoliopsida; order Lamiales; family Oleaceae; genus Olea; species Olea europaea. Next base: position 7,566,218 of record NC_036248.1, on the reverse strand, counting down.
CGAATTTCTCCATGTATTTCTCCAAACCACATGCTTCATATATATATATAGATGAAGGTCAAAAACCCATATTTTTTTCTCTTATATTCGTGCATTTAGATATTTATATCCGAATAGAATTTACTTAAAAAGAAAAGATAGAAAAATATGGCTGCCAAGAAAAATGCAGAAACTGCAATCTTCATATGTACATTGGCGATCATTTTATGTGGGAGCATCGGCGGAGCAGACCCAGATATATGCATCGAGGAGTGCATGCCAACATGCATGAAGGTCGATGGCGCCATCGTCTCTACCTGTACAAGTGCGTGCGATAAATACTGCAAACAAATTCGTGGCGGCCATCTACTTAAGTTTGTTAAAGGCCATCGAGTTAGAACATAATTATTATAATTGCTACACAATTCTGGACAATTCACTAGTACGTAATGATTTTATATTGTAATTCTGTGGAATGCTATTCATTTCAGCAAGCCGAATATATCATTAAAATATTGGAGCGATAGAGATTTATTTATTTATAATTTATATATGTAAATTTCAAGTTTTTCCATGACCAGAATCTATTGTATTATGGCATTCTTTCCTGTGACTAATCGATGAAGATGTGTAAAAAAATGGAGATTAATAAGCTATTAGTGAAAAATTAATGTAAACAGTTCACTATTTTTATAATTATACAATTAGGTGATTCATTGTGAATATATTTATTTATTGCTTATTTGAGTGGAAGGGCAAATTTGTGTCTTTACAACAACTTAATGGAAAATTTGGATGGAACAGTCATTTGAAACAGTAGCTACTAATTCATAAAAAGTTAAGGATAATGATGTTAAGAATTGAACTTTGAGGATAGAAGAAGTGTAAAGATGGACTTTCAGGTCTCTTTTGTTGGCAGATTTTTTGAACACGATCTGGTAACAAGTAATTGTAAGTGATCTAAAATGATCTAATTATTTTGTTAAATTTAGACGAACGACAACGTGGAAACCAGACGAAACCAGAAGCCTGCATCGATTTCATACATATATACGTGTAAGCAACGGAGACATTAATCAATTAATCATTGACCAACGTTTCTTGTTTGATACATTTCTTTTCCAAATTTCCCAGTGGCTATTTGTTCTCCTGCTACTTCTACTTGTGCTCACAGTTTCTCACCAATGGCAATTGTGGGTAATCAATGTTTTTATTCTCACTCACTCAAATCTCATGTTTCACCTTTCTGGAATTTCAAACCGAGTTTCAGCTCCAGGCCTCTGTCTCTTTCTATTGCCAGAAAATGGCCCAGAACATTTTCTCAAGGTGAAGTCTTTAATTTTAGTATCAGCATATTCTTGCCTTCCTTTTTCCCTGGAAACTTTATTTGAAGAAAATTAACCCCGGAAAATTTGAAGAGAGGGGGTGCATTGTTTATATTTATATTTCAACAACGAAAAAATGATTCCAAATTCATTTTCTTGATGTTACTGGGAAGGTAAATTTGTTATGAAAAGATGAGAAACATGCTAGATGTTATTCACTGTAAATAATACTCATTATGAGAGAATAATGGTTAGTGGGACTGTACCATATTGCTCTCAGTCAACTGCTTACTGTGTTGGGCTTGAAATGGTTCATATGTAACCGACATAGAACACTATGTTAACTGAAGTTGATTGGTTAACATTCTTGCATAATTTAGGTCATGTAGCATAGATCCAAATGTTACCATAAAAAATACAAATTAGAGCGCATACCTGTAATTTTACTACATAATACCGTCACTAAGGGTAAAATTCAGAGGTCAAAACTGTGCTAACTTCACTATAACCCAACGAAACACTTGAGTTTTATTTGCATTAGAAAGCAAACCGTGGAGTGTTTGTTCGGTGCACTTCGTGAGTCTCAGTGGTTCTGAAATATGAATGTTGATCTGTGAGAAGATTTTCTCATAAATAGCTAAGGGGTAATGCAACTTTATCGTTTATTCTTTTTATCAGTGAGATCTGTTGTTGCTCCAACTGAAGCTTCTGCTGGCTTTGAGGAAATGGTCTTGGGAACTCAACGCAAGTATTACATGTTAGGTGGAAAGGGAGGGGTTGGAAAGACGAGTTGTGCTGCATCCCTTGCTGTAAAATTCGCAAACAACGGTCATCCCACTTTAGTGGTTTCAACTGATCCTGCACATTCTTTGAGTGATTCTTTTGCCCAGGTTGTGAATTGTGATTATTTTACTTCCAACTTTCCACAATTTTTCGAACAATAATATTTTTGTCACAGAATTTATATGATGTGCCTTCCTTCTAATGCTTGTCATGCAGGATTTAACTGGCGGAACGCTAGTACCAGTTGACGGACCGTATTCTCCTCTGTTTGCCCTTGAGGTGTGTAGAGGAATGTTAGTTTCTATTAGTGATAGACTAATAGACTTACTATCAAAATGGTGACTGTTTGATGATCTAAAGAAACAGCCTTTATTGTGTCTCAAGCAGCAACTTTGAATATATTTCTGTGACAGATAAACCCTGAAAAAGCAAGGGAAGAATTTCGAAGTGTCACTGGGGGAAGTGGAGTCAAAGACTTCATGGATGGCATGGGTCTTGGGATTCTTACAGAACAGGTAAACCTTGTCATGGTCAGAGTTGCTTAGTATTTCTATTCTCGATCAAATTAGAAGAAATTAAAGTGCTAAATTCAACTATCTTAAGCAGATCAAATTTCCAAATAGTGCTGGTCATGCATAAAGGAAGAAAATTCTAATTTAAGATCGAAATTCAGAGTACTGTATTAAGATTAGATAATTCGTCCTTCACCAAGGTTGTTCCTCTTTTTTCTGCATTTATCCTCTTTCAGCCTATGCAAACACGTTTATATTTGTCTATTGATGATCTCGAGTGCGAATGGACTTGACATTATAGAACTTGGAGGCCCTGTGCATGCATATCAGAGAAGAGGAGAGAACTTTTGTGCTATAAACAAAATGACTGTAGTCACTTTTTTCCCCTTGAATTCTAGATGTAATATCTACTGCTAATGTGACAATGAAGATCTTCACATCTTCCTGTTCGGGTAATTGATTTACCTAAAATAACTTCGATAATGGCACAATACAGCTACTGAGGCAAAACATCTCTGCAAATGTTAGCTTGAGCAATAGGTTCTTCAGCCTTTAGCTGATTTTGGAATTGCAATTGGAATACATTTTCCCTAGATTTTTTTTTTTTTGGTGATTGGATCTTTGGTACTAGGAGAAAACTGAATAAGTGGGCAGACACTTTTTGGCATCTGGTGCTCTGGTTGAAAGTGTAGTGCTCAGAAGGTTTTCTGTCTTCTGTCATCTGCCACTTGAAAATTCCTGGTCTTACACATCTGGCAGTTAATGATTAGAAAGCAGAAATCGAGCCAATGAGTCGTATGGATGTTTGCAAACAAACCTAACTCATTTAAGAATTGCTATTTTCAACTTCCATTTGTTGATTTTCGTTGAAGAGGAAGTATTTCAAATCTTAGTAAAAACATTCTTTCTTCAAATTAACTGCATGCCCATGTGCATATGCATGTATGAATAGAAGGGAAGGGAAAAACTCTTTTCCCTTGCTGACTCTTCTTGGTATTGCCGAGTCTTCCAACTTGTAATATTTTTAAGGTTTTATGTCTTCCACTGGTCAGTTTTTTAGTTGAGGTGTTATGCCTCTTTGTTTTACCTTTTACTTCCATGCACATGCTTGTAGATATCAATTTGATCCAATGATATATGAAGTACTTCTTACTGCTGTGGTTTGATTCATCACTTGAATGAATTTGACTCCTGCATTTTATTTCATCCTCATTAACTATAGTTGTCTTATCACTTTCCTTCTTTCTCCATGACCAAATGTAATGTCAGGAGTCCAAAGTGCTTGTACTTAATGAAGAGGTAGTTATCTTGACAAGCCTTTCTCTAATGTTCTGTTATCTTTTGAATTTGTGGGGGCTAGCTTGGGGAACTAAAGCTGGGAGAGTTGTTGAACTCACCTCCGCCTGGTTTAGATGAAGCTATTGCGATTTCGAAGGCATGTATTCTGTTTAGAGCAAAAGGCAAGAGATTTAGTTCTGCATGCTTTTTTACTGAATTTAAGAACATTGACAGGTTATGAAATTCCTTGATTCACAAGAATACAATATGTTTACTCGAATAGTGTTTGACACTGCCCCCACGGTGAGGAAAACAATAATTCTTTTGTATTTTATTTCATTGAAGAAAGTTCCTTGGCCTTGACAAGTGGTTCTACAGGGTCACACATTACGGCTGTTATCCTTGCCTGACTTCTTGGATGCATCAATTGGGAAGATATTGAAGGTAACAATTTTGGTCTTTAATCCAGTTTTACAATGGCCTTTACTATATATATAAACATAGTACTATAGATGCCACTCCGAATCAAACTAATATTCCTTTTGTTCTTAAATCTGGGTCGTGGGAGTTTGAGTTTACATAGAATCTGGTCTCTCCTCGAGTTATATCTAGTTTTCCTAGGTCTTCTAGTCTGTAAAAAATTTGTATAGCCACCTGTTGGTCTCAGGATTAATCTTTTCTAAAAAACGGTTACAGCAAAATCATAAAAATTTACAGAATCGTAAAGAACACAAGTATTTTTCGCCCCTAAGGGCCCGGATGTTCAGCCAAAGGCCTACTCACCCGTTGAGCATCTACAAAAATAGATTAGGCTCGAATCCACTAAGAATCACAAAGAATCGATACAAGAATGTATGAAGAAACTGTCGTTTCTTCAATATCAGATTTCTATCGCCTCTCTTTAACATAACACTCAGTTTCTACAATCTCACAGATCATATATCACATACAACCCTAACATCACTCAGATTAGATATTGCTTTCAAAAATTATAAGAACATGACAAGTTCAGAAAACCCTCAGAGAGAAGACGAAGAAAACCCTAAAACCATTCACTCAGAGATTAGAGTGAAAATGAAGAGGCACGATGCCTTTTAACAATCCACCAAAAATCAACAATCCAATAGTCACAAAGATGCCAGGTGTATGGTCCACAGATCTTGCGATTGAAAAAGAAAAAACGCGTTTACAAAACAACGCCTTTCATTTCCCACAAAAAAGATTCAAGCCGGCCAGGCCCAATATTTCTTAAGTTGGGCCAACCAAGAATAGGGAGGCAGCCCAATCAACAATCTCCACCTTTCTGATTTATTCTTGGTATTCCTTTGTGGATTCAAACTTAGACTAATTTTGTTTCATTTGCTCTATAAAACTTGTAAAAAAGAAAACGAAAAGCAGTCAGTTGATTTTTTTTTCAAAAATAACCAATAAAATTCAAATATCAAATTGAATTCATTACCTTCAAAGTATGTTCAGAATTTTCAGACAATTTCTGAACTTGTTTAGAGGTAAAACCTTAGTACCAATATCAGAAGGATTAAATTCAGTTGGGATTTTAACCAAGTTAATTAATCCCTTTTCGACCATATTTCTAACAAAATGAAATTTAATATCAACATGCTTAGTCCTATCATGATATACAGGATTTTTACTCAAATGAATTGCACTCTGGTTATCAGTACAGATTCTAACTGTTTCATTCATGAAACCAATTTCATTTAATAGCCCCCTTAACCACAGACCTTCTTTAACGGCATCACATACTGCAATATATTCAGCTTCAGTGGAAGATAAAGCTACAAGTTTTTGTAGTTGGGACTTCCAACTAACACAACCATCACAAAGAGTAAACACATAGGAGGAGGTTGATCTTCTTTTATCTAAATCTCCCGCAAAATCAGAATCCGTATATCCTTTCAGGATAATGCCTTCATTACATCTTTGGAATTTTAATCCTAGTTCAATTGAGCCCTTTAGATATCTTAACATTCCTTTGATTGCTAACCAATGTGTTTCACCTGGATTTGCCATAAATCTACTTAGTATGCTTATACCATGGGCTAGGTCAGGTCTTGTACATATCATAAGGTACATAATAGAGCCAACAACATTTGCATAGGGTATCTTACTCATTCTGTCATATTCTTCATCAGTTTTAGGTGACTGTTCACTAGAAAGTTTGAAGTGTTTGCAATGGGTAAAGATACAGGCTTACACTCAGTCATAGCAAACGTCTCAAGTATCTTATTCACATAAGTATTTTGATTTACATACAGAACACAATTCTTTCTATCCCTATTTATTTCCATACCTAAAATTCTCTTTGCTTGTCCTAAATCTTTCATTTCAAATTCAGATTTAAGTTTTTCTTTAACAGAAATAATTTCAGATTTATCATGGCAGGCAATAAGCATATCATCAACATATAATAATAGATAGAGAGAATCAGGTCCACCTGAACCTTTGAAGAAGAAACAGGAGTCAAAATTACTCTTAAGAAATCCCAAATTTTGAACATAAGAGTAAAATTTCTTATACCACTGTCTTGGTGCCTGTTTCAAACCATATAGAGATTTCTTTAATAAACAAACCTGTTCAGATTTTGTCTTTAGTTCAAAACCCTTTGGTTGGTTCATATAAATTGTTTCTTCAAGGTCACCATTTAGGAAAGCTGTCTTAACATCGAGCTGGTCTAACTCCCAGTTGAAGTGGGCTGTTAAGGCAAGTAAGATTCTGATAGAGGTGTATTTAGCAATAGGTGCAAAAATTTCATTATAGTCAATACCCTCTCTTTGTGTAAAGCCTTTTGCCACAGGTCTGGCTTTATATCTAATGCCCCCAAGATTAGGTTCGCCTTCTTTAATTTTATAAACCCATTTGCAATCAACAACCTTCTGATTTTTGGGTCTATTGACAAGAATCCATGTATTATTTTTAGTTAAAGAGTCCATTTCCTCTTGCATGGCTTTCAGCCAGAGTTTGGATTCCTTACAATTTTTAGCTTCTTCAAAGGTTGTTGGTTCAGAATTAACATAATCGAGTTCAGTGTAGAATGTTACAAATTCATCTGTATTAATTCTTGTAGAAGGGAACCTATTTCTTCTAGTTCTGTCTCTAGTCAACTGATAATTTTCAAGGGCAGTATTCTGAGATTGATTTTCAGCATCAGACTCATCTTGAGGTTGATCTATTTTAGATTGAATAGGCTCCACCTCAATCGAATTATGCGGTTCATTAGAGTTACCTTTTGGACCATCCAGGACAGTTTCTTTAACAGGAAGGGTCATATCTGTATTTCGTGTTGGGAGAATCTTACAAGGGAACTTGCTTTCATCAAAAATCACATTTCTACTGATAATGACCCTGAATCCACCTTTTTCTCTCTCCCATAATCAATAACCCTTTGTTTCTTCCCCATAACCTAGAAAAATACATTTTTGAGATCTAGGTTCTAGTTTGCCTACATTTTGATGAGAGTAAGCAGCACAGCCAAAGACCCTTAATTTCAGGTAATCAGGAGAATTTCCAGACCATAAGTGTTCAGGGATTTGAAAATCAATAGCACTTGAAGGTATTCTATTTATCAGATAAGTGGCAGTTTTTAAGGCCTCTCCCCAAAAGATCTTTGGAAGACCAGAACTAAGCAACATACACCTAACCTTTTCCAATAAGGTTCTATTAATCCTTTCAGCAATACCATTTTGCTGAGGAGTGTGTGTTACTGTTCTGTGCCTCAAAATTTCAGATTCTTTGCAAAGAAGATCAAATTCAAAATTACAAAATTCAAGACCATTATCTGTTTTAAGTGCTTATACCCTTTTGTTTGTTTGATTTTCAATCATCAGCTTCCACTATTTAAAATTTTGGAAAGTATCTGATTTATGTTTTAAAAGAAAAGTCCAAATTTTTCTTGAAAAATCATCTACAATTAGTAAATAAAATCTAAATCCACTTAAAGTGTTTACAGATGCTGGACCCCATAGGCCAGCATGTAAATACTCTAGTATAGAATTTGATTTGTGAATTCCGATTTTAAAAGGCAGTTTATTTTGTTTTCCAATAACACGGTCTTCACAAAATTCTAGTTTTTCAATACTATCCTTTCCAAAACATTTTAATTTGTTTAAAATTGTTAATCCCTTTTCACTTATATGGCCAAGTCTCCTGTGCCAAATCAGGGTCTTATTGTCATGTGATTTTACAATTGCAGAACTATTTCCAACTAATGGTTTAACTTGCAATGTAAAGATTCCATTTGATTTAAGAGAAGAGATTATTTCTATGCAGTTAAGGCTAATTACAGTTTGTCCTTTATGAATCCTAATTTCATATTCATCATCCAATTGCCCCAAAGAAATCAAGTTTCTTTGAAGATCAGGTACATATCTGATCTGATACAATTCAAGAATATAGTTGATCTCCAGTAACAACTTAAGGTTTCCAATACCCCTTATTTGACAGGTCATATCATTTCCCATCTGAACTTGACCCCCACTATTCAGGTCAGTATAATCAGTGAACCATTCTTTAATGGGACACATGTGGAAAGAACACCCAGAGTCAAGAACCCATTCATTTTGGTTTCTTTTGGTTGTTGTAACAAATACAACTCCCTGTATATCAGGTTCAGTATTGCAGACAACAGCTGTAGACCCATCTAAATTTGGTTTACCTTTCATGTCTGATATTTTCTTAAAACAGTCATTTATGAGATGTCCTGCCTTACCACAGTAATAACATTTTCTGGCTGGGAACTTAGGTTTTGATTGATTTCTGTTTTGATTTCTGAATTTAGGAAATTGAGGCTTTCCCTTCTTGTGTGAATTAAAGTTACATTGATTATTCTTTTTGTTTTGATTTACTTTCTCTCTTATATTCAAGTCTTCCCCAAACTTAAAATCTTTAGATTCTATTTTAAGTTCAAGTTCTTTATTTCTGAGAGCTGATATCACAATATCAACAGTAAGATCAGTTCTCCCATACTCTAAAGCATTTCTCAGGTCTCTGTATTTATCACCTAATGCATTTAATAGAGCAACAACTTGTTGATCTTCAGACAATTCCTCTTCACAATCAGTCAGTTCTTGAATCAATCTAGTGAATTTATCAAAATTATCTTCTAGGCTTAAGGAGGGATCAAATCTAAAGTTATAGAATTGCCTAAGGAGATAACATTTGTTGGGCATAGATTTAGTCAAGTAGAGAGATTCAAGTTTGGTCCATAAGGCTTGAGTAGTATTTGTTTCCCCAACTTTTCTTATTACCCCATCAGACAGATGTAAGAAAATTGAACTCCAGGTAATCTCATCTAACTCCTGTCTCCTATAGGCACTCATCTCAGTAGGCCATACCCCATTAATGTCCCCAGCACACCTCTGTTGTAATAACAGAGCCCTTATTTTCTGGCGCCATAAACTAAAATCTCCAATCCCTCTCCAAATTTCTACTTCAAATTTTTGTGCAGTAGTCATGATCACAGAAAATCCACGGATTCAAGTTTATATATATTTATATATATACCACACAGGATATTATGTGTAAAGACAGTGAAAATAAGCACTAAAGATTTCAATATGGGAATCTTATATTAAGAATATGCAGTTTTTCAACAATAGTATGTAAAGATACTCGAAAGGGGGTCTAAGGAGTGATGACCTATTCAACCCACTACCCCCTCAGATTCCCAGGTCGCAGGAGACCTTGGACAAAGGAAGGTAGCAGAAGATCAATTACCTTAATGACCAACCTTTTATAGTATATTATCTAAACAACAGTTAACTGAAAAACTAAAAGGATCAAAAAGATTAAAAAAGTATTACAGAATGAAGGGGGTAATTAAGAGAATACCAGAACCGGTTGAACAAACCAAGTTATCACACAAGAAGCCAACGAGTCACACCAACTCAGTGTGACTGAGTAGTGAGTCACAGGAAATCAGCAGGAATCGGAATGAGTCGAGTTGACTCACTGTTACTCAGTACGAATCTTTATTGGAACATTACTCAAAAAATTCAGAAGCCTCAGAAACAACAAGAAAACAGAGTAATCATCAGAAAAATATCACAAAGAAATATCACAAAGTTCGCAGTTGAAGATATCCATTAGAAAATTAAATCGAAGGCAGATCTTGTAAAAGATTTTCACAAAATGTACTCGACTTAAAATTTAACCAAAAAACTAAGATCTAGGGTTTTTAAAAAATTTAAAAGACAAACCTAACCTTTCGTAAACTGCTCTGATACCATTTGTTGGTCTCAGGATTAATCTTTTCTAAAAAACGATTACAGCAAAATCATAAAAATTTACAGAATCGTAAAGAACACGAGTATTTTTCGCCCCTAAGGGCCCGGATGTTCAGCCAAGGGCCTACTCACCCGTTGAGCATCTACAAAAGTAGATTAAGCTCGAATCCACTAAGAATCCCAAAGAATCGATACAAGAATGTATGAAGAAACTGTCGTTTCTTCAATATCAGATTTCTATCGCCTCTCTTTAACATAACACTCAGTTTCTACAATCTCACAGATCATATATCATATACAACCCTAACATCACTCAGATTAGAGATTGCTTTCAGAAATTATAAGAACATGACAAGTTCAGAAAACCCTCAGAGAGAAGACGAAGAAAACTCTAGAACCATTCACTCAGAGATCAGAGTGAAAATGAAGAGACACGATGCCTTTTAACAATCCACCAAAAATCAACAATCCAACGGTCACAAAGATGCCAGGTGTATGGTCCACAGATCTTGCGATTGAAAAAGAAAAAACGCGTTTACAAAACAACGTCTTTCATTTCCCACAAAAAGATTCAATTCAGCCAGGCCCAATATTTCTTAAGTTGGGCCAACCAAGAATAGGGAGGCAGTCCAATCAACACCACCAAAGGATCAGGAGATGCATGATTCTATTCTTTCTCGTGTTGTGAGCATTTTTTGCAGCTAGTTGAATGGGATCTAGTTTTAGATTTAATTATTCAAATAATTGTTCTTTTCTTATTTTATTGTGAATGAGATATTATAGTTGTTTGTATTGTGCTTCATTTCTTTATTTAGATTTATTTCCTGACACCAAAAGTGCAGTCTTCTGCTACTGGTGCCAATCTTATATGCATGCTGAATAATGGATAATTATTTTAGGCTGTCCATGGTTTTTCAAATTCCACGCTTATAATGCAAATGTTTATGTAAATTTTATGTGGTTTAATTTCAAATAATTTGCTGACAAACCAGTAGGTCTGTTTGGGCTAATCTTATGTCATTCCCAAAATTTTGAAGAGATATATATCAAAAATAAATGTGTATATTGGATTTAAAAATTTACATATGGATTTTCAAATGTGAACACGCACACATACTTGATCGTCAGGCAATGCCATATGATTTCTATTTTATTTAAGATTACAAACCCAAGTTTGTGAACTAAGAATCTTTTTCTTGGGAAACATAAGATTGGTAAACGACGAGAGGAGAATATAGCAATAGTTTGTGTAAAAAGGAAAACCTTAATAATCATGTGTTGTAAATGTGACTCATATAGAGCGGAACATAGGTTTACTGAATCAAATAGGCCGATGACGAAGTAAAGTGAGGGGAGCAGAGCACTGCTCCCCAAACAAAATGGAGTGGAGCGATGACATCAGCCTTGAGGGTTTTAATTCACTGTCTATTTGTAAAGGACGCTAAATGGGTTGGGGCTGCTGGGGTGTTGTTCCGCGGTATGGTATAGGGGTATTTACTTACACAGATCTTAAAAGTCTTGTATGGGCTTGGACTGGGAATAATATAAATACTAATGATATAATCCTATTATTCATATTGAATAAAAATTATCTCTATTTCGCTCCACGTGGATGTAGGCGTATCGTCGAACCATGTAAATATTTGTGTTGATTTCTCTCTTTCACTCTTTATTATTGCACATCAACATCATGCATTCTGATTATCTACTTCTTGAAATATTATCTTACATATTCATTAATTTCACAGAGAAAAATAGTTTCAATGCTAATTTCTTTTTCATTGTCTTTCTTCTTTCCCCTTGGGAGGACAAGGGTTGGGGTCTGGTCTACCTGAAGTAAACATGCACATATACAAGTTTAGTTTTCTTTGCATCTTTTTGATAACTTCATTTGTTCTCATTTTATGGGTGATTACTTCCATATATCCCTTATCAACTTTTGTTTATTTATTTATTTCTCTGTATTCCTGTCAAGTTGATCTTGCTAGTTTATTTTTTCCCTTTCTTCCACACAAGTACATTTTACAGCTCATACACTTCCTTGAGTTCCCAGATTGTGTTTAGTTGTCAACTTTACTTTCGTATGTGCGTTTATCTTTGTATGCTTTGATCGAGCACCATGTTTCCTTGTTCCTTAAGTGCCAATGTTGACCTCGAAAATTGGTCCCTCCACGTGGCCAACTGAAAGCTACTCCACGTATTCCTCCCTCGCAATCAACAAATAGTCAGGCGCACACGGCTGGAACCAACGGGGGTGGTGGCGACCGTATACACTCCGACGGTCAAGTCAGGTTTGGGTGGTCGGAACAGTGTAAGTATTATGCCCTAGGTCCAATCGATTTTGGACATAAATACTTTCATATATAATTAATGCAATTAAATGGCAGATCTATTATTTAATTAATAGACAATTAAATAAATAATAGAGTCCGTAGATTCAAATATTTGTAATTTATTAATCACAAGGAGTTGTGATTGTGAGATACAAATTACATCTGATTGAATCTTAAATCATCCGTGGTCGTAAGTAATAACGAGATACGGATATCGTTATTACGGATAGACCATCACGTGTGGCATTTCTTACTTGTGAAGTAAGTAGCTGATCTCACAAGTTAAAGTGTGGTGACACTTAAATGAACACGTGGATGTTTGTTATAGAACAAAACATTGGAGACCCGTCGAGAGATTCCACATGGATAACTATCTGAGTGTCGGTGGTCAATGATGAAATCCTTGGCCAAGGTGTACTCATAAGTCGAAAAGGAGTTTTCGATTTATATTGACTTAATAGTGGAGTGAAAGATATGATCGATGATCGAGATTGACACAATTCCATATCTCGTAATTGATCGGATCATATTGACGAAGGGATTATAGTTTCACGGTAAACGAACGAATTTGGTTTTGTCATACCACGTGACATTTCCCGTCACATGTATTGCCCTGACACATTGCTAGATGTCAATCAGGGACGGCGAATGTGAATTGACGATAAATTAAAAGGGGTGTTTTAATTTATCAATTTTGATTAGATCAAAATAATATTTCACGTCGTCAGGCATCGTGGTCGGGAACCTAATGGGTCACACACAAAAGAGAATTGGAAGATTGCAAATTGCCAATTGATTAATTTAACAATCGTTGGATAAATTAATTAATTGGATTTGTTATTTATATTTTCGAATTAATTAATTGGATTAATTCACGGACCGGGTTTAATTAATTGGATTAATTAATTATTGGGCCGGACCGGGCCGAGCCTATTTGGGTTTATATAAATACATAACTAGGGTTTGAGGTCCATTAAGGTTTTCATTATTCTTGCTAGCACAAGAGAAAACCCTAGAGGCTGCAATCATATTCTCTGTGTGGATCACCGTTGGAGGCTGGACAATTGGACAGCTGTGGTGGCGAATCAAAGTTGTGGAACGAAAAGAGAAGCAATAGGATTGCAGATCTGGAAAAGGTACAATCTTATCACAATTCCTAACCAAACACAATGAGATCTATTGGATGGGAATCGAAAATTATTAATTTTCCGCTGTGCATGTATAAGTAGATTCCCAACAAACAGTACCCAAGGGTTATCCAAATCAATCAATAAAGAGGGAGGAGAATATATAAATTTGTTATGGAGTGCTGTGTATTAAGAGTTTCATTACCTTTGCCTCTTGCCAAACCTTGGTATTTATAGGTGGTATGAACCGTTGGATGTGGAACGCGTGTATACATCTGACGGTATGAAGCGTCTGCTTATAGGCGCCAATCAGCCGCGTTTGTAGAGTGGGCGGACAGTTTGTTTCCTCTGAGTTGAATTGACATAAAGTTGATAAATCACATCAACTAGCCTCATGGAGACGTCAAATCAATTTAAACCTTAGGTGTAGGACAAATCTCAAATTGGCGGCGGATCTTCTAATCGGGGTCCACTTGATCTCAACCTCGGAGGTGAGATGTTTCGGCAGATCAGTAGTAGGAATCGCTATATCACTTCAGAGAAGCTTCGGAAGGGTCGTTTTCAGGTCGGAATAAATGGTGCTACAGAGGGTCCACTTGATCTCGGCCTCGGAGGTGAGATGACACTTCGGTATCGAGGCGTAAATAATCGGGGCGTAACAGTGGTCCCCCAAGTCCGGGGATGAATATTTATATCATGCGTGGATTTGCTTTCCTGACCGGACCGCAAGTCATGGGAGTTTTGGGGGTTAATCCGTCGCAGCAATCGAGGTTATGATAATAGGCAGATGTGCCAAAGCTTCGTTATTGTGCGTAACGTTCGAGGCGGTCAAGCAGCATGGGACGTCGCGTAAGGTGCACCGAAGCTTCACGAATGGCTGAAACTTTGTAAAGCATGGGAGGGAACGTGGCGTCCGAGGCGATGACCCAATAGGGCCTTCGCGTCAGGTACGTCCAAGCTTTGTAAAGTTGGAGGAGGAGCTCATCTGCCACCGATGCGCTGACCCAAAAGGTCGACGCGTTTGGAGATGCCTGAAACTTTGTAAAGCATGGGAGGGAACGCAGCGTCCGAGGCGATGACCTAATAGGGCCTTCGCGTCAGATGCGTCCAAGCTTTGTAAAGTTGGAGAAGGAACTCAATCCGAGGCGACCCAAATGTCAAATGATTTGACAACTGCTGCGTGTTTTCAAGGTGACAGTTGGGTGCCATGCCCATTCTCCTAAAAGGCTGCTGCGGCTACTAATTATTATTGACGGCTGGTTGTAACCGAGGTGACGCGTTTCAAGTTAGCGTGAAAGTCACAACGACATCTTGGGCGTAGATCAAATCTGGCATTTCATTTCAATGGCCTAGATTGAGGATGCGACGAACGGCTTAGATTGATCGCATTTGAATTCAACGGTGGAGATCGGACTTGTTTTTTCTATAAAAGGAGGACTCTGGGGTTTTCTCAGACTTTCTACCTTTGCAAAACTAAAATTATACTTTGCTCTCAAATTTTTGGCGATTTTCGGCGTTTTGCAAGCAATTTCTGCGAGAAAGAACTAGACTTCCGGCGAGAAAAACTAGGCTTCCGGCGACCTTACACCATTTCCGGCTAGAAAAACCTCCAAACCCATAAGTTTCAGCACCTATTTAGGCTTTTAAATTTTTAAAGAATGGCCTCGGATAAGAGTTCTAGTTTGAGAAGGGGCTTAGAAATAGTGAGGGTGGACAAGCCCATTGTGGCGACCTCCTCAGAAATAGCTGGGGCAATAATGGGGGGGAGAACATATGGAAACGACCAGATAACCCACCAGATACCTCTGTGCATTGGGAGGCGTCGGACTACCCATCAAAATTAAGGGAGGCTGACCTGGGTAGACTTAGGACAGAGAATAGGATCCCTGACAGCGTAGACTTAATCCTCCCCGAGCCGAAAGAGAGAGCATGTTACCCAAGGCCGGGCTGTGTGGCCATTAGTGAGGTGATCCTTAGGGCCGGACTTAGGCTGCCTATCCATCCATTCTTTAGGTTGGTGCTTAGGTCCTATGGGCTAGCCCCAACGCAGCTCAATCCGAACTCCTGGAGCCAGATGGTGGGCTCCTGGATGTTGTGGAAAGAGGCGTCATTAGGGGTGGAGATGCTCCTTTCCGTTTTCCAGACCCTCTATATTCCCAAGGTTACTGCCGGGGGGGATAAGACCCGGGGTTAGTACTACCTTACGTCATGGGGTTCCCATACTCCATTCGTGGTCGATCTGTCGAGCTCCATCAAAGAATGGAAGAGCTCATGGTGCTGGGCAGCGGGGTGATAGGACACAATGGAGGGGGACCCCCTGGCGCC
Source organism: Olea europaea var. sylvestris (assembly GCF_002742605.1). Lineage (NCBI taxonomy): Eukaryota > Viridiplantae > Streptophyta > Magnoliopsida > Lamiales > Oleaceae > Olea > Olea europaea. The sequence goes on along the minus strand of NC_036248.1, from coordinate 7,550,314 downwards.
TCTTACAGTTCCAACGAAGTTTTCAACACTTAGTGAGTATAGTAGTTGCTTCTTTTATTTTCTCTTCGGTTCGACTTGTGTCTAACAGTTATGTTTCTTTTGTAGGTTTTCTTCCTCGGTATGAGCTATCAACGGAGGACTTCGACACTATCTGTGTCATTTATCAGCTGCCTCAGAAGAAGAGGTCCTACCACAAGCTGATCCGGAAGAACATCCATTTCATTACTCATGATTTAATGGCGTCTCAAGGTAATAGGACGAAGTCCTTACTTTTTATTCCGAACTCCCTAGACTTGTACTAATTCCTTATTTATTTCTTTGCAGATAACTTTAACAAAAAGCTACCAGTGCGTCCCGACTTCAAGACCATCCAGAAAATGATGGCTGAGGCACGGGCACTGAAGGCCTCCTCCTCCTCGTATAAAAAGCAAATGGAGGAGTTGGTGGAGGCCAGTAAGAGGCTCCAGCCTCCGACGGAGGAGGAAGTTCAGGAGGACCCAGAGGCTGACCTCCGAAGGAAGGGCAAGAAGAGTGCCGCCCCTCCCAGGTGCCCAACTATGGGGAGACCACCCCCAGTTTTGAGGCAGACAACTATTCCCACGGGGGTGGCCCTCCCGGAGAGAAGCCCCGCTCCAACTGAACCTATCGCTGCCCCGGACACAGCACCCCTTGCTGCAGTGCCCATTGATCAAGCTCCGGGGCAGCAGAGGAGAAAAAGTCCCCGTCCCTCTAAGGAGGTTGATTTCTTAGGCACCAATCCTGAGGAGCCCGTAAGGGAGGTGTTGGAGGCTCTTCCTCCCGAAACAGCTGCGGTGGCGGTGGTCCACAACAAATATTGGACAGAAGAGTGGAGGGACCACACCACCTCCTGCACGGCTGAAGATCTGGTGGTGGCGAACAGCGCTTGTGTGGCTCAGGCCCTAAGCACAAGCATCCAGCTCGAGGGCTTGGTGAAGGATCTGAACTCTAAGAGGGAGGACCTCGCCAAGCGCCTCGAGAAGGCGATGCATTATGGGGATGCTGTTCGGGCGGCCCAAGCCAAAGCCACAAAGGCAGAGAGGGGAAGAAAGCTGCTGAGGCCCAGCTTACTGTTGCGCAAGCAGAGGTGGGGCGGCTGAAGAAAGAGCTCTATGAGGTGGAATGCCAAGTGGCTGCTGCTACTCGACGACTTGATCACGCCAATGAGCACCACAAGCTCGTCACCGATGCTCTGGAGGCCTCCAACAGAGAAAAGGCAGAGCTGAGGTAGCAGACAGAGGCCCAATCAGAGGAGATTGCCTCTTTGAAGGAGGAATTGAAGTCTGCGGAGGAGATGGCAGTCCAGAACTTTATTGACCACTTCGAAAAGCATCCCCTGTATGATGAATTCGCCAACTTCTGGGCCTCATGGAGTGCCCAAAGCTTACTGGGTCGACTGAAGGAGGTGCATCCCACTCTGGACATCTCTCCACTGAAGGCAGAGTTTAGGGGGCCAACTGGAGGTCGGCCTGATAAGGTTGTCGAGGAGGCTCCGGAGGCCCAGGAGGCGGCCAGTGCTGAAGTTCCTCCAACAGACTAGGGTTATCTTGTAATGGCTTCGGCCCCCAATGTACTTCAATTTATGAAATGAAATGAGAAATTTTTGTTAAGTATTTGGGCTTCTGCTTCTTTATATTTTCTTTGTTTATACTTGTATGAACGACAAACATTAGACTAATTGCCTCGCGACAATGACCAGTTAATAACTGTGGACCGGACCGCTTAAGTTAACATAAGTTTAAACACTTAAGGGAGTATGAAGCGATTCTTAATGCCAACTTATTAATAATCTGAGATCAGACCAATTAGGGAAACATGAAGAGCCGCTTGATGTTAATCAGCTAATAATTGACGATCGGATCGCTTAAATGAACCTTCTGAAGCACTGAGGAAACTATTCACTAACTGATGTGGCTTGGAACTGAAAATTCATTACTAAGATAAATTACACCACCCTTTACAAAGGCGATTTCATCACTTAGGGAACTTTACAACTGAGATCAGATCGGGACAATCGATTCGCTATAACACATTAAGATCAGATCGGAACACAGTCTTATCACTGGTAGTACTTCCTCAAGTGTTCGATGTTCCACTTATGAGGCAGCGTCCTTCCTGACATATCTTCGATTTCGAAGGTACCAGGTCGGGATTCCCCTCGAATGCGGTAAGGGCCTTCCAGTTCGGGCCGAAAACTCCTGACCCGGTTGGTTTTGAAGATTGGAAAACTCTTCTGAAGACAAAGTCGCCCAAGCGGAGAGTTCTGTTTCTGACCTTGGAGTTGTAAAAGCGGGTCATCTTTCGATGATATTTTACCAGGGTCATTTGGGAGGTATCTCTCTTTTCCTCGAGGAGGTGCAGTTCGCTTATTCAGGCCTCGTCATTGCTGATCTCATTGAAATGTATCCGTCGATGTGATGGGACTCCAATTTCGACCGGACTCATTGGCTCGGCTCCGTAGGTCATGGAAAATGGGGTTTCATCGGTTGCAGTCCGGCAAGTCGTCCTGATTGCCCAGAGGACGTGGGGGAGTTCGTCAACCCAGACCCCTTTTGAGGCATCTAGTTTCCTTTTCAGGGTGTGCTTGATAGTCTTGTTCACTGCTTCAACTTGCCCATTCACCTGGGGGTGATGAGGTGTCGAGAAGTCCTTCTTTATGCCCAATTCGTCGCATAAGTCTCGCATCTTCCTATTGTCGAACTGCCGCCCGTTATCAGAGACTATGGAGTGGGGGATGCCGAATCTACAAATAATGTTTTTCCAAACGAACTTAGTAGTATTAGCCTCGGTAATTCGGGCAAGGTGTTCTGCCTCGACCCACTTAGTGAAGTAGTCAATGGCGACAATGGCGAAAGTTGCGCTTCCTTTCCCTTTTGGGAGTGGGCCAATGAAGTCGATGTCCCACTTGGCGAATGGCCAAGGGCTGGTTACTACAGAGAGGCTCTAAGCAGGCTATCTTTGTACGTTCGAGAAGCGCTGGCACTTGTCACATTTCTGGACAAATTGGCAAGCATCCCTTTTCAGGGTTGGCCAGAAGTAGCCTTGACGGAGAACCTTGTGTGCCAGGGCCGTTCCTCCGGAGTGATTTCCACAGATCCCTTCATGTATTTCTCTGAGTATGTATGTGGCCTCTTCGTCGCCTACACATCGAAGAAGGGGCGAAGCGAAGCCTATTTTGTAAAGGGTGTCTTCTCGCAGGACAAAATGTGCAGCCCTTCTCCTTAATTTTCTCGCTTTGCCTCTGGAAGCAGGCAGCGTTTGTTCCTTCAGGTACGCGATTATGGGCTGCATCTATAATGGGGTGCCTTCTATCCACAGTACCTCTTCGCCTTCGGAGGTGGAAGACTTTGATAAGTGCTCAATGGGGACAATGTTTAGCAGCTCTGAGTCCATGCTACTGGCTAATTTTGAGAGGGCATCTGCATGTGCATTTTCTAGACGGGGGACTTGAGTCAATTTGAACCTTTCAAAATGGGGAATTATGTTCAGAACCAACTTCAAGTACGCAAGCATGTTACCATCTTTGGCTGCGAAATTTCCATTTACCTGATTTACTATGAGCTGAGAATCACTGCTTGCTAGGAGCTTCCTGACCCGCATTTCCTTAGCGAGCTTTAGACCTGCCAGAAGGGCCTCGTATTCGACTGCGTTGTTCGAAGCTTTGAAGTCGAATCTTACCGCACAATTTAGAATATGGCCTTCCGGACTCTCCAACACGATCCCTGCCCCCGTGCCAGCCTCTCCTGAGGACCCATCTACAAATAATTTCCATGTGAGGGGCTCGGCTGGTTCCATTATAGCCTCCATTTCTGGGGCTTTGGTAAACTCAACCATAAAATCGGCAAGGGCCTGGCCCTTGATGGCGTGTCTAGGTCGGAACGTGAGATCGAACTCGCTGAGCTCGATGGCCCATTTCAGCAGGCGTCCTGACGCGTCTGCTTTCTGCATTACCTGCTTTAAAGGGAAATTGGTGAGGACTTGTATTGAGTGGGCTTGGAAATATGGCCTCAGCTTTCTTGAGGCTGTGATAAGTGCGAGTGCCAATTTTTCATGTCTGGATAGCGTGTTTCAGCTGGGAGAAGTGCTTTGCTGATGTAGTACACTGGCAATTGACGCTCATTTTCTTCCCTGATTAGGACTGCGCTAACTGCCACGTCCGAAACTGCTAGATACAGTAACAAAGACTCATTCGGTTGAGGTTTCGACAAGAGGGGTGCTTTCCCGAGGTGCTTCTTCAGAGACTCGAAGGCTTCTTCGCACTCCAAAGTCCATTGGAATTTCTTTCCTTGCTTCAATACATTGAAGAAAGGGAAGCTTTTATCAGTGGCTCTGGAGATGAAGCGACTGAGTGCGGCTATCCGACCATTGAGACTTTGGACCTCCTTCGATTTCAGAGATGACCTCATTTCTAGTAAGGTCGTTACCTTTACCGGATTTGCCTCAATTCCTCTCTGATTTACAATATATCCAAAGAACTGGCCTGATGCCACTCCGAAAGTGCACTTGAGGGGATTCAATTTCATATTATACTTTCTGAGTATCTGGAAGGTTTGGTAAATGTGACTCACGTGTTCGGTTGCCTGGAGGCTTTTGACCAACATGTCATCTACGTAGACTGATAAGTGTGTTTTTGCACACTTATTTAGATTACAAACATGACTTAAATACAAGCAAAATGATTGAATTGTGACTTAATCTCATTGAATTCATGCAATGTAGGTGTTTCTATGGAAATAGTGGAATTCAGGAGAAGAGAGCTGAAAAGGGACTAAAATGGAGCAAAGTGATAATTCAGGGACTAAGGATGCAAATATTTGAAAGTTGAACTAAAAGACAACTTGGGAATGCAAATATGCTAAGTATGAACTCGAAAGCAATACAAGATGATTGGAAGAAGAAGGAATTGCAAAGGGACTAAAATGAATTAAACTGAAAGTTCGGGGACCAAGTTGCAAATAATTCATAGATGAGACGGGAAATGGAATGAAGATTCAAGAGTGTTAGAAGTCAATCGGATGAGGAAAGGAGTCACGAGGTGAAATAGGGTCGAAGTATTATCAAGTATCAACTTTCAGGCGAAAAAGTCATGCTTGTGATTTTTAGTATCTACTTGAGATCTATTTTTCGCATAGTAAACATCAGAATTTGAGGAAGTCTATTTCTATCAAAAATGTATATCTTTGCGTTTTCTTCTCAATTCACTTTGAATTACTTCAATTGGAGATCAGACGAGAAAGTTATGACCAAAATACTAAAAGCTGTCCGGCGGAAAGAATGTATGCCTATGCGGTCGCATAGTACAAATTCTATGCGGTCGCATAGAAGCCTCCCAAGAACTTTTTCTCAAATTTTTTAACTCGCATAGGTATAATCTGGGGGTCGTTTTGCAGTTTCCTTATACGATTGAAACTCCTTTGGTAACCTAATTTCCACGCGATTTAAATACGAAAGAACGTCCAGAAGAAGGGGAGAACGTAATTGGAGGCACAAAAACACAATTTTGGAGGATTTGGAGAGGAAGAACAAGGCAAAAACAAGGCAATCCACTTCAAGATTCAAGATTTCACTTCAAGAATCAATTGGGTGATGTTCTTCCTTGGTTTTAATTGTTGTTTTTCTTTATTTCCAATTATGTTAGGCTAGATTTTCATGTGCTAGGAGATCGATGTACCATGTGATTTGAGTTTTATATTTCTAGTTTTGCAATTTGACATTAAAACATATTTCTTTTGTTTTGAATGATTTATATGCATTTATTGTTTCCGCAATTAAGGGCCCGTAATTGTGTGAGTTTGGGTGATTTATTCTTGCATTCGAGAGAATTGGAATAGATTCGACATAATATAAATCATCGTAGGGTCCGATAGGGGATAGAAATATATCGCTATGCCCTACGTGAATCTTTAAGTGTTCATAAAACTACATACATTTTTACATATGCACTTGTCATAGAAATATAGGCCGGTGGTATGTAGAAATAGGTTTGATACATCTCGAGAGAGAGTATCGGATAGACTTAGGAACATTGATTCGTCAACAATTAAATTATGTTGTCATGTTGTGAAACTAGAGTTTAAAGTGATAATTGCATGGGAAATTGTGATCTTAGTGTGTTTAATTTCTATTGATTACAACAAACGAGCGTTCTCAACAATTGATTTCATTTTAGAGTTTTAAATTATTGTTTTGCTTATTAATTTCATTACAATCATAAAAGTTGCATAAGTGGGGTTTTCTTTCCAATTTCAGAGTTTTAATTAGGTCCACATTCATTTTGAGTAATTTCGTTTCGGTTAAGGTCGAAGAAGTAAAATTGAACTAACCAATCTCTGTGGGACGATACTCGGACTCATTGAATCCACTTTATTACTTGTTAACGAACCGTACACTTGCGGTAATTTAAATCGAAAGAAAATATTTCGCGAACAAGTTTTTGGCGCCGCTGTCGGGGATTGAGTTTAGTTTAATTTCATTTTTTAGGCACTAATTCGAACTTTAAATTTTTATTTTTATTTTTTTATTTATTTTCGTTTAGGTTATTTTATTTTATTTATATTATAGTTCTTCAAATTGTTTGATTTTGAGTGCTACTACTGGTTTTCTCGCAGAGTTGCATGCCAAGATCGACTGAAGGAGAATTGTTTTCAACTGATCCTGAAATTGAGCGTACTTTTCATCGACTGCAAAGAAAGACTAGAGAAGCACAGTTGCAAATGGCTAATGAACTGGACAATCCTATTATCCCAGCCAATGAAGGAGAGACAATGAACGAAGGAAATGAGATTTTGGGCGACTTCTTGACTCCTCAAGTGATTCAAAGCCAGTCTAGCATTGTGTATCCACCGTTTGGGCAGCCAAATTTCCAGTTGAAGACAAATGTGATACAGCTATTTCAAAATGGACATCAGTTCTATGGCAAAGCCGAGGAGAATCCACATGTTGAGACATATCTCGATTTTTAGATATGTGTCAACATTTCAAATATCAAGGAATCTCGGACGATGCTATTAGGCTAAGGCTTTTTCCACACACCTTGCGGGACAAGGCACTTGAATGGTTGGATTCACTTCCTATTGCAAGCATCACTACTTGGAACGAGTTGGCTCATAAATTCTGCACGAAGTTCTTCTCACCAGCCACGATAGCGAAACTAAGACATGAGATATCGATATTCAGTCAAGGGGAGTCTGAATCATTTGACGAAGCCTGGAATAGATTCAAAAACATGCTCCGAAAGTGCCCTCAACGTGGGTTCGACAAAAAGACCCAAATCCGATTCTTCTATATAGGGTTACTCCCACACTTCAAAAGCATGGTGGACTCATCATCAGATGGTTCAATTTCCACACGAACAATCGATGGAGCACTGGAATTGTTTGAAAGAATGGCTACCACTTCAGCCATGTGGTCCTCTGAGTGGGTGATTCGGAAGAAGCCTTCGGGTGTCTATGAGGTAGATGCATATTCAACCATATCTGCGAAGATTGACTCGTTGTTTCACAAGGTAGAAAGCATGTCACAAACAACACAAAATAAGAAGATTAGCTGTGAAGAATGTGGAGCTAAGCATAAAACATCAGAGTGTCCAATTTTAATGCAAGGAGTTGAACAAACAGATTTTGTGCAATGGGGTCAACGCCAACAAAATAACCCACATTCGGAAACCTTCAATCAAGGCTGGAGAAAACACCCAAACTTCTCGTGGAGTAATCAGAATCAAAACAGACCACAAGGTCAATATCAGCAGCAGGACAAAAA
>NC_036248.1:7523166-7542350 GCF_002742605.1 Olea europaea var. sylvestris | reverse complement strand
CAGGGGAAAATTCAGAAAAATCACAGGATAAGGCCAAGGTTACAGTCAACCCATACGAGCCTCCAATTCCCTTTCCACAGCGGTTAAATAAGCATAAAATGGAGCAGCAGTACAAGAAATTTGTAGAAGTCTTCAAAAAGCTCCATATCAACATCCCACTAGCCGATGCACTATTACAAATGCCCAGCTATGCAAAATTTCTAAAAGACATATTATCAAATAAACGCAAGATGGAGGATCATGAAACAGTAATGCTAACCGAAGAGTGCAGCGCAAGAATTCAGAAAAAGCTTCCACCAAAATTGAAGGATCCAGGGAGTTTCACTGTCCCTTGCACAATTGGTGATTTTTATTTTAATAAAGCATTGGGTGATCTTGGTGCGAGTATTAATCTTATGCCTTTATCTATTTTCAAGAAACTAGGATTGGGAGAGCCTAAAGCAACTACAGTAACTCTACAGTTGGCTGATCGATCACTTACACATCCATGAGGGATTATCGAAGATGTATTGGTCAAAGTGGATAAACTTATATTCCCAGCAGACTTCTTAATCCTGGACATGGAAGAAGACAAGGACGTACCTATCATATTGGGACGACCATTTTTGGCTACTGCAAGAGCTTTCATAGATGTACAACAAGGACAATTGACATTGAGGCTGGGGGAGGAGAAAGTCTCTTTCAATGTTTTCAAGGCAATGAAATATCCCACCGAGCCAGACACCTGTTGCCAGATTGGGGTGATTGACATAGGAATCCCCTACAATTTTGAGTTGAAGAAACCGCCAGACATTCAAGAGGTCAGTATGATGCACCCTCAATCCACTCTCACTGACTCTAAGGAGATCGAGATATGCATTTTGGAGTCTCAAACAGATGATGAGGAAAAGTCACACCACTTGGAAAAGGATAGGGTTGAAGTGCGAAGGATAAATGCAATGCAGAACAAGACCATATTGAGCAAACTATGCAGGACCTCTCGAGCCATATTCAAAGTCCCGTAACACACCTGTGCTAAAAGTCAAGCTATCGACTATAAAATAGCGCTGGTTGGGAGGCAACCCAATGTTTCTATCCTTTCATTTACTTCATTTTGCAATAGTTTAGGAATTTTTCATTTTTCTTTGCATTACCAATAGTTTTAGGTCTTTGATCATACATCCTATCACATGTAGTCGAGGCATGGTCCACACGAGTCCCAATGCATTGAGCACGAGTCATAAGGTTGAAGTCCTATTTTAGTTAGTCATGGGTCAAATTGAACAAAATGCATATCTAGAGCTAAGTTTCGTTGGTGATTCACATTTTTTGTGATATGAACCCTATGTTGAGATATAAATTATGCATTCTGCATACCAACAATATACACATGCACCTTGTAGCAAGTTTGGAGAATTTGTGCACTACGTAGATTATTTCTTGCCTTAGTTGCATTTGTTTACATTATGTGGACTAATATACATACTTGGTACTTTTGCAGATGCTGCCAAAAAAATAAAAAATAAAAAATAGCACAGCTCCACCACCAAGAGATAATACAGCAAGACTCAGTTTTCCATCACCATCTCCATACAGATCAGGGAAGTATTGTTTACCCCTTTTGATATTTATCTTTTGAAATTGTCCTTAAAATTATGTCTTTAATCTTTCGTTAATCTTACATTGAGGACAATGTATTAACTAAGTTTGAGGGGTGACATAATTTTAAATCTTTCTATGTGTTCATCATTATCTGTGTTCCATTATTGCATAATGTGTGCTTGATGTGTGTAAAAAAAAAAAATTGCAATTTTTTTTAGTTTGTTTTAATTCCTTTCTTGCATGCTTGTGTGAGCTTGATAACCTTGCTAGCTATGATGTTATTATTGGACTGGTATAATTTACAAACTGTGGACATAGTGCTAAATAAATTGGTCAATACTTGTTGATGTAATACTTGACATTCTTTATGCACGCCATTCATACTTTACATGTTAGGTTAGTGATTGGGGTTTTGAGCATAAAGTAGGAAAATAATGATAACCCTCTATTAAATTAACCCGTAAACTACCTTAATACAGTTTGGTGATAATTGAGCTATTATAGGGAAGCATTGAGACGAGCGGGGGCTCCGTGCATGAATTTTATTGTGTGGATTGCCTAGACTAGTGGGATGAAGAGTAGGTGAAAATCTTTAATTGGGGGTTGGTTTTGGAAACTAAATGTCCAGAAAAACAACAAAGGGCATAAAATTAATATGCGAGAATAAGACACTTCTTTTCATGCCTTTATGACTCGAGCAAGTAAGCCTGTAAGGATATTTCAAAATCTGGTGCCCTAAGGTCAACTGGTCTGGGAGTCACCGGCCCAAAGCTCGATACATGGGTCATAAAGAAAGCAAGAGGGAAAGAGGTTAATAAAAAGTCATCTGATCGAGCCTTTATAACTCGAGTGAATAAGCCTGTAAGGGTTTAAAAACCTGGTGCCCTAAAGCCAACTGGTTTGGGAGTCACCGGCCTAAAGCTCGTTACATGGGTTATATAGAAAGCAAATGAGAAGATAATGAAAAAAAAAAAGAATTTCAGAGAATTAGAGAAAAGTGAGAAAAACAAAATAGAGACAAAAACATGAAGAAAAGCCCTTTTGGACATTTGGTGGAAGAAACTATATCTTTGAGGCAAGGCAAGTAGCCTAGTTTAATCTTGAGTGTCGAAGCAATCAAAACTTAGGAGAGCCTTCACTGGTTGACATGTAAACTTGTGATAGTGAGATTAAGCCAAACTACGAGAGGGTGAGAAATAGAGCTATGTAAACTCCAAATTTAAAACACAAACCCAGGATTATTGAGTGAAAAGAATAAGTTTGGGGGTTGTGTATCTCTCGAGCGAGTAAGGATATATTTGACCACTTGGGGTCGGGACTCAAACTCATCATGAACTTGATATGTTAGCGTGAATCCACACACACACGTCAAGTATGCATTTAACACGTAAAGGTTGATGTCATTTTACACTGATAAATTTTCATAAAATCAATTACGTAGTCCAATCCTGAGCCAAGGCAAGGTGTTAAGCCATGTTTGTTCAGAATTAAGTCACTATCTTGTTTGAGGACAAACAATAGTTCAAGTTTGGGGGGTTTGATAAGTGTATTTTTGCACACTTATTTAGATTACAAACATGACTTAAATACAAGCAAAATGATTGAATTGTGACTTAATCTCATTGAATTCATGCAATGTAGGTGTTTCTATGGAAATAGTGGAATTCAGGAGAAGAGAGCTGAAAAAGGACTAAAATGGAGCAAAGTGATAGTTCAGGGACTAAGGATGCAAATATTTGAAAGTTGAACTAAAAGATAACTTGGGAATGCAAATATGCTAAGTATGAACTCGAAAGCAATACAAGATGATTGGAAGAAGAAGGAATTGCAAAGGGACTAAAATGAATTAAACTGAAAGTTCGGGGACCAAGTTGCAAATAATTCATAGATGAGACGGGAAATGGAATGAAGATTCAAGAGTGTTAGAAGTCAATCGGATGAGGAAAGGAGTCACGAGGTGAAATATGGTCGAAGTATTATCAAGTATCAACTTTCAGGCGAAAAAGTCATGCTCGTGATTTTTAGTATCTACTTGAGATCTATTTTTCGCATAGTAAACATCAGAATTTGAGGAAGTCTATTTATATCAAAAATGTATATCTTTGGGTTTTCTTCTCAATGTACTTTGAATTACTTCAATTGGAGATCAGACGAGAAAGTTATGACCAAAATACTAAAAGATGTCCGGCGGAAAGAATGTATGCCTATGCGTTCGCATAGTACAAATTCTATGCGGTCGCATAGAAGCCTCCCGAGAACTTTTTCTCAAATTTTTTTACTCTATGCGACAGCATATGTTATGCCTATGCGGTCGCATAGGTATAATCTGGGGGTCGTTTTGCAGTTTCCTTATACGATTGAAACTCCTTTGGTAACCTAATTTCCACGCGATTTAAATACGAAAGAACGTCCAGAAGAAGGGGAGAACGTAATTGGAGGCACAAAAACACAATTTTGGAGGATTTGGAGAGGAAGAACAAGGCAAAAACAAGGCAATCCACTTCAAGATTCAAGATTTCACTTCAAAAATCAATTGGGTGATGTTCTTCCTTGGTTTTAATTGTTGTTTTTCTTTGTTTTCAATTATGTTAGGCTAGATTTTCATGTGCTAGGAGATCGATGTACCATGTGATTTGAGTTTTATATTTCTAGTTTTGCAATTTGACATTAAAACATATTTCTTTTGTTTTGAATGATTTATATGCATTTATTGTTTCCGCAATTAAGGGCCCGTAATTGTGTGAGTTTGGGTGATTTATTCTTGCATTCGAGAGAATTGGAATAGATTCGACATAATATAAATCATCGTAGGGTCCGATAGGGGATAGAAATATACCGCTATGCCCTACGTGAATCTTTAAGTGTTCATAAAACTACATGCATTTTTACATATGCACTTGTCATAGAAATATAGGCCGGTGGTATGTAGAAATAGATTTGATACATCTCGAGAGAGAGTATCGGATAGACTTAGGAACATTGATTCGTCAACAATTGAATTATGTTGTCATGTTGTGAAACTAGAGTTTAAAGTGATAATTGCATGGAAAATCGTGATCTTAGTGTGTTTAATTTCTATTGATTACAACAAACGTGCGTTCTCAACAATTGATTTCATTTTAGAGTTTTAAATTATTGTTTTGCTTATTAATTTCATTACAATCATAAAAGTTGCATAAGTGGGGTTTTCTTTCCAATTTTAGAGTTTTAATTAGGTCCACATTCATTTTGAGTAATTTCGTTTCGGTTAAGGTCGAAGAAGTAAAATTGAACTAACCAATCTCTGTGGGACGATACTCGAACTCATTGAATCCACTTTATTACTTGTTAACGAACCGTACACTTGCGGTAATTTAAATCGAAAGAAAATATTTCGCGAACATAGACCTCCATGGTTTTGCCAATGAGTTCGGCAAACATCATGTTGACTAACCTCTGGTATGTGACCCCGACATTTTTCAATCCGAAGGGCATAACTTTGTAGCAATACAGGCCCCTGTCCGTAATGAATGATGTAGCTTCCTCATCAGGTCGGAACATGGGTATCTGGTTGTACCCTGAGTATGCATCCATGAAACTCAGTAGTTCATGCCCAGCAGTGGAGTCCACAAGTTGATCAATTCTCGGAAGTGGGAAGCTGTCCTTGGGACACGCCTTATTTAGGTTTGTGAAGTCCACACATACCCTCCACTTCCCGCTGGACTTTTTCACCAGAACCGAGTTGGATATCCACCTCGGATATATGGCCTCTCTGATGAAACCACTATGGCTGAGTTTACTTATTTCGTCTTTCAGTGCCTCGTACCGTTCCGGGTTCAGGACGCGCCTCTTCTGTCTATGGGAGGCATAGGAGGGGTTGATGTTAAGGTGATGGCAACTGATCCTAGGATCTATTCCCACCATATCTTCATGTTTCCATGCGAAGACATCCAGGTTTCCTTTCAGGAATCGTATCATCTCAGTTTTTGCTTTAGGTGATAATGACTTTCCTATGCGCAAGACTTGATTAGGGTCTTCCGAGTTGACGAGAAAAGTTTCCAGTTCTTCCATGGGGGTCGCATTTGGTTCATAATCGAGTATTCGGGGGTCTAACTCATCAAGAGGGTGTCCTTGTTCAGGGGCCTCTTCCATGTCGACGTCTCCCTCTTGATCAGAGGTATGCCCTTGTTCAGGGGCGTCGAGCATTTCCACGTCCGTATCGACTTCAGCGGGTACCTCGGCTAGGATTACATTAACAGTTCGGGGCTCGAATTTGCGCAGCGAGTTTAGGTAGCATGCCCTGGAGCCCATCTGATCGCCCCGGACTGTTGCAATCCCATGTTCGGTTAGGAATTTCATGCACAAATAGTGAATGGACGTCACAGCCCAAAGATCTTTCAGAGCTGGTCTGCCCAATACTCCATGATAAGCCGATCTATGATCTACCACCAAAAATTTCATGAAATGCTGGGCGACTAGGGGTGTCGAACCCATTTCCACAGGCAGGGTGATCCGCCCTCGTGGGATGATGTTGTCCCCAATGAATCCGAACAGTGGGTCGATCATGGGGATCAACCCATGTTCAATTTGCATTTTGTCAAAAGTGGAGCCGAACAATATGTTCACGGAACTGCCATTGTCAACGAGCATGCGTTTCAATCCGTTTATAGCTACTACGGCTCTTACAACCAAAGCATCGCAATGGGGGTGGTGAACTCCATCTGAGTCTTCCTGGGAGAAGGTGTTGGGGTCATCTTATTTGTTGATTTCGATTTGTCAACTTTGTAAGTGATCATCGGGGGATCTTTAGCTTCTCTTGTATAATTTCTCTGGGCATTCCTGGTGTTGCCACCGACGTGGGGTCCCCCAATGATGGTATCGATTTCTCTGATGACCTGGCTTCCCGAAAATTGGGCTTGGTTCCCCGGCCTAGATTGGCCTCGGTTCCTCGATTCTCTTCTACGAGGAGATTGTTCCTGGTGACCTCTCCCTCCCCTCTTCGGGGAGGTGGATCTGCGAGGGTGTTCGTTTCTGCTGGAAGTGTGAGGGTTGCTTTGATCAGGGCACCGATTGGTATCACGACACTCGCTGGTGTCATGTCCGTATAGTTGATGGAATATACAAAATCTTGCTCCTGCCAAGGGTCTGTTTGGCCTCTTTTTCTTCTTCTTATTGTTATCAGTTCTTCCAGATGGTCCCGCCTCAGCAGGGGCATTATCATATGCCAACACCGGCACTGCATTCAATGTGGCGGAAGCTAGGGCCTGTCCGGATGTGGGAGCTATGATATGTCCTGCTTGGGTCCATTGCTGAATAACAAGGTATGCTTCGGGGCCTCGACCTACCTGCCTCTGTGGAGGAGGGAGTCCCTGCGCGGCACGGTTGCGATGATCAATCATTTCTTCACTAACAATTTCCACTCTCATCATTTCCACCAGCTCGTCGTATGTGGAGGGATTCTTACTGCGCACGTCCCTCCAAAACAAAGTGTTCATGTTGAGCCCACCTTTCAGGGCTGAAAGGGCTTCCCTGTCAGTGACCTGTTCGCAGTAAGTAATTTCGCTTGTAAACCTGGCGAGATAGCTTTTTAGTGTCTCTCTAGGGGCCTGCCTCATGTCTTGCAGGCGTTGAATTGGCGCCTCTCATTCACTGCGTGAGAGGTACCGGTTCAAAAATGCTTTCTTCAAGTCTGGCCAACTTCTGATGCTTAGGGGAGGAAGCCTGTTGTACCATACCTCGGCGGCTCCGCCTAGTGTTAAATGGAAGGCTCTCCATTTTAGAGTAGGCGAGGCTCCCCTAAGGCTCATTTGTGTCATATACTTTGTGAGGTACTTCTCCGGATCCCCCTTTCCCTCATACTTGGGGATCTTAGGGGGGCATGAAGTTAGCTGGCATTGGGAAGCTTCGAATCTCCCTTGAGAAAGGGAGGTTATCGTCATCGTCGTCAATCTCATAAGATCGGCAGGGCCCCTCTGACCCTTCATCATCTTGGATGTCCTGGGGTGGTGGAGGTGCTTCTCCTCGACTCCCCCAATCGACTAGGTTTCTCCTCTCCCTCCTATTTCTAGGAGGAGGAGGGGGAACATGCTCTTGTTCGCGATCCGGACGAACTGATCCTCTTGCTGGGCGGACCCTATTGCTAGGATCCTCCCCTATCCGATCGAAGACGCTTACCGACCTTTGGTCGTCGTGTTCTTGAGGAAAGTTGTCCCCCAAGGGTGGTTCTGATGGATGACTCCCTTGCACATAAGATGTTGCTTCGGCGTTCATCTCTCTTTCGAGGGGGCATTCTGTGTGCCGGCTCATGTGGCCCAGAGAGTGAGATAAAGGGATTTCCTGCACCGGATAAGATCCTTGGGGCCTTTGATAGCTCTGGTGTCCCTGGGCTTGCATGAGGAGTTCCCGCATCGCCATATTTTGAGCTGCTATGTCTCTCATACCCGCAGCAATTTAAGTCATTCCTTCAGTGAGTATGGCTATTCTCCCGCTTCGGTGACACCGGTGATGCGGTCTCTGATGAGTAACATTGTTATGGAGTACCTCTTCTTCAGAGGCCTCTCTCATGAAATTGTCATCTTCATGGCTGTAGCTCATCCTACCTCTTTTTTCAAGGGTAGTAAGAACTTGGATTGTAACTCGACTTTGTTCTTTTTCAAGAATGCCCCCTTTTTCAGGGTTAGTCGCCGATTTTCTGGTATCTTCTTCGATGGAGAACGCAAAACTTCAAATGGAGAGTGTTTCTCACAGACAGCGCCAATCTGTTGAACTCGAAAATTGATCCCTCCACGTGGCCAACTGAAAGCTACTCCACGTATTCCTCCCTGCGCAATCAACAAATAGTGAGGCGCACACGGCCGGAACCAACGGGGGTGGTGGCGGCCGTATACACTCCGACGGTCAAGTCAGATTTGGATGGTCGGAACAGTATCCAGGGGCTATCCAAATCAATCAATAAAGGGAGAGGAGAATATATAAACTTGTTATGGAGTGCTGTGTATTAAGAGTTTCATTACCTTTGCCTCTTGCCAAACCTTGGGTATTTATAGGTGGTATAAACCGTTGGATGTGGAACGCGTGTATACATCTGACGGTATGAAGCGTCTGCTCATAGGCGTTAATCAGCCGCGTTTATAGAGTGGACGGACAGTTTGTCTCCTCTGAGTTGAATTGACATAAAGTTGATAAGTTACATCAACTAGCCTCATGGAGACGTCAAATCAATTTAAGCCTTAGGTGTAAGACAAATCTCAAATTGGCGGCGGATCTTCTAACCAGGGTCCACTTGATCTCGACTTCGGAGGTGAGATGCTTCGGCAGATCAGTAGTAGGAATTGCTATATCACTTCGGAGAAGTTTCGGAAGGGTCGTTTTCAGGTCGGAATAAATGGTGCTGCGGAGGGTCCACTTGATCTCGGCCTCGGAGGTGAGATGACACTTCGGTATCGAGGCGTAAATAATCGAGGTGTAACAGCCAACATCCATTCATCAAATAGAGATATGACAGATATTTGCATATCGTTCATCCAACTTGATGGAAACCAAAAATTTCTTCCCGTCTCGTTCTGTGTGAGTCATGATGCTTGCATGCAAATGCATGTGAGAGAGAATTACATTATGGTGGTATAGAAGACATAAATAGATTGTTTAGTTTTGTGTTTCTTCATCTCCCTCTCTCTATTTCTCAGCTTTTCATTCATAATGCCTATTACAGTTGAAGCAAAAGATATCTATGGCTACTTCAGCCCTAAAATCTGTCTTCGGTCAGCAAGAAAACCAACAAAATGCTGTAAGTTTCTTTTCCTTAATACCGGCAACATTTTACCTAAATAAATTGAATTCTGACATTATTTTCTTTTATTTTGTAGGCTGACAAATTAGAGAAACTAAGGGAGAGGATGATAAAAGTGAGGGAGCTTTTTCGTGACACAAACTCAACAGAATTCGTCATTGTAACAATCCCCACGGTAATGGCCGTGTATAGATTCTCATTTTGTCTAGCAGTTATCATGCACCATGTAGTAAGGATGAAGCTAGAGGTGAACCCCTACCGAGCACTCACATCATGGGGTGCGGGGGTGGGGTTTTGGCCAATTTTTTATAGAAGTATGGGACCCACTTGCTGTGAGGGTCGGACAGAACCCCTACCTGGCAGAACAACAAAATCCATTGTAGTAATTAACTGTGGCTATTTTATGATTCAGGTTAAGCAATAGCATTAGAGATTTGTTACAGGAAAGGGGGGGCTGACTGCCCCTGACCGAACCCCTCAAATAGGGGGGAGGTCCCTTTTTTTTTTGGCGGGCCCCACCCCCATTTGTGGGGCCTTCTGTTAGGGAGGCGGTCAGCCTCCCTGTTACAGAACCTTTATTCATCGCATTATATCTTTTTGCACGAAAAATCCACCATATTGTTGTTTTCACACCTCATTCAGTCTTTGTCCATGTGAGGAATATTTGAAAATGTTTTTCTTCTGTTGGTAAATGATTACTGCAGATTTATTTGCAATTTAGAGCTGAAATAAAAATTTAGTCAGATTGGTTCGAAGTCAGTGTTACTTGAGTTTTATGGACGAACCGTATAAAATTAGACGATATTTACTCTTAAATCTTGTTGTTCAGGCGATGGCCATAAGTGAATCATCAAGATTATGTTCTTCTCTGAAAAAGGAAGGTGTCCCTGTCAAGAGACTTGTAGTCAACCAAATTCTTCCTCCATCCACCTCTGATTGCAAGTTCTGTGCAATGAAGGGGAAGGTAAAATAATCCCCCATCTTAATTTTGTATTTAGAGCATGATTGTTCAAGCTGGTGTTACATTAAGTTTTCTTACTTATAAAAAAAATAAAATAATAAGTTAGTTATTTTGACACTAATAACAATAACTTGTGTCGAACTTTGGTCAATAAAAGAATATTTAATTTAGACTTACTCACATATTAGTAAACTTTTTATGCTTACAGTCATTGTAAGTATTTAAATTGCGTGAAAAGCTCCAAATGGTAAATCCCACGAATAGATTTAGTATGACGTACTTTCATGAAGATCATGCAAATTAGTCTCACACTTATGGATGTAGCTTTGATTTTAATTATAGAAGAAAGTCGGAAACTATGTTGATATGTACATGTTTGGCTAAGCTTAAAAGTAACTTGGGTTACTTCTTTCTTACAAGGAAAAGAAGTTTCTTATTTTGACAACAATACAAGGGTTACTTTCTAATTACTCTCAAAATAAGTAACTTATTTTCAGTTTTGACTAATAAAAGAAGTTATTTGTTCTGAAACTAATTTACTTTTGAGTAACATAATTATAAGTATATTTTATAAGCTTAGCCAAACATGCAGATTATCTATTTCAAAGTATCTGCGTCCTTTTTCCCTAGACTCCGAGAGTGTGAGCAAAACTCAGATATCTACTAATACTTTTTAAATCATAGGGAGGATAATTTTAGTTTTAATTTTGCTTCTGTGGAAAGAAGACATGATTCTTGATAAAGAACTCTTGAAGTGTACTTTTCCGTATGATTTTTCAAATATTCTATTTTGAGCAAAACTAACTTAAGGATTGAGGTAGGGGACATAATGATTGATATAGGGGATAACTGAACATACACATCTCGGAGGGTCAGACATTATTTAATTCACGTGGGACCCGCGCACTTTGTGAGGGTCACTGACTTCGAGTGTCAAACATTTTTAGGCAAAGTGGCATTTTATATGCACGAGTATGACGTATGCAAACAACAAAGCTAACACCTACTTGGACTTCTCGTATTTATTCTTATCATAATTGTATTGACTGCCTGCATTTTACAGGATCAAGCGCGTTCTATTAGCATGATCGAGAGTGATCCCGAGCTCTCCAGCTTGACGATGATCTACGCACCTCTTGTTGATGTAGAAATCAGAGGCGTTCCTGCTCTTCAGTTTTTAGGGGACATCGTTTGGAAGTGAAAACTGGCACGTATCCAAACATATTTCAAAACAAAAATTAAAAGTTGGACTTAGTTTTAAGCTTTGCCTAACGTGCTCTAAACCAAGAAGAAAAAATTTCTTACCGGCCTTTTTCTAACCTCATCTATATTTGTTCTGCTGCTAATACGATAGATTGAACACAAGTATCCCTGTAATTTGTAAAGCTGAAATGGAAGATCAATCTGATAATGACTCACTGTAATTCTCACCAGTAGAGAGTCTGAATCATCAGATGCCTTGCAATTACTGAAGCTGCAGTCTTTTCTTTCTGATGCATTTTCTTTTGTTTTCTGAGGTAGATTTGCAGAATTTGCATTCTTTCGTTCGACTAAAAAAAAAAAAAAAAGGTTTTGCGCGCAGTTGTGGACATTGCACAGCCCAAGACTGCATTTATCGAGCAAGTTTTGAAATCTTCTCATGTTAACAGGCTAAAAACGTTCATGGGTGTCCTTAAGCTCAACCTCATGTTGTTGTCTTTACTGAGATTACGAAAACATATGGACTGAGCAGCAGTTTTTGAAACTAATATATCCCGGGAAAGATGAAATATTATTCAACTCTGTTGCGTAAAGGAAACCATATATACACAGGGAAATGGGGGGAAAGTAAGAAAAACAGAGTATGATCATGCACTTGAATTCTGAAGACGATGATCTTTTCGTTTTTTTAATTTATTCGTTAATTGAAGTTTCATGTGTAGTCAAATTTTATGCTGCACCTTTCGTTTTACTTCTAACAAGCAGCTTGAGAACGTCAATGTGCTTATTTACAGGTTTAAAGATTGATAATCTTTCATATATTTTATCGTTTTGTCGTTTTTATTGTACGAAGTTGAAAGGATTTGTACTTGCTAATCCGCCATGCAACAATAAATTCATTCGAATTTTAGTAAGAGACTTGTGTAAGAAATTTTAATCTATTGATGGGTTTATATGTGTTAAATTAAACGCTATCAAATTCAGTTAAATCCAATTAAAGTGATCTAATAAGCCTTCAATTTTGGGCTTTAATGTATCCAATTAAAGTATGGATTTACATGTGTAGAAATCGGGTCCAAGTCCTAATTCTATGATGGGCCGAATTAGGTCAAAGGACGTCGCTATATAAATATGTTATGATCCTGACGTCGGGTAGGATAGTGATTATCCTATTGGCTTGTTGTAGCAGATGATTCGCAAGAAAAGAACAACAGAAAACGCCCAAAAAATCAGAAAAAATACTCTGAATTCAACTCAATATTATTAATAACGTAAAATGATGAAAACTAACCCACAAACCGGGTTAAATAGTTGCGAAATACGAAATTATGGGAAAATTACCAAAAATGGCAAAATCCCAAAAATTATACCAAAATAAAATATTAAGTAAAAGAAGTAAGTTGCCAAAAATTTGGCTCAATTCGAGTTTTCTAAGATATGGAAAAAAGGAAACGAAATATTACCATAAATAGTAAAAAATAACTTAAAATTGAATTTTGGAAAGGAAAACGGTGGATTTTGGGCTCGAAATTGACGTCCACCAAGCATAGCTGGTGGCCACGACGTGCGCGCCGAAGAGAGCTTTTCGAATTGGAGTCATAATAGCGATTCCGATAACCGTAGCCAAAGTTATGGCCAAATTACCAAAGACGCGTCAAATTCCCCAAATTTTGGAAATAATGGTGATTCACTTTCCATCTTTGCGCCGATCCGTCATCTCATGGTATCTTAGCGTCATCATCGTGCTATCTGACAAATTAGCATCACTTGACTCGGATCCTCCTGCATCAGATCCTCAGATCACACGTACGTATTATTCATTCTCTTCTACATCTCATTACAGAGAGGAAAATGAGACTGCGTATAGATTTGGAAGACTATACCACGAAATTCATTATTGCATTAATCATGTCTGATTCAAGTACGCTTTCGCTTTAATTCTTATATTTATTGATGATTTAACATGAAATATCCGATAATTTAAAGCATTAAATTATCCTACAACTTGTCCAGACATTAAACCAGAGAAAGTCATGCTACGAGTCAAAGATTAAAGTAATCAACTTCGAGTCTTCGACTGGAGTAAAAACAAAAGGTGATACAATGGAACAGTAATTGATATTTGCATAGTCTCCAAATAAAGATATGGTCTTGAAATAATTAAAAAGTAGTAAGAATCGTTAAAGATAATTATTCAGATTATATGTTTCTGCATCTTGAAACTTACTTTTAGCTAACCTTTTAAGGAAGAGCTATCCCATCAGTCAAAAAAAAAAAGAGCAGCAGATTCTCTACCCATGAAATTAGCTGTCCCGTAAAGTCAAAATTTTACTAGAAGAAATTATAAAAATAATGTCCATTTTGATATAGCCATATGTTAAAATGTCCCAAATTTTTCAATGTCTATTTTTACAATTATTTGGATGAAAATATCCCTAAGTAGCTTTCATGAAAAGTTACATTAAAATGATGTTCTCGACATTTCAAATGTCGTTCTTGATATTTAAATTCGTTTATATTTCGAAAGTACGTATGTCAAATTACAATATTAAATGTTTTCGACATTTCAAACGTTGTTCTAGACATATTAAATGTCTAGAATAACATTCCATTTCGAATATAACATATGCAATATGAAATTATTGACATTAATTGTGATTTGACATTTGCAATATGAAATTATTTATTCTTTGATTAAGGATAAAATAGGGAATTTTTGGTATCAAATTTGGCTGCTTTTGCAAAGATTATCAAATGAACATTTTTAAATTGATATATATAAAATTGGACATTTTTACAATAGCCATGCTACTGAGCCAGAATCAAAAACAAGGAGCTGAGGTGATGCCACCTCAGTCCTCGATTTCACATCTTTTCTTTTTTCTTTTTTCTTTTTTTTAGTTCCAAGGGCCGAGGTGGCAATTTAGCCCTTTTTTGGGCCTGTTCAAGCAGGTTAATTCTTTTTACAAATGCCCCGTTGTACTATTAGATGTCACCTCAGCCCTCGATTTCACATCTTTTCTTTTTTCTTTTTTTTAAATCCAAGGACCGAGGTGGCAATTTAGCCCCTTTTTTGGGCCTATTCAAGCAGGTTAATTCTTTTTACAAATGCCCCATTGTACCATTAGATTGCGTTATGATCCCATACTTTGAAATGTGATTATGAGAACGAGTTTGACTATGATAACACTCAGGATGACTCTCTAGATCACAGATTTGCCAAATGGCAAATCACAATTGGTTGGTGAAAAAAACAGTTTTTCGACCAACCAACACGGAATTGCCAAGTAGCAATTCAAACATGTAGAATATCATCCTGATGGTTAGAGTAACAAAACTATTATGAGGACAGAGAACCCATCTTACTTTTTTTCCCAAAATTAAATGTTTAATCTTTTTCCACACGGACAACATTTGAACGTGTTAGAAGAGGGTGAAGTACTTTCAACTTAAAAATGAGACGAAGGAGGTGATTTAAAAGTACGTGTAGCTAGATATCTAAAATCGAATTGAATTGTAAAATCCTGTATTTGGCATGAGCCGTATGACCCAACCTTTGCAGGCCGACCCTATTCAAGCCTTACTAGACCTTACATTCTTATGGGCAGGCTCTCTTGCCAGGATATATGGATGGCGACCACCAGAAAAGTAGATTGAGCTGAGTAGCATCCACTAGAAAATGTGGATTGTAAGTGATTGAGAGGAGTTGAGCCTGCTCAAAAATATTGATTGACCTCACTTCAAAAGTGGGTCGAGCTGAACCGGGCCTACTAAAGGTATAGATTGTAGGCGCTCTAAATGTTGGTCGAACCGAGCCAGGCTACATTTTTTTTTATCTTGGAGAGTAAATAGCTAGCAAGGTAAGAACGTGAACTGTGCGGAGCAAGAGACAGGCTGCAAAAGAAAATGTAGTGAGAGAACCTCTCTCCCTCTCTCTCTCTCTCTCTCTCTCACACACACACACTCTGAAAAGTCTTCTGTCATGGGGTTCTGTACCCATTGCAGCCGGTGCCAAAGTCTCTTGCTTTCTTTATCTTAAAATTAAAAAAAAGCAACTGATATTTGTTTTTTTCCTAAAATAACTATGTAATCAATGCATTATTATATAAGCAACACATTTTTTCTGAAATCTGCAACCTGAACTGTGCATTGAAGAAACAATACATTTCTTTCGTGGTTTAGTGTTGCTGTACAGAAGCAAATACAAGAAACAAGCAGGACCAGAACACTTCTACACCCCAACCCACCTCCAAGGATGCTCCCAGAAACCTGCATTTTCTTGTTTTGCTTCTTGATTTGTGTTCCTTCTTTGATTAAAGCAGCTACAAGTTTGAATCTCACTCTCCCAAGTCAACACCCCAACCCTGAAGCTGTGGCTCAAGAAGTACAGAGGTATGTGTACATATATACATACAGTACAGTATAGAGGCATTGTGCAAAATATGGCTTAATATCCCATATGGGTTGCTCATTACAGCATTTTGTCATGTTGGTTAGTGGACATTTCTCTATTTGTTTAGAAAGATGTGGGAAAAAGTTCTATTTGGGTTTTGCTTATTTCAGATCTTAAAGATTGGGTTTCTTCTTGAACAGTTCAACCAAAAAATCTGCGCCTGGGTTATGCTCATTCATGCAATTTGAAATTAGTGTGCCTTTTGTTCAGAGCATATAGTTTGAGAAGAACATTTCTCTTCATGACTTTCACTTTCCAATATGATTTTGAATCCATTGCGGTAATTTTTTCTTGGTTTGATTTTTGTAAATCATTTTTTACCTGGTATTCACTTACTTTATCAAGAAGCTACTTTGATTGTTTACATTACCCTGTTTTCTTATGGGCTTTTACACATTTCCCCAATTAATGAAGAAATGCCTTCTAGCTGTAGTCCATTATTGCATCCCAAAAGCACTATTTTTGTTTTCTTCACTATTAGCAATTTACATTAATGACATCCATATTTTTGCCCCAAAAATTGCAAATGTGCATGTTCCCATATATTTCCAACACAAACTGAATTACATCTTTGGTTTTCTCCTTTTGTTTTTGATTTTTATGATGTTTTACAGGAGTGTCAATGTATCCATATCAAGAAGGGATTTGCTATCCACCTCAATGAACGATCAGTCCCAATGTCTCACAGGTAATCCAATAGATGACTGTTGGAGGTGTGACTCCAACTGGGCCAACAACCGCCAACGCCTAGCGGACTGTGCCATTGGCTTTGGCCAGGGTGCATTGGGAGGCAAAGGCGGCCAGATATACGTAGTAAACGACTCCTCGGACCGTGACACAGTCAACCCCACCCCAGGCACCCTTCGTCATGCGGTCATCCAAGATGAACCTCTATGGATAGTTTTCCAGTCGAACATGGTTATTAAGCTCAAACACGAGCTCATTATTAACAGTTACAAGACGATTGATGGCCGTGGTGCGAATGTACAGATAACAGGCAATGGCTGCTTAACTTTGCAGTATGTTAGCAATGTGATAATTCACAATGTGCACATTTATGATTGTAGGCCCTCCGGGGACACTAACATTAGGTCAAGTCCAACACATTTTGGATATAGAAGCAAATCGGATGGTGATGGGATATCCATTTTCGGGTCGAGGAATATTTGGATTGATCATTGTGCTTTGTCCCATTGTACTGACGGCTTGGTTGATGCCATCATGGGATCCACTGCTATAACCATTTCTAATAGCTATTTTTCTTACCATGACGAAGTCATGCTCTTAGGACATGACGACAAATACTTGCCTGACTCTGGAATGCAGGTTATGAAAACTGTCTCATTACATGTTATAATCAGTCCCAGAACCAAAGATTTAACCACACGAGATTTGGTTACTCACCAATGTTAGTTCCACTCTTGAACTAAAATTTGCTTTTGTGCAGGTGACAATAGCTTTCAATTACTTTGGGGAAGGTTTGGTGCAGAGGATGCCAAGATGTAGGAGAGGTTACATTCACGTGGTGAACAACGATATTACTGAATGGAAGATGTATGCTATTGGTGGAAGTGGTAATCCAACCATTAATAGTCAGGGGAATCGCTACACAGCACCATCTGATCCAAGTGCTAAGGAGGTAATTTACATTTTAACTCAATATTTTTTATTTTCCTTTGCAAGATATTATGGTCTTAGCAGAGAAAATTATTGGTTTAGTAATTGTTGCTAGATGCAGTATAAAAAATTCATCATATTCTTATCAATAATTATATTCTTTTGTCCCCCTAACTGAAGAAAAAAATATACTATGATCTTCAAGGATGCAATTGAATGCCCTAATCCACATAATGTGGACCATGTTTGATACTTGCAAATGATGAAACCTTTAATTGTGTTTTAACACTTGTAGTTCATGGAAACTTGTGCACCAAAGCAACACTAACATTTCTCTAATCGTTATGGTTTTTGATTTTTTCCAGCCATTTCCCTGATTCTTAATTGCCATAATTTTGTCTCGTAAAATTTTTATGTTGATCATAAATTTGTTTCAACTTTTAATCAGAGGCTGTTTGGGAGTGATTTTGAGAATTGATTTTTTGACCGTCAGAAAAAAAGCAAGGTTCACCCGTGAGAGAAGAAGTCAAATATGACGGCTGAAATAGTGAAATAACGGTCAAAATATCAATTTTTTGGTGAAAAAATCGGGCCCAAACAGGCCCTCAATATAGCGCCGTGAAAGTGTGTGCATACTTAACTTTTGGAAATGTGGGTAGGCACCATTTATTACTCTATCCTAGGGGTGGGCGCGGGTCGGTTCGGTTCGGTTCTCTTTAGAACCGAACCGAACCAAACTTTTCGGGTATCTAGTAAATGGAACCGTCGGGTCCAAATATAATTATAGAACCGTTCGAGTTCGGTTCCATTCGGTTCGGTTCGGATCGGTTCGGTTCCGTTCGGTTCTGTACTATAATTAAATTTTTTAATATTTATAACAACGTTATATAAATACAACTAATGATACATTTAATAGTTTTGGAATGTCAGAGATTAGTAAACTACATTGTTCAAATGATCGCTACGATCAAAGCTTCAGTCGGGGAAAGTCACGGCTTCGATCGGAGGTCAGAGTGTCGGCCGACGATTGTATAAGTTTTGGAATATTAGATAGACTGCGAGAGTGAGTACGAGAGTCGAGACAACGTTATGCACTTTATTGTAGGTGTTTAGGGTTATTTAGTGGATTTGATCTTGTTTGGCTAAGAAATGAAACAATAAAATGGGTAATTGGGCCAAAAATTAAAAAATTAGAAATGAAACAAATTATTGGGCCAAAAATTTGGATTTAGAAATCATTAATTTGTTAATTTATTTAGAAAAAATTAAAATTAAAATAATTTAATTTACTCAATATAAAAGAAAATTAGAAAGATTCGGTTCTTATTCGGTTCTTCGTCTAGAACCGAGAACCGAACCGTACCCATCGGTTCTCAATTCAGATACCCGTTCGGGTATTTAATTTGACAAGAACCGTCGGGTTCGGATCGGTTCGGTTCGGGTTCGGTTCGGTCGGTTCGGTTCGGGAGATTTGCCCAGCCCTACTCTATCCTAGTGATAATGAACAGTCTTGAAAACGGGCCCTGCTGATTCGGCTGGGAAGAGAAATTGCTCAAAAACCTGTCCAGTTATATATAGTCTGAAAACAGTTCTTAAAAATGGTG
>NC_036248.1:7514212-7523092 GCF_002742605.1 Olea europaea var. sylvestris | reverse complement strand
TTAACTAACTGTTAAACAGGGAACCAGATGAATCATGAGTTGACTGAGTTTTCTGTTGCAATTTTTTATTGCACTTTTTTTAGAATAGAAAGGGACGATTCGGCCTTGACATATATTACAATCGATTGTTCTATATGTACCTAATTGTTTACATACATACATATGATGTCGTGAGATATGATTAGATCGGAATTTCTACAACTAAATAAAAAAACTTTCCCCCTCTTTTTAACACATGATCTGTGTGTAAACAATTACGTAACTCCTTATATATATATTTTCAGCATCTAAACATTGTTCGATGTATCTCTTTAAAGGTGACCAAGCGATGCGACACGGACGAGGGTCAGTGGAGCAATTGGAATTGGCGAACAGACGGAGACGTAATGGTAAATGGTGCATTCTTTGTGCCTTCAGGTGGAGGGTTCAGCACCCAGTATGCGAAGGCCTCCAGTGTTGAGCCCAAATCCTCCGTCCTCATTGACCGTCTAACGATAAACGCCGGTGTCCTTGGTGGGCCAAGGTACACACTCACCTATTTGCTTTTACTTTATTTGCCTTTACAACTGAAAAATATCAGTCACTTTAACTGTCTGAAAATATCTTTTGCTTTTATATACCTGGGTTTTGATAAACGAACAGGGGCCCTGTGTAGAGGGAGCCGCCTCTGTCACCATAGTAAAACCCTTTTCTACCTTTACAAAATTCTAAATTTTAGCCCTTGTTTGAGCCCTATTTTTTGAAAAAAGCATTACGCGTAAATCTAAAATTTTTCATAATTTTTGAACCACACATTTCAAATCAATTCACTATTAAAAATTCATTATTCTCCCAAAATGGAGCTCAAACGAGGCTTTAATTTTAATTTTTGCAAAATAATAATGATAATAATTTTTACAATTGGTCCTTAACATATTGTAGCAACTCAGCACTTCATGACCCGGTCACCTAGCTGCATCGGATATATCATTTTTTAGCCAATTATTAAAAGAAAAACGGTTGGAAATAGTAAATATTCGAGGCAGAAATGGGGTCCATTGATTCACGTGATCCTGCGCGCTTTAAGCATCTGCTGACCAATAGCATTACAGTATTGAGTTGTCCTAATTGACTATTGGGTTACCAAGAAGTACTTTTGTATTGTGAACAGGTCAGCATATTCCTCTTAGTGGACCTAGTTCTGTGTTACCAGATAAAGAGCAATTATTTTAAGCCACCCGAACTAAAATTAAAATATTTGATTCGCCATAGCTTAGCGGTGAACAAAAAAGTAGAATACTGAAAAAAGAAATGATTTTTGGACTCGAGTCTTTATCAAGAACAATACTCATGGGTACAAGGATTCGTGTAATCAACCTCGATCATCATCAAAGTAAAGAGATGCATGAAATTATGTTTGAGCCATGTCCAAAGGTTTGTTTGCCCGAGGATAATCCCACATAGCATGTGTTTTCTTAAAGTGTGAATGTGAGGAGGTTAGATTCTCTGCTTCATGCTTTACAGTCCATGAAAGTGGGACCTTCTTTGAGAAATTGAAGATGTGGACCCCTACGTTTATTTTTGGGATATGCTGGACAACTAGCTCTGTACTGGAAAAATGACTTTTCATTGTGGACCACACATTCTTTTTTTAATGCTTAATTACCACTCAAAACCCAAAATAATTACACATAATTAAAGAGATTGACCCTATAAGCTGACATTGATAATATAATGTCCCGTTGTTGTTAGCAAGTTGATAAAAGTTTTGATCTAGATCCAGCCGGGACCCACTTTGTTATATTGGATTCCTATTCGTTCATAGACTATCGAAATCGACAAGGTGTTCCTGTTTATTAACATGTGAGGGCCGGTGGGTGGAGAGTGGAGTGGGACCACGTGAGGTGAGGGTTCATTTTTCTTTCCAACGTCTCTCTGTTAGTGCCTAGACTTGTACAATGAAAACAAGGTTTTTTCTGTAGCATATCATGACAGTGGGGTAGAGTGGAGGTGGGGTATTTTTAAATATGGTTGACTATGAATCTCACTTGATAATGTCATATTTGATGAGTGTCTCCAACAGAACTATTTCATCACTCTTTAAGGTTCTTCAATTTATGATTTGTTAAACAGTGTCTTGCTCATATAGGGTGTACTTATGGGTGCAGGGACAATAGTTTTATCATGCACGGTAGCAGCACCACCACCACTGGCGGAAGCAGTAACGGTGGCGGAGATGGTGACTTTTTTGGAATGATGTTCGGAAGCGGTGGAGCCTCAACACAATTATCTCCATCCACCACCCTCTTTTTCTCTCTTCTAATTTTGTACCTTACCACCAAACATGGTGGTTTACTATAACTCCCATCATTATTTATATAAAATTGAAAGGAAAAGGTTGAACTTTCATATTTGTTGTAGGCTGGAGGGCCCAGAATTGTACATAGGCTCCAACAACCTCGAAGTAATATTAAATGTAAATTTTCCACTTGGAAAATAACCTTCTACTTTAGCGCGATCCTTCAAACAAGACAAACGACGAACACTGATAAGAAATTTTTGTGCCAAAATGTGCATACGTCAAAAGTATGAGCACCTTAAAGATCTCTAGAAGTGCAGAATAATTCTAGTACCGGTCAAAGGAAGAAGGTCGTCCTCGCCTAGGGCGGTCATAAGGACCTGCTCTATCCCTATAGTTTCTTCCTTCATAACGTGCAGGCCCTCCTCCGCCTCCATCTCTATTGTAGCCTCTATCTTTGCCATTTCCAATGGGATAACGATCAGAGTTCCCATACTGATCATATCTATCGCCAGCAGAAGGGTACCTGCTTATAAATGAGAAATTATAATTAAAAAATCATTTAAATTTTTTCCACAATTATGAAAAATAATATATAGACTTGCGCTGTTACCAGCAACAGTTTCCTGGTAATAGCTCATAGACTACAGATTCCAGAAAGCGTGTTTTTAGCTAAGCTCAAGTAAAATTGGGTACAAGTAAATGTTTAGTTTAAAAATGTGATTCTTGTATTGGTCGGTGATGGAACAAAGTTGGTAAAATTACTTTTAAAGTAAACAACACTTTTTTTACTTTAATCCCGACGATTGGAAAAGAACGACAAAAAAAAGTCTATGTATATATATATCTCTATATATATATATTAAATAATCTCAGCAAAATATCTATTCCTTTTAGGTAAATGGGGAAGTGCTGACAGAAGATGACGATGAAATAAATAATATCTAAAAGTACCTGTCGTTAACATACCGATCACGGCTCCCATATCGACCTTCATACCGATCGCTATCACCATAACGACCTCTGTCATATCTATCGTCCATGTATCTGTCACGATCAACTGCATAGCGATCCCCACGACTACCAGCCCTACTATACCTACAACGCGGAGGTGAGAATGGTCGAGCACCACCACCTGCCAATGGACAATCTCGGGCCCAGTGACCTGTTCGACCACATTTGAAGCAATCATCCGGACCCGATGACCGGTCTCCACCATAGCTGACCCTTCCCCTTCCCCTTCCCCTTCCCCTGCCACCTGAAGAATAACATCCATAGCCGTGTTCCGGATCTTCATCCCCTGATTTAGGCTGGGCCTTGTTCACAGAAATGACTCGATCGCCAAACTCCCTACCGTGCATATCCTTTATCGCATCTTCCACTGCTCGTCTATCTGCAAAGGTCAAAAATCCAAATCCACGAGGACGGCCTGTATCTCTTTCCAGCATAACCTACATGAACATTACACTTGAGAGCCTCAAAACCACTGATGACATCCCATTCAACAAAATGAATTTTCAATATTCAGAAAACATGACTAGGATAAAAATCCAGCAGACTATAGAATTTAAACCACAAAGGAATGAATACTATTAGAGGTGTCAATGCATGCCATGGATTTTACCTTTCGAGCTAACCAAGCATCAATTTTGTCAAATTCATTCCGAATTTTAGTTAAATATAGCTGTAAATATCTAACGACGGAAAATCTGGAAGAGACATAATATGAATGATTAAATTCAACCTTCGGGCACAAACATCTTTTCTCCATTTCAAATCAAACAATGACAGGCCAATGGAGGTTATCTAATCTAGGCCACGATCATGGTTTTTTTCCGAGAGAAATGGCAAGTTGTTGACAATAAGTTTACACTAACTGTTGAAGCAAAACACTGCTGTGCAGCAAAGCAGCTAATGCCCACGCATCCCCTCAGGTTGTAGCACACCATACAAGTTATGGATAGCTTGCCATCATGAGCTCAGGACAAATTTTAACGTGCCAAAATATAGCTAAAACCAAAGTGGGCAACCAAGACACCTCATACAACCAAACCTGTTTTGAAAAATCTAAGAAACAATGACAACCTCATCCTATGAATAGAAGCTAGACATGAAAAATAAGGTAAGTTGCACAAGTAAAAAAAAAAAAAAAAAGGGGCATGGAAAAACTAATAACACGTGCAGAACAAGTTACATTAACCACAATTTATTTTTACCCCTGCACTGCACGTGTAATTATATACAAAATAAACGAAGTACAAAAGATTTGCATGAGTAAGATACAGCAGAGAAGAAACTAGCATATGAGTTCATTTTTTAAAAAAGGAAGGAAAAAAAGTGAATGGATGCATTCAGTCAGTCATTCGGTTCTTGATTTAATTAAAAATGGAAGAAGATGAAGGTTTGAGTACACATTGAACAAGCTTCATATAGGAATAAAACAAGGACAATAACATGCTCAATGACAAAGAACTCTTACATGAGTAGAAGAATCTGAACTGCAGATTTCCATCATCTGACTTTTTAAATTTTACACAGGCCTCAAATTCCACAGAACTGAATCTATAGTACAACCGCACAAATAGATTCCTAACTTACTGGAAAAGTTCTAAATATGGCCACTTGACCAGATTCCCATGATTGTAAATTTGTAATTCTTCCAAATTACTTAAAAATCTTGCTGTAAACCACTATACTTCGAGCAACAGTAGACACCAGAAAAAAAAACACGGCAAATATTAAGCGGTTGAACATGCAGTCATATCAAAAAACCATGTGAAGACATGTATTTCTCCAAGAATTATCCAAGACAAACTTGCACCAATGCAATGAATTTGTGGAACAAGCTATGTAGTATGTAGTATGCTAACTCAATTTGCATAATTGCACCGAGCATAACCACTTGGTCTCATTACTGACACCAGTATTTTGTTGAATGTTAGACAAGAAAGCACCATTTCTCAACCAGATACATGATCACCTTACGACAATCTACTCCAGCTGGTTTTTCAACTCTGCAAACTGGATGATTATTTGTACAATTTGAACTGTTCAACTGGAAGCTACATGAACATAATTGGCAGCAAAAAAGCCCATCTCGAACTAAGATGCTAACTCACATCAATCGCTACTTAATATAATCATCCTAAAAGTCACAGGTATGTGATTTCCTCATACTAAATAGCGAAATTATGGATACTTCAAATTTTGTGTTTAACCGAAACAGGATAAGCATTCCCACCGAAGAAGCTTTTTCACAAAAACTGTTTCTTTTGTAACAGCTACTCCCAACAACAGTTCAAAATAGGTTCAATAAAAAGAACGAAAGTAGTATGGAAAAGTGAGTTCTAAAAATTGTTATGTAGTGTGGAACGTGAAACACGGTGAAACATAATTCTGCTTCAAATCCCCACCATCTTCACCACTTGGTCATCTGTCAGAAAGACTTCATGCACTCAACCAGAAAGAATACTGAACATACTCGTTGACCAAATATGAGGATATACGCAACTTACAGCTTCTGCCAAAATTGAACCTGCAGAAGTGACTGTCATCGAAAATCTTGTTTGGAACAAAAGATCCTCTATAAACTGGATACTCACAAAAGTTAATACTCAATCAAATTTCCTGGACAAAATTCTCCAAGTCACATCTAGCATTGCCTTTTAATTATATGTACACATCTGAGCTATTATGCAGCTAGAAACAAAGCAACTGATGGAGGTGACAGAAGCTTCATGAATATCAGTCATTCAAAATCGGGAAGACACAGCAGATAACTTTCAGAAACTGACTAAAACTAGATGTGTCAATGTATCTGAGTGCTGAGTATGTTCTCCACTGCACTTGCATCTTTAGACAAAATCTGAACTCTGCGGATTCAAAAATGGAAAACACCCAAGGGCCAAAAAACCTAAAAATGAAACTGATTCACGAAACTCAGGTAGCCACCTTATGCAGCTATTGATAGTAAGTGGTACAGGTCCAATCAACAAATCATAATATAACATCCTTGAAGACTTTGACAAGTTATTAGAAGAAATAAGTCAATTTTAGTAAAACCTTCGGACATCGTAAAAGGGAGAAGCATGTCGTGATAGCTCAACATCTTTAAACTAAGAACTTTTTCCCCAAAACTACAGAAAAAAAGGCATACTCAAATTAAATGACACAAATCTGAATCAAATAAGTTTTCCACAGAATCAGAAATGAACCCTATACGGTGCCAAAATCCAGGACACCGATAAGAATTAAAAAACTTCACAATTATCCAACGGTCTCGGAGTACCCATCATCATCTAAACCAAAAACCTCATTTCAAGTAAATTATACACTATCATCCATAAGAATAAATAGTCACCGACTAACTTTCTCGGTGGGAATTAAATAGTGTTACACGTTAATACAGTGTTTTCCAAACAAACAGCAGCTATGCTTAACCCAGCAAAAAACTCAAGCATATCCCCACTAAAACTGGAAACATCCAGTAAAACATCTGTACATGAATGTTTCCATAAACTCATCAGAAACAACTGTGCGAATGAAATCCAAGTAACACAAGCTGCCATGCGCTTCAGCAACTTAACATATTCCAATGCAACCAAAAGATCGCATATATAGCAAACCTTAGGCTATCTTAAAGATATATTGCAAATCCTGCAACAAAGCTTCAACTACTGTCTCCCTTTTGAGAATCTATAAGCTTCAGAATAATTTCTGTAGGAATTAGTTCAATAGAAAGAGTTTGATAACCAACAGGGCAGTAATGACACCGAAGAATGGGAGCAAGGGAAGAAATGTTCTTAGTATATGCAGGACCTGGAGCCCCAGAATTTGTATGCAAGATGACCACAACCAAGGTCTCTCATGTTAGAAGGTTGCACATTATTGTCATGCCAGACTAAAGATGTCGATCGATCCAAATGATTGAGAGTAAGACTGACAAAAGATTGTGTTCGGGCCCATCTTTTGCTCCGAAAAGATCAACTGCTTTACCTCATACTATCACCATAAAACTATTAGTTGAGCACATCAAGAACTCTTTAATTAAGTTAATCCTTGAGTTCACGGAATTCTCAGCATTTCTCAGGGATCTTACCACCCGGAACCACTTATTCTGTTGAATATCTCATCAGTACAGCCCCGCATTCAGCAAAAGAAAAAAGCCTCATAACCAACATAAAAGAAGAAAAAAGGGAGGTTAATATAATGGTGAAGAAAAAATTAAAGATGACTGAAATAAAAGTTCACATATTCTTCAAAAATTTTGCAGAACACGTTTACCATTCACAAAAATATATTAATGTTTCATATTATAGCATAATCAGAGAGAAACAATAATAATCAACACAAACCGCTACATATTCTGAGTGTTTGGATGCTATGAAAAGGTAAAGGTGAGTTAACTATTTCATCTCATGAATCCACTAAACCAAATACCCACCTTAATTAACTAATTAAAAAAACCAGAACACAGAACCCATTCAGAGAGTTATATGAACCATGTGTTCCAAGTTATTCATCCACATTAGTAAACCTCTTTCTCTGATGTCACGAGCCTCTTAAAATTTAATGCCCATTGGATGAATTCAAAGACTTCTCCCATATGTACTTTCATCATCAAAATCATCTTTTCCTGCCCCATCCGGGTTTATTGAAAACAGTAATTTCTTTCAAAACTTTTTAAGAAAATTTAAGGAGTGATTGCGCTGTCGATTCTTTCTTGCACTCTCGAATTATCGACGAACTCAAATGACCCTTCAATTTCTATCAACAGATTCAACGGAAAGTCCGTCAAAACATATATGATAGTTCAACAGAGCATTGACCCACGGAAAATATTTGAAATCAGGAAAAAATAATTATAACCAGTCCAGAGTACTCAATTTCAATATATTTCCCAGGCAAATATAAATTAAACAGAAATCCTCGCAGATAATTATTCTTAGGAATTCGAGGGATAATTTCGAGGATGACTGTAGAATGACAAGAAATCCGAACCTGGGAGTCGATAATTTTTCCGAAACGCCTAAAAGCATCTTCCAGCTGACGCTCAGTGATGTCCCGCGATAAACCACCCACAAATATACGCTTGTCCTGCTCCTTCCCTGCCATCTCTCTCCCTATCTTTCTCCAAAACCCTGAGTCCAACAAGAAGAATAAAAATTAAACCAAAAATACGGAAAACTTATAAAAGTTAAACCCTGGTGACTATGTCAATATTGATACACCCGAGGCATTTATTCCCGAGGACTCAATACATACCCCCACCTCATTTCTCTTCTTCAGTCCTCGAGGTCATCTAAGTCCTCGAGATACCTCGAGGACACTTTTACATTCCCTCAATGTCCTCGAGAAATAGTCCTCGAGACATACACCACCAACATACCCCCTAAGACCTGAGTA
The DNA here is from genome assembly GCF_002742605.1 of Olea europaea var. sylvestris. Taxonomy (NCBI): domain Eukaryota; kingdom Viridiplantae; phylum Streptophyta; class Magnoliopsida; order Lamiales; family Oleaceae; genus Olea; species Olea europaea. The sequence continues at coordinate 7,514,409 of NC_036248.1, read as the reverse complement.
CCTAACTAACAAACCTAAACACCCAAGGATTCTACATCAACCCTAACACCACTTGTCAAACAATTCCATTACAAGTAGGACATTCTTTATAATAGAAATTCCCTTGGATAAAAACATCCAACCAACACAATCCTACTAGGAGTACACTACCTACTCCTATAAAAGCAGAACCTTGGGCCATTATTCAGGTACGTTTT
>NC_036248.1:7506223-7513277 GCF_002742605.1 Olea europaea var. sylvestris | reverse complement strand
GTCCTCGAGATATTGTAGTCCTCGAGATACCTCGAGGACACTTTTACATTCCGTCAATGTCCTCGAGAATAGTCCTCGAGACATACACCACCAACATACCCCCTAAGACCTGGGTACCTAACTAACAAACATAAACACCCAAGGATTCTACATCAACCCTAACACCACTTGTCAAACAATTCCATTACAAGTAGGACATTCTTTATAATAGAAATTCCCTTGGATAAAAACATCCAACCAACACAATCCTACTAGGAGTACACTACCTACTCCTATAAAAGCAGAACCTTGGGCCATTATTCAGGTACGTTTTTCTCATTGTTCTTCAGCACATAGCCTCACGCATATATTTCCTTTTCTGACTTAAGCATCGGAGGGGCGACGAGAACACACCTCGTTGCCTTTGTTTCAGGTATCGGAAGATCACGTTCGTGCTCCTCACCAGTCATCAAGCTCGGAAAATCAGCAGGTACGATTTTTGGTAGCATCACCTGGAATTTTATATACTGTGTTGTGCGTGAAAGAGAGAGAATTAGGGCTACTGTGTGCAACTGCACGGTATACCGAAAGCTGAATATGAGATTTGTGAAGATTTCACTCGGGGTTGGGTAAGTTTATAAAAGTTATTTTAAGAGGTTTATTCATCTGGGTTTATTAAAGATTTTTGAAATTTTAAAAAGTTTATGTTTATTTAATTGAGAAAAAATGGATGAATAATCTTGTATTTCGCAACTATAACTGCTGTTAGGTAGATTGCTTAAAAATTTAGAAGGATAAATGAAGATATACATTGAATGGATTGTTGATGAACTAACGATGCTCATTTCTATTTTCATACTTATTAAGGTTGTAACCAAGGGGTAAATTGAGAAGAACAAGTGCACATTTATTATCACAAAGTACCTATTGAATTACAATGGTGAATGGTCCATTAGGCCCAATGGTGAAAGAGGAAATTGGTCTATTCAAGATTGAATTAATTTTGTGATAATAATCCATAATTAGTAATACTTTGGTCTAAAATGTTCCTACCTTTAAAAATTATTTGTAAATAACATCCTTACCTTTCAAAAGTATTTGCGTATAAGGTCCCCACTTTTTAAACAAATCTTCAAAAACCTTCCCTATTTTCTTCTATGTGCAGCCTGTTTATATACAACAACATAAACTCCCTAAATATACTAATTCAATCACAGCATCTCAAACACAATTTAAAAAACAATTCGGCACCAATTAAGCAAAATCTCAACAAAAAAATTACCAACAAATATAATGTTGCAATTCAGATGCAACTATTCATTTCAAAAGTGCTACATATCCACTGTGCTCCACCACATGTTCTGACTGTGCTAAATTATATCCAGTAGTTCAGAGACATCAAAAACAGGTTGTTAAGTTGCTACATTATATCCACTAAAGGAACAAAAACAAAAGAAAAAAAGAAATGAACCGGAGAACCTGGCCAACGGAAGAATCCTAATTAGGTTTTGGAGTTGGTGTCCCTTTGCAGACTTTCCTATTATGTCCCAGTTCACCACATTTCGTACATGTCATTATCAGCTCTGATCTTTTTCGTTGACCTGCTGGTGTTCATAAAGTTGTCTGTGAAGTATTGACATTACGTTTCGACTTTCTAGACCTATTCGACTAACTTGAAGAAGTCACCTCATTTGCCTTTTCTCTTCTATTTTTCTTTGGGCTCCTAGCCCTCTTTGTGTACACTGGTAAGTCGAGAAGGTTTAGGCATGAATTCGGACCTGTAACGGGGAAATTGAGGGTGTATATATCGTGATATATGCAACGACAATGCATATGATTGCACTGGGGTTACGACATATATCTTCACATATGGATGTCCATCTCTGTTCATTAGCACTCCGTTCATATCATCTTCACTCTCCAATCTTGCCAACCCCTTCCCAAAACTTAATTTTTGATTCTTATAGTAAAATTCCAATACACTTTCGTCACAAGTTTCATGTGAGAATTTACTCAAATTCTCTCAGGTGCAACATTTACCGCGAAAGAAGTTGACGAAAAGCACAAATTCTTCTTCATACGTCACATTGTTTGGCTTATCATATCCAAAACCCTGAGTCCAACAAGAAGAATAAAAATTAAACCAAAAATACGGAAAACTTATAAAAGTTAAACCCTGGTGACTATGCCAATATTGATACACCCGACGCATTTATTCCTAAAAAATGGATGAATAATCTTGTATTTCGCAACTATAACTGCTGTTAGGTAGATTGCTTAAAAATTTAGAAGGATAAATGAAGATATACATTGAATGGATTGTTGATGAACTAACGATGCTCATTTCTATTTTCATACTTATTAAGGTTGTAACCAAGGGGTAAATTGAGAAGAACAAGTGCACATTTATTATCACAAAGTACCTATTGAATTACAATGGTGAATGGTCCATTAGGCCCAATGGTGAAAGAGGAAATTGGTCTATTCAAGATTGAATTAATTTTGTGATAATAATCCATAATTAGTAATACTTTGGTCTAAAATGTTCCTACCTTTAAAAATTATTTGTAAATAACATCCTTACCTTTCAAAAGTATTTGCGTATAAGGTCCCCACTTTTTAAACAAATCTTCAAAAACCTTCCCTATTTTCTTCTATGTGCAGCCTGTTTATATACAACAACATAAACTCCCTAAATATACTAATTCAATCACAGCATCTCAAACACAATTTAAAAAACAATTCGGCACCAATTAAGCAAAATCTCAACAAAAAAATTACCAACAAATATAATGTTGCAATTCAGATGCAACTATTCATTTCAAAAGTGCTACATATCCACTGTGCTCCACCACATGTTCTGACTGTGCTAAATTATATCCAGTAGTTCAGAGACATCAAAAACAGGTTGTTAAGTTGCTACATTATATCCACTAAAGGAACAAAAACAAAAGAAAAAAAGAAATGAACCGGAGAACCTGGCCAACGGAAGAATCCTAATTAGGTTTTGGAGTTGGTGTCCCTTTGCAGACTTTCCTATTATGTCCCAGTTCACCACATTTCGTACATGTCATTATCAGCTCTGATCTTTTTCGTTGACCTGCTGGTGTTCATAAAGTTGTCTGTGAAGTATTGACATTACGTTTCGACTTTCTAGACCTATTCGACTAACTTGAAGAAGTCACCTCATTTGCCTTTTCTCTTCTATTTTTCTTTGGGCTCCTAGCCCTCTTTGTGTACACTGGTAAGTCGAGAAGGTTTAGGCATGAATTCGGACCTGTAACGGGGAAATTGAGGGTGTATATATCGTGATATATGCAACGACAATGCATATGATTGCACTGGGGTTACGACATATATCTTCACATATGGATGTCCATCTCTGTTCATTAGCACTCCGTTCATATCATCTTCACTCTCCAATCTTGCCAACCCCTTCCCAAAACTTAATTTTTGATTCTTATAGTAAAATTCCAATACACTTTCGTCACAAGTTTCATGTGAGAATTTACTCAAATTCTCTCAGGTGCAACATTTACCGCGAAAGAAGTTGACGAAAAGCACAAATTCTTCTTCATACGTCACATTGTTTGGCTTATCATAAAATTGGCCTCCATAATGTACTTCAACAGTGAAATATTGAGAATTAACATCCGTGTTCAATAATATAAAGTTCACAAAAAAAACAAGCAATAAATTGGGGAATTTTAGGCTTTGATTCGAAATGCCAAAGTGAAATATGCCTAGCGACACTAAAATGGACATAAACTGGGGGATTGGACACTAAAATTATGAGAATGCACAGTGGATTTGGATGAATTCAACTATAAATTTAGGGAATCAACACTACACCATAAATGGGTTGCTCGTCTTAGGGATTTTCTCAAAAAATGGAATAAACACGTTGCTCCTTGAAGGTTTGCATAACAACGATAAACAACATCAAAACTTGACACAAATTCTCAATTGTGCAAAGCACCAAAATACGAAAATGGAAAGAAAAATACCTAACTCGTAATGCAAAGAAGAAGTTGTTCTACCACCCCCGGAACTCTACACAGCGCTTTTCGAAACAAGAAGTATCTCTTACGTCCGCTCTTCCAAAAATTCTTATTGCGTTGTTTCACTTTGCGCCCACAAGATGAGACGAGAGCATATGACAATAGAAGGGAGGAAAGCTCGTACAAATGGAAGAATGGAAGAAAATTTGGATTATTTTGAACAAGAAACCGCAATGGAACCTTCCCATGTAAGAGGAAATGAAATGGTGTAAATAGATTGAGAATAGTTTACCCTTGGTGTTTGAAAAAGAAAATCGTATTTTTGTATTCAATTAATGGAACAAGTGACGGTCAGTATATGGAAGGATGATTTCCGCAATGAAAGGTGGAAAATAAAGGCAAAAATGCCAACAAATGAAAGGTATGAATGTTTTCCACAATGATCGTGAAATGTAAAGACGTTTTGTGCTAATTATCCAAAAAATATATAATCAAACTAAACTAACTAAATATTGGACATACATCACTGTCATATTGAAATGATTATTGATAATGAATTAATATTCAAAACACTTTTGTATCATATATTGTCCATCAATATGGAACTATCACCTCTATTGATTTTTTAGAAATGAATGAGTTTTAAACAATAAAATTTACTGGAAATTAACTCACAACTTTTTCACCGAATTTACATACCTATCTAAAGACAGCCAGCGCAAGAACTGGAAAATCTATGCTTACGCTAAATCTTAGCATAATAATTCTTCGAGAAAATTACATTTGCATATGTTTTTTAATTATTCATTTCAATAATCAAGTTCTAGGTGTACTTCACCCCACTTTATTCCACATCCCCCCCCATATCTTAGAACTCTCTCTCTCTCGTAGAACTCCACTGTAACTTAGTCATATATATAATCTCTCTCTAGCAAAACTCTGTCGTCGACTATCAACATGCTACTGCTTCGCTATTGACACTTGATATTGCTTCTCACCGTAACTCCACCCGACGAAATTTCCTCTCCATTATCATGAACACCACTATCATGATATGAAATTTCATTTTGTTCACATCTAAAATTTTACATTAGAAAGAGAAATTTCGAAAGTGGCATCGTTTACTAGTTTTATTGTAAATAGGCGGCGATATGGTTCTATATTATTCCAAATCAATTAGTCTTTTCGAATTTTGTTACAATAGTAGATTTGGGGTTGTAAATATGAGGTGCTATGAGGTGGCATTGCCCATTTTTCACTGATATTGTGGAGAGACTTGGAGGAGTGCGATGGAGGTGGGAAAAAAGAAGAGCGATGGAGAGGGGAGGCTAGGGAATTATGTGAGGGCGAGGGGCCTAAAGGGAGGTGGTAAACTTCGATGGTATAGCAGGTGGGTGTTTTTGGCATGAAATTTTAACTTTATGCTCATAGATCCCAAGAAATTACTTGTGGCAATGGTGGATGAAGAAGCTCAGATGACTATGGGTGGAGGTGGTGGGGGGAGTAAGTCGAGAAGATGCCTGTCTATGTTTGTCGTTTTATGGTGGGGATATCGTGGTAGAGTGAGATGAATAATGATTGTGACATGTTAATTAGATAACTTGTGATCTATAATTTTGTTACCGTGATTCAGAAATTGTGTCTTATAACTTTAACTTTGTGTGATTCGTGATTATTATGTGATTGTATAACAAATTGTGTATTATTGTGACCTTAATTTGTTTAGTTAATTAATATGTCATGAAGTTTTATCACAGGTCACAAAAATGTGATCACCTGATTTTGAAATTTTTTCATGAGTTTCTTTTTTTCATTTTTTTTTCTTTTTTGAAAGTGTATTTTGAAATATTTGTAGTTTTTTATTTTTCTCTAATTCTTTTAGTTCAATAAAGCCCATGTTTGGTTTTTGATTTAAATCAAATTTTAATTTAAGTCAAAATTAAAAAAACAATATTAACCACACAATTTATGAGTTTCACAATTTTTCAACCACACATTTAAATTTTTTTTATAAAAATCTATTAAAAATATAATTTTTGCCCCCATTTGTTTCCTACTATTTGCCCATTAAAATAAAAAATATGACCGTTATCCATCATCTCAAATCATCATATTTGACTTTCTATCTCTTGTATAGTATCCGTAACGGCTATAATTTTTATTCTTATTTTTACATTAATGTGTATTAAATGAGGTCTTAATCCCCATCAAACGGGCAAGCTGTAACCCATAATTTAAGTTTTTATTTGGGTAAGATCTCTAAGGGTTCGTTTGATTGCAAAGATGAAATTGAATTGAATTGAAAACGAATTCTATGGAATTGAATTGCTTAGAAATTATTTTCCTGAGAATTGTAAATTATTGTATTTGATAGATATAATTTTTCACGTAAAAAATGTTGAAATAAAAGTGTTTTTTAATGTTCTGATGAGTGCTCTACACTCGTAATATTTATGCCACGTAATTTGTTATTTTTCTACTCTTGAGAGTGTTTTAGAGATTTTTATTGTGTATTTTGATGTTGCGATGTAGGTTGATGAAATTGAAATAAATAAGCAAAAGTTGGTGAAATTTGAGAAAATTGCCAAATTGTAAGAGATACAAAGTTCGGAGACTAAAGCGTAATTATTGAAAAGTTGTGTTGAACCTTGCAATGAAGATCCGAGCATGGTAGGAGTCAATTGGATGGAAAAAGATGTCAAAGAGATCAAATTTAGTCAAAATATGATCACAAATCAATTTCCAACCGAAAAGTTGTGCTCCGAAATTTCAGCCTCACAATGAGACTCATTTTTGACATAGCAAACGATCGAAGCAGAGAATAATATCTAAAGAAAAGTTGTACCCCTTTGAGTTAGCTTTCCAACAAGCTTTGAATCACCTCAATTGGACATCGGACGAGAAAGTTATGCTAAAAACACTGAAAGACGCGCAGAAGGAATTTTCTACCCGAACCAGGTGCCGTGGTGCCCAAGATACTGAAAACAACAGAACAGGCTGCGCCACAGCGCCCATATTTGGCGCCGAGGCGCCGGATATGCGGAAAACAAGATTTTATATTTTTTGGAATTTTT
>NC_036248.1:7492285-7505134 GCF_002742605.1 Olea europaea var. sylvestris | reverse complement strand
TCAATTTTGACTTCAAGGGTTCTTTAATTTTGTTTAAAAACTGTTCTGAAATTATGCAATTTTGGGTTCGCTTTTTATATAAACATCTTCAGTTTTTTGTCTTCTTTGAGGTTTTGTAATTTGTAATTCTTCCCTTTTCGCCACTTCAAACAAAATCCCATTTCTCCAATCACCAAATTTGATTTTGTGTATCTTGCACACACTCCCATTTCAAGATCAATTTGCTTGGTCACCAGTTGAATGTCAAAGATGGTCTACCTCCATTACCATCAACTGAGGTCCATATTATGACCTGAACACGGATCTTGTTCACCAACCATTTCTCTTGACTGCATTTTTGAACAAGTTGGGCTCAGACCATTGAGCATATCAGTGAATTGCCCTCCACTTGATTCAGTACAATAAGTTTTGAAACCGGCCACCTTAAATTTATGCCTTCAGTGGAAACGATTTAGTGATTACAGCTGTAGTAGAAGTGGATGCTAATGGTCCAGACACGATCGTCGTGGAGGCAGTGGAGGAGGCGCTAAGTGTATTGGGTGGTTGTTTCGGGAAGAAGAGGTGGAGGAGGAGGAGATGCGGCTAGTGATCTTCCTAGAGCCGCCGCCGGTCAGTAACTCCAGCAGTTCTTGCAGAAGTGAAGCGGTTGAGTAATGGAGGTCTGTCACCTCTGCGTTTGCGAAATAAGGATTTCATCCTCACGATTTCAATTGAGGCGTTTTGTGATTTAATGAGTTGGCATTTGAGTTCTGAATTGGAGATATTTAATTGGCCACATGTATATTTCGTTATCCACGTAGACTATGGGTAGTAACGGAAGTTGCTCGGTGAATAACGGAGTGCAATTTCATAAAGTTCAGTGAGTAATTTAATGCAAGTTAAAGTACAATTAGTGAAACACGACTCTGTCTAAAGTTTAGTGTGTATTCAAACAATTAACTCCAGTACAAAAGGTTCACATAAGGATGCGATTGTCAAAAATAAAAAATGAGTCCTGAATTCGCAAGGAGCCAATATAATAGGAACCACTTTTGCAAAAAACGAAAGCCCATATAAACTGTAAAGCCCCCATTTTGTAGAAATTATTTAAAATTAATTTTTTTCTCAAAATTGTTTTCAATCACAGAGTCTGTCAATAAAATTATTTTACACTTGGACCATAATTTTTTCCTACATTTAGCCATACATTCTTAGTGTGTGTTTGAGCCACATTATTTTTAAAGAATGTATATTGAAATAGTATATTGACGGAGAATGTGTGGTTAAAAAATAAATAAAAGTTTTGAATTTGTGTGTAATATTATTTTATTGAAAAACGTGTGATTGAAATGAAACAATGTAATTTTTTTTTTAAAAATAATGAATCTCAAACAGGGTCTTAATACATACATACATATAAATAAATAAATAAATAAATATATATATATATAGATATATTCAAAATTTTTTACATCAAACGGACTCAAAATCATTATTTAACAAGTAATTTAACTTACCTTCTAACTTAACCAACCATGCTAAATTTGACCGTTGTTTGAGTCTCATTCTTTAAAAAAATGAATATTTCAATAGACTTTTAACGTCATTTCAACTACATATTCTTTAATAAAATAATATTATATGTAAATTCAAAATAGTTCCTTATTTTTTAACCACATATTTCACATCAATATTCTATTCAAAAATTCATTCTTTTCCCAAAATGGGGCTCAAACACGGGCTTGGACGAATTGCTTTTTCCTTTTATGAACAGCAATATTAGCTTCTAATTTTGACTAATAGAAAAACAATATATTCTTTTTATCTATTATTCTTCGACAATAATTAAATTGAAATGAAAATTAAAGTTGAGGGACTTTACGGAAACAAAAATTAGTTGGGAACTGGACTTTTCCGAAACAAAAACTAGATGGCTCTCAACTTTGGCGAAAGTTTATCAACAATTTATTTAATCCAGATATCCAATTTGCACGTCTACTGTCCAAGTATCCCGCACTCCCCACTCTCTGGCTTCGCTGTATGAAAATGAGGAAAAATTCTGATTCTTCGACACCTGTTGCTCTTTTCATTCTATTTCTCATTTCACCTCTCTCTTCAGTCACTGCTTTACTTCAGCTGCCTATTAGCCCATCGAATCAGGCTGAGAAATTGATCCGTGAGCTCAATTTGTTCCCCAAGGAATCAATCAATATCGTACATGATCGTAATTTCTCCAATAGACCCAAAATTGTGGAGAAGGCGTTCAAGCTCCCCCACTTGATCGATACTGCTGGAGTTTCACTCCAAGACCTTGGCCATCATGCTGGATACTATCAGATTCAACACTCGCATGCTGCTAGGTGCTGTAACTGAAAAGAACCCTACATCTAGCAGCCTTTTTGTTCTTATTATTAATTTTTTCAATGTTTGGTTATTGATATTCCATTTTCCGTTGTTGCTCCTTTTTAGGGGGGCAAGTTTACATATTTCTAACTTAGCAGTGCTTTCTCCCTTTCTTTCGGCAAGTTTACTATTCCTTTTTTTTTTTTAAATAATAATAATTAATGGTCCTTTCAATTAGTAGTCTTTTTAAAAATGTTGTTTACTCTTGAAAAATTGTCTATTTAATCTTATTTGAGTACGAGGAATATCACTCGAGAAAACTTCCGTCCAGATTGATCTCGGGTGACTTCTTTTGGGCAATTGACCATTTTATCTATCATAGTACTACTTTATGTTATGTTATTTGTTCGAACTACAGACTTTTCATAGTTATAGTTTTTTTTCCAGTTTGATAAATGTTAATTTGTTTGTTCGAACTATGGACTTTTCGAAGTTATAGTTTATTTCCAATTTGATATGTTAGGTATATTAATCTGAGAAAAAGGCCAAGTCAACTTTGACATGAAAGTTGGACTAAATTATCTTTTTATTTGTTTTTGTGATAATTTGATGTTTCTTACTTATAGATGTTGTAAAAGCTACAGTCCAGTACTTACTGCATTTTATAGAGTATTATACGCTGATCTCCATGGTCTTATCTAGTTCTCGTGGATTATTTTATTTTATTTTAAATTGCACTTGCTTTTTTAATGGGTTTGTATCTATTTTCATAGACCAAGCATTTTGCCATCCGGTTATTTTGTGCCTAGTACATGTGGATTTATAGCATACTTGAACTGAGAAATCAATTAAGATCATTTTTACCTGCTGCCTTCTCAGTATTTTAGTGAGAAAAAATTGTTAAGCTGCTGTCTTCCATCTGAAAAAAATAAAAATAAATAAATAAATAATAATAATAATAATAATAATAATAATAATAATAATAATAAATATTATATTATTATTATTATTATTCTGGGAAGGAATACTTTGTTTTGGATAATCTTCTCAGGCAAAATGAGTTGATTTTACTGGCCAATAATGATTGATGATTTTCATTTTCTTTGCACATGGCAGCAGCCAATGCATATTATTGAATAATTATGGTTGTGATCAGAATGGAAGTTTTTAATTTAGCCCCTGTTTGGTGGATATTCTTTAATACTCATTGTCAACCACACATTCTCCCAATATAATAACTTTGCACGTGAACCCATATCTTTTCCATACTTTTTAATCACACGTTCTCCAAATGGCTTTTCAGTTTTCACAATATATTCTCAAAAAATACATCAAACAGGCTCTTATTTGGCTCAGTATAAACATATTGTTCCCTCCCCTGAAATATTTTTAATCTGCTCTTTCTTATTTGATAGCTTCCATATACCTTCTTGAGTCTCACCCTCGCCTTACACGGTGTCTGGACTGGTGCTAAACTACTGTTAATGGTTGCAGAATGTTTTACTTTTTCTTCGAATCACGTAACAGCAAGGAGGACCCTGTTGTTATCTGGTTGACTGGAGGGCCAGGCTGTAGCAGTGAGATGGCACTTTTCTATGAAAATGGACCTTTCAGTATTGCCAATAATTTGTCTCTTGAGTGGAATGAGTATGGATGGGACAAGGTGATTTTTATTTTCCTGCTGGAAATGAGCATTTATTTCTAAGTACTATGAAATTAATTGACCAGAAGTTAGTGTCTGGATGAATTCAGTTGTGTATTTGAGGTGTACTTGTTATATATTCATTCATTTTTTTGGTTTGCATCCCCAGTTTTTGATTAAAAGGTCTTTATACATGCAAATAATATCTCTGTTTCTATTTTTTTATGTACTATATATATGCTTCTCATGTTGTTAGAAATGTATTCCATAATCATCACTTTAATTTGAATGAGAATCGGCATTACCAACTCCTAGGTGCCTTCATTCTTGATGTGTTCAAGGGATTGTCATAGTGATATGTGGGTTTATTTCTTGATAATAAGAGTTTAGACTTTATTCTCACTCCCTGCGTTATACTGTAAAGCCTCTAGAGAAAAAAGGAGAAAAAACAGGGAGCATTAGCTTATTACATGTTTAGTCTATTATGCACTTTGGAATCCACTGTGTTTGTCTGTTGGAAAGACTTCAATTAAATATTACTTGGAAAGTCAAGAGTATTAAACATGGGGATAGCCTAGATGGCCTACCCTTGTTCATTTTGGCCGCTTATTTTAGTTAAGATCAGATATGTGGTTTTATGAGTTCAGTCAATTTCTGTTCATATTAATATGATTTTTCAGAATATTAAAATCGAAGTTTTTGACTATATCTGATGATGATTAAACTGCTGTGAAATGTGCAAATAAATAGATGGTTTTATGAGTTCATTCAGTTTCTGTTCATATTAATATGATTTTTCAGAATATTAAAATCAAAGTTTTTGACTATATCTGATGATGATTAAACTGCTGTGAAATGTGCAAATAAATAGGCTTTTTATCTCATAATGTTATCTACCAGCAGAGGGTAGCAAAATCGGCACAGTGGGTTCTCTTATAGTTGTCTTTGGGAATGAAATGATGTGGACCGGGGAGAGGGGATTGAAATGCAAAAATGATCACTTTAAAGAATAAGAGATTAAGAGAGAGAATTTGAAAATCACATCTCCTTTTTGCAAGGATTCTGTGGCACTAACTAATGAAATTTTAATATTTAATGAACTAGTACTGTAAAGAATAGACAAATTGATAAGCTACTGAACTTTTCTGGTACAGGAACACTTAAAATTTAGGAACTCAGAATATTTGATGAGTTCCAACAATTAGTCTTATTAGGGCTATATATTAGAACCAAACAATATTTCTTAACTATATTAACATAATGAATGATTGCAAGTGCATGATTCTCGAGTATGTTAATATCAAAATATATCAATATAGAGATTCATTTGAATATAAATATTATAATTTATAACTGGTGTTCAAGATCTTTATTGAGCGCATGCATTTATGTGTTTTCCTTTCTCTCAGTGGCTACCTTCCTTGCCATGTTCTTTATTTTCACCTTTCTTTTAGCGTGCCTTTCATGTTGAATACTAATTTTAAAAAGTTTGACCTCGTTATTATGATTTTATCACAGTATTTCTAACTATACTTTATAATCTTAGATCTTTTTTAGTGGAATTTATCTCTGTATCTTCTTTATCTACACAAAAAAATGTCATTGATGGTACTTGCCTTGGATAATCAAAGTGTTGAATCTCATAATCTAGTTTTGTAAGAGCCAGCCAAATAAGGTTATTGTTATTTATGGTTGTGCCGACTTTGTCTAAATGGAAACTTCCTATTTATTAGATATTGTTCAATTTCAAAGAGAGTTGTTAAATGTGTTCGACAGGTGTTAAAACTAAAAATTACTGACAGTAACCTGACATGCTTAAGCTTTGGATTGGTGCTTTGATTGATTGATAGTTGCAGGACCTTCTAGTTTAAATGCTGAATTAGGCCCTTGGACCATTGATATGTCGTTTATAAGATTAAACTTCACATGATGGTTACTCTCATGATAACATTTTTCTTCGTGAAGAAAACTAATATCTTTCCTATGATTATTCTGTAGGTGTCGAATATTTTGTTTGTTGACCAGCCTATTGGGACTGGCTTTAGCTATAGCACCGACATACGTGACATTCGCTACAATGAAAAGGGTGTTAGCAATGATCTATACGATTTTCTGCAGGTTAGTTTCATTGTCTTCTTTTGTTTCCATCTGGTTTGCTGGTTTGGAGGAATTTAGAGTGCCTTGTTATTAACAATTGAAACTATAAGAAGTAAATTTAAATTAACACAAGTAATGGTGGAGGGGAAGAAAACAATAAGTAAAAGAGTGAAGTATGCTGACCTCCCATGAGGATGTGATGGCAGACTTTTCCATCAATAGGTAACCAACTACTTTAAGATGTTGATATGACATTCTACTAGGTAACCATTTACCATTTTCATTCTATCATACTTCTTATTTATTCATTTTAGTCCTTCTTCAGCTGTTGGAAGCTTTTGTGTTTTGAGCAGCCTGCTATGGCATTAGTTATGTACTCATGTGATATAATTGTTGATATTCACTTCTCTGTCAGTCCTAAAGGACTGTCTGGTTTGAATTGGCATAGAGATTAAGGGGGCACAATATAAATAACATGTTCTCCTTCATACTGAATAATTTTTCTAAAACTACTCTCTTATTTTCTGGGCACTCTAGACGTTTTGGTGAAAAAATTGAAGTGCCATTGATTACTTTCTTTATTTTTGACAATGGAAAGGTATTTTGGATCAATTAAAGTTGAACCCAGTCAGTCTTTTTGGGATGAATGGAGTTGATGTAGGATGCAACAAAGGAACAAGATTGAGAAAAGAAAGAGGAAGAGACTGTAGAAAGAGAAGAGGAGGGATAGAAGAGAGAGAATATCCATTTACTTTATATCAAACTTGTGTGTATTTCAATGCATAAGCCCCCTTTATATAGGGTTTAACTATTACTAATTGAAGTAGGAAAATATTAGGAATTCTATTAAATCAAACCTTAATTATGTTTTCTAAAGTAAGCATCTGATTTGGAAACTAAATTAAGTACTATATCTTCCAAGATTTTCATCATTTTTAAAACCCAAGGCACATACATTTTCTACTTGGCCCATTATCCTTGCTGCACTCAATCTCACTGTATCACAGTGCAAAGACCCTCCCACCTTTCTTCCTGTTCGTGGTTCGAGCAACATGACTCTTTTTTATACACTCAAAAATCTAAACAAGCAAGTACACGTGGGAACATACATAACCATTATCAAACTATCACATCCCCCGTTAAGCACTTACTATTATTCGCCCACCTCCTGAAACAAACAATCACTCGTGGTTGTTCTGAAGTGCTTTGTATTAAATAAACATTGTCCAAGGAACTTGTTTGTAATTGAATGGTCATATGTCCTGTGGAGGGAGAAGTGTTGGTTAATGATTAAGCTCTAATCTTGTTCATCATATAAAGCATCAGTTGGCGACTTGACGCAATGCAATTTTTGAAGAATAAAAAATATATAAAATCGAAAGAGCTATGGGAAATTAGGAATGTTAACAGTAATTAAAGACTCTACTCAACATGCTGTCTTGGTTTTTCTCATAGGAAAACCAAAAAGTTCATAGGTTTATATGTAAAAATGGAAAATAAAGATGGGCAGTTTATGGAGCAGGCCCCTAATGGTTTCATTGCAGAATACTTTCTGGAAACAGATTTCACTTCTTGAATGCAACTTATATTGATGCTATAGAGATATTTTTATGTATTTTTTCTCCACTTCTTTTCAATTTAAAGTGTTTTGGAAAATCAATGTTCTGGAAAAAAGAATTTAGAGGATTCCTCTAGCTGATTGTTTCTCTCATAATTGATTATACGTTTTTCAGCCAAGTGAATGCTGACTGGGGCAATTTTTATATAGGCATTTTTTAAGGAGCATCCTGAGCTTGCAAAAAATGATTTTTACATAACCGGAGAGTCATATGCCGGGCACTACATTCCTGCTTTCGCTGCTCGAGTTCACCAAGGGAACAAAGCAAAAGAAGGAATACGTGTAAATCTGAAGGTTGTTCCCTGATGTGTTATGCGGTGGGAATTTATGATTATGTTACTTTATCTTACATGAGGTGGTTATACAGGGATTTGCTATTGGAAATGGATTAACTGATCCAGGAATCCAATATGCTGCTTATACTGATTATGCTTTGGGCATGGGAATCATTACACAGTCTGCTCATGATCGTATCAACAAGATCCTTCCATTGTGTGAATTGGCAATTAAGCTATGTGGTACGACTGCATATTATTTTTCTTTTAATATTTTTGCTCATTCTCCAGAATCCACTTTTAAGATCTTTGTCTAGCTCATTTTTTCTTCAGGACTTCTATATTTTGTAGTTGGAAATTATATGCAGTTTTTACCCAATTTTGGTGGTAAATTAGTTGGAGGTCTTAATTACATTTTCGAGCACTATGAACTACTATTTTTCAGTGCTGAATCTGCTGTTAGCTTAAATTCACACCATTGTTCTTTTTTCAGGCACTGACGGGACAATCTCTTGCTTGGCTGCCTATCTTGTTTGCAATACCATATTCACTTCTATCCTAGCACGTGTTGGCGATATGAACGTAAGTAGTAAAACCCATGTCCATTTATTTTGATGGTTGGGGTTGAAATACGCAGAAGGGTTGTTTGAGACACCATTTGTGCCTGCTACCGGGCCACCGGAACATAGTGAAGCATATAAATTAAATAAAAGTTATATGCTGCAGGTTAGCATCACTTCAATGATATTATGGAGTTTGTCTTATTAAAAAATAATAATAATAAAAAGAAGAGAGGATATTATGGAGTTTGCATTAAATAAATTAAGTGATGACATGATATAGTTTAGGATCATTGGGTCTCAAGCAAATGATGTATAAGTTGCATATTTAAACAAGAAATGGTGGTTTAAAGTCTTTCTGAATGGAGAAGATTGTGACAGGATTTGGTAAAGTTAATCTGTGGTTGATGTTTTCACTTGTAGTATTATGATATTAGAAAGAAGTGTGAAGGCAGCCTCTGCTATGACTTCTCAAACTTGGAGAAGTTTCTCAACCAGAAATCTGTCAGGGATGTGCTTGGAGTCGGGGATATAGATTTTGTGTCATGTAGTCCTATTGTGTACGTGGCCATGCTTATGGACTGGATGAGAAATCTTGAAGTCGGTATTCCTGCTCTTCTCGAGGATGGAGTCAAGTTGCTTGTATATGCTGGAGAATACGATCTTATATGTAATTGGCTTGGTGAGTTCTTTATTTGTTTTTTAGACATTCTTTTAACCTGCATTGAAGTTTGCTGCCTATTATATTATTTTGGATATGGAAATTTGAAGTCTCGGCCTCCAAGCTTTTCCAAATAAAACACCCTAATCCATAATCATTTTTTTTGCCTTTTAGGTCCTCGTACCTTCATCTTTGGTGTATGCTGGTCTTCACTAATTAGAAACCATCAAGTTTCAGATAATTTGTAACAAGCTTTGCACCTGATGACTCATCTGAGGGTTATTTTCGTCTAACCCACTCATTTCCCTAAAAAAGAAAAAAACATTTTAAAAATGTGAAAACAAAAGACTCAAAAGACTTAAAAGGTCAAAAATCCTATGCTTTATCGCCGTGTTTGGCACACCGGAGTAGGCTGTATAAAGAATTTAGTATAAAATTATAATGAATATCATAACATAGATGGTATTATAATGGATTAAGGTGGATAGTATCAATTAATTTTTTGTTCAAAGAATGTCATTTGCCATATCTTCCTTATTCGGCCTAAATCCACCTCCAACCTCCGTATTATGTTATATGGTTTAATAAATGAATACCTTTTGAATGGAAAATTAAGAAACAATAACCACCTTAGTCCACCATAATACAATCTTCTAATATTATCCATTATAATTTTATACTAAATTTCATATATTTCCTAATCCGGTGTGCGAAATGTTGTCTACTTGTGTGAAAGTTTGTGGACTGTGGCTGCAAAATCCCTCTCAGATATTGTATTCCATATACAGTCTATCCAGTGTTCCAAATGTAGTCTATTTGTGAAAGTTTATGGACCATGCATATATTTTTCAATGTTCAACTTGCATTTGTTTGATATTGTATTTAGCATATCATCTCCTGATAATCGAGCAGGTAACTCAAGATGGGTTCATGCTATGGAATGGAGTGATAAGGAAGAGTTTGTAGCATCTTCTGAAGTTCCTTTTGAAGTTGATGGCTCTGAAGCAGGATTGTTGAAAAGCCACGGGCCTCTTAGTTTCTTGAAGGTATGTTTCTCTCTCGACGTTTCAATTATGTTTCCTTAATTGTTTGTGAAGCATGAATCATCGCGTTTGATGGCAAATAGGTCCACGATGCTGGACACATGGTTCCCATGGATCAACCCAAAGCTGCCCTTGAGATGTTGAAGAGATGGATGCAGGGCTCTCTTTCTGAATCCAAATCCTCTGTCAACTCTGAAAATTTGGTTTCTTCAATGTAATCAGAATCCTCTTGACTCAAGAGAACTTTGTCTCTTCAATGCGATCACACTGAACAATGGTTGTAAATATGTAAAAAGAAATCCTTTGATTTATAATAATAATAATAAAATAAAGGGTAATTATATTTTCACTACAGATTTTGTTTATAGCACCACATTTTAATTGTATTTGAAGTTTTCAATATTTGTTCTTATCACATTATTATGTTTTTAACTCTTTTTTATTGTATTCATATAATCAACCTTTCATTAATTAACATGTTTTGTCCTTGACGATGGTTTTTAGTAGAAATAATTGGTTAGCATGCTTTGAAATTAGGAAAAAGTATTTTGTCATTTTTTTTTTTTTAATCTAAAAGTATAAAGGGAAAATAAGTCTTTTTGTGTCTTAATATATTTGTTTGGATGGAATTTGTCATTAGAAATATATATGCTAATTAATAGAAAGTCGATGTAAAAAATATGAAATTTTTCTAAGTTCACGTTTGGCCTTCATTGAAATTATAATTCATTTTTTTTTATTAACTGTACATTTCTTAATAAAATAATATTACATGTAAACTCAAAGATTATTATTATTATTATTATTTTATTAACTACATGTTATTCGAAAAACACAATTCTAAAAATTATAATCTCAAATAATAGGGCCAAACGGGAGCTATGCTATACATATGATAATAAATAAAAATTAGAGACCTTTAATAAAATTAAATTATAGTGCAACAAGTAGGTTTTTGTCTCAATACAACAACTCTTATGTAAATGCTTCTTTATTTGTTCAATTCTAAATATGTTTTCAAATGGTTTTAACCGAGTTTTTTGGAATGGTGCGATTCCATTTATCGATTATTTAAATTTCAAAACTAATTAATAACTTCTACATTTTAATCTTAAGAATTTTAAAAAGTTACCATTTTGCACTACTTTTGGTCAATATCTTCGAATTTCGAAATATTTCTCTGTTTCCCCAACTAAAGAATTTTTCTTTCAATTGGACCCTTTAGCTCTCTGTGCTTGATAAAATTTGTTTTCCTTCTAGAAAATTAAAAATTATATATTCTTAAAATTTCCATGTCGCCAGAATCTAAGACGGGATATACATGAAAATGGCCCAAATAGTATATAACCTTTTCCAAAATAACCTTTGACTTTTTTAGAAATTTGAAACTACCCAAAATATCCTTGGAAAAATTAACAACCAACCCTTTATATAATAAAAAGTTTCTTTTTTAGTCCTTAAAAAATCTAACAAATAATTTTTCTAAAAATTTGTAAAAATTATTAATGAATAATTATAAAATGGAAAAGCCCAAATATAAGAGAGGACCATATAATATAAAAAAGGTTGTTAAAAATAAAAAAGAAATTAAATTTGAAAAAGAAATTGATAAGATAGGATATCAAGAACAATTATATGCATCACAAGAAATATTAAAATGTTTTAAAGAAAACTTATTAGAAAATTTCGCTAAAGGAATTGTAAGGTCAATAATCATAAAAGATATACAAGATATAATAGATAAATTGGAAAAAAGAAAGAAAAGTATCTCAAAATATGAAATACCTTTTGGAACAGACATAGATATGATAACAGATATTGATATTATAAATCCTCAAACATTATTAGACTTTGAAAAATTACTTAAAAATTTATGAGATTAAAATTTTTGATATTTTGATTATTAGATTATTAGATTTTTGTTCGCTCATAGTAGCACCCATAGAGTTGATATCAGAGCCATAGAGATCATGGAAATCTTAAAAATAAATAATTATTATCAATGTATTGAAGAAAAAGGATGTTATATATTTTACAACCCTATCCCTAATAAACTAAAAATAATAACATTATATATAACTAGGAATTTACCTAGAGAAATAAAGGAACAAATATTACATAAATTAATTATAGGATTTATCAAAGATAGACGTACATATGAAATAATTTGTGAAATATTTGAAAATGAGTTGTATTATAAAGAAATATATGAATCATCATAAAATATAATGGAAAAAACTAAAAATATTTTAGATAGAAAGTTAGAAAGAATAAGATTAATAAATAATAAAATTTTAGATGAATTATTAATACCTGGAGAAATAACTAAAACTCAAGAAAAACAGATATTAAAATTAAAACAAGAAAGATATAAAGAAAAAGCAAGATATTATGAAAAATTAAAAGAACTGACAAGTATTGAATTTATAAAACAAAAGTATGATAAAATGATAAAAGAATGTAAAAATGCTGAGTGTGTAGTATTTTATTATTGTCAATCAAAAAATAGATAAAATGTCAATCAGCGAACATATGGAAGAATTAAAGCATTTAATAAGAATTTTAATTAATGATGTACAAGAAATTAAGAATGAAATAAAGGAAGCTAGAAATGATATAAATATATTGAAA
>NC_036248.1:7477682-7485811 GCF_002742605.1 Olea europaea var. sylvestris | reverse complement strand
ACATTGAATTGGCATTTTGTTCATCGATTCGTTGAATTTGTGAAATTAGGGTTTTTAATAATCAATTGGGGATTCAAGTTCTTAATGATTTCATTTCAATTCATTTCAATACAATAATTCTACAATTGCGTATTTACATTTTAGTTGCATATTTATTTCATTAGCTTAGTGAAATTTTGAAATTAGGGTTTCCAATTTTGCAATTAGGGTTTCGAATTGGGGATTTCTCCCAAAATTAGGGTTTTCATATTTAAACCAAATTTTCATTCAATTAGATTCGGTTAAGGTCACGTTAGTTTAATTAGAGCTAATTTAATCCTCGTGGGAACGATACTTGGACTCATAGTCCACTTTACTACTTGTTAGCGAACCGTACACTTGCGGTGGGTTTTAAAATTGAGAAGAAATAATTTTGCAAACAACAACCCCTTAACGCACGATTTTTCAAAGGGTACTGTTTCGCGCGGGTTAAGTCGCTAACAATTAAAAAGGGTCAGACGATTGTGTAAGGGACGAAACCTCTTGAGACAAAATCCCAAAAAGGGGTGTTCTTTTATTGGCGATGGACTTTGCAATTGGGAATGAAAAACAACGTGCCTCCAAGGGGCGCAAGCACACGAGTTACAGAAAAATGTTTAAGTCTAAAAGCTAAGGAAATGAAAATTACATATTCTCTGTTCGAGAGTTTTGGATTCGGTCCTCTGCTTTTGCGTCCTTTCTCCCTTTTATACCTCCTAGACGATCTCTTTGAGATTAACTACCCTGAAAACTGCTTGATCGTCCTATAACTTCCCACTTTCTTTGTAGTGGCCATTTTGTCATGAAACTGTCTCTTAACTGCTGTCATTATCTTTCATCGTTCAACCGCTTTCGATTGAATTCCTTGAGTCGTGGAACGTGATAATGCTACTTTAACAATTGCCTTGATAACTGCATTCCTTGATAACCACGATGCGTTATATTTGTTGATACCTTGGGCGACTTGAAGGTTTGGGCGAGAGTGGAATAACAGCTCTGGGCGACCGTATGATACCCCATTCGTTCAGATTCTGGGCGACTCGCAAACTTGGGCGATGGCGTCACCGTATTCTTGGGCCCCTTATTTGGGCCTTCACCCTAATTCGTTTGATTGGATTTCGTTCTTTGGGCTATCCGATTTGGGGATCCTTCAATTGGGCTGTTCGATTTGGGCTGAATTTTTATGTGTCAACAATTACCCCTCAATATGGCAGAATTAATAATAATTATTGAATTTTGCCATATTCACTTCATGTTTCCAGCGACGTTCGAAGTTCCCAAGAATTTCAATCATTGTTTCCTTCTATAACTTGAAGAAGTGCGTCGTTTTGCAAACCCTTATAAACCCCAAACACGGCATTTTACTGCTACCAAACCACGCCTCATATTTTCTGCATCTCTTTCACAATTCACTGTTCATCTTTTGCTTCCTTGTTACGTAACCTTGAAAAGCTTCCCTTTTCTAAACTCTCTGCCGCTGGGGCCACTTCGCGAAAGAGGTATTCGCACTTGGCCTAAATCTGATGTAGCTTTTCGTAGGTGGCATGCTCACCTTGTGGGTCATGGTCCTACTAAGGCACTTTTTGATGGATTTCTGATTTGTTAGAAGTCTCTATTCGCCCCCCTACTTTTGACTCAGCGCTCTTTCCGATTGCTTTGAGTTTTTGGTCCTCTGAGTACAACACCTTTATTTTTCCTCTTGGCCCCATGTCTATTATGTTAAGGGATGTTGGGGCCCTGGTGAATTTACCACCTTTGGGTGATACCATTTTCCCAGGTATCTTAGTTTCTGGTGGCGCCCCACAGTTCGGCAAAAACTACACCGATTCTTATTCAAGCCTGCAGACCCTGGCTGAGCCTATCCATGCTGAGCGGGTAGCCTTTCTTTTAGTTTGGCTTTGTAAATATGTTTTGTGTGTACCAAGTATAAAGCCTTTTCTGAGTTATTTACCTATAGCGCACGAATTGGCGCGTGGCAGGCCTTTGAATTTATGTTCTTTGTTTTTGGCTACCCTTTATAGAGGTATGGATTTTTTTCGGGCTCAATTGAAGAATGATGCATCTCCCACTGGCAGTGGACCTCTTTGGTTCACTCAACTATGGTTGAGATCCTATTTTCCATCGTTTGGTGCTCCATCCATTTCTCATCCTTCTGCTAGCTGTTACGGGCTAGCTATGGAGCCCTTAACTCCTGTAAATATGTCTAGACGGGACATTTTTTCATTCTTTTATTCTTTAGATTCAATTTCTTCCTTCTTTCATTTTCCTCCTTTTTTGACTCCAAACTATGTACATCCCCCTTCCACTATAGATAGCGCGAGCACCTCTCTGCTCATTTGGATCCAGTTTTTAACTGGGAGGGAGCTTTTCCATGATATCTTAACTGGGACCAATGCCAAAGCGGGGGTAGAAATTTATACTCCCCAATTTTTTGCCCGTCAGCTTGGTTTTGGCCAAACTTGGCCTGTTCCTCTTTGCTATTCGAAGAGCTTAATTGACCGTTTTCATACCATTAATAAGGCGGAAGCAGAGGCTATAAACGATCGCAACCTCCATTTATCAAGCCATTTTTCATTAACCCCTTTTAATTCTTGTCATGCTACTCACCCTCTTTTTGAACAACTTTGGCCATCAGTGAAGCACAGATTATTTGCGACTGAGGCCAATCGTGCCTTTCATTCATTAGACCAACCGAGTATTTCTTCTCCTCCTCTTGTTTTGGTCACCCCTTTGTCTATTCGAAGCCCCTCTCCTTCTCGTCGTACCAAACAACCTGCTCGTCCATCTTCTTCTCTCCCCGCCAGGCCTACTACGGCCAAGAGTGCTTCAAGCCGCAAACGGTCAGCCTCAGCATCTCCCATTCTGGAGGATGATGTTGATGATGATGATGCCCCTCTTATCGTCAGGAGGAAGGTAATTAAATCGGTCTATTTACAAGTATGCTTTTCCACATTTGATACTGTTCTGTGTACTGATGATCTTTTGGACTTTTCAGAAAAGTTCAGTCTCCCCTTCAAAGGCTTTGGCATCAACAACTCCTGCTCCACCATCCTCTGCTGAGGTTACTTCATCCAAACCGGTTGGTGATGGGACCATGCTTAAAGATACATCTTCAGTCCCAGAGTCTTCATCACAAACCGTAGATGAGCCACCTTCTTCCCAGGGTGTCGACCCCCCAATCATCGAAGCAGAAGGTAATTCAGTTTTTGATGTCTTACCTTTGCTCGTGCTATTGGTTTCTGATTTGTTGCTCTTGAACTTTGCAGATACTCCTATGAGTCCGCCCGTTGTGGCAACATCATCTCGCTCGGACAAGGGGAAGTCCTCACGAATGGATGAGTCGCTGGTGGCAAGCTTGGCCGAGGGCGTGCCATCTTCTACGATTGTCGACGAGGTAGTTTTTCTTTTTGCTTCATTTCTATCATTTCTATTTCCAACTTGTTCATTGTAGTGATGATTTTTAATATTGGCAACCTTCTTTGCAGGACGCTGACAGGATTGTGCGTTCTATCCAGGATTTGTTCGCTTCTTGGGGGCAGGTCCAAATGCCTCGCCCTGCTCCATCTGGTTGTCCTGCCGCTTCTTCAGAGGATGATTTGAAGTTCTTGAAGGAGTTGGTATTTGAATACGTATCCTTCATGGATATGGACATTGGAAGGGTTAGTGCTGCCAGACACAAGGATGAACTTGAGCACTTGAGTGCGAAGTTAGAGCAAGCACTGACGCTTCCGTCGCTCAATCTTTCTGCCGACTTTAAAGCGACATTAAAAGTCATTCACTCCGAGGTCCTTTCTATGCTGGCCAAGAATGCTGAATTAAAGGCCAAGCGTACTCAATATCTTCGAGCTGTAGCTGAGAAAGAGTCTTTACGCATGGAGATCAACAAGGCTAAGGACGAGTTGAAAGAAATCTCTTCCGAAGTCATGATTGAAGACTCTTTGATGGTTAACTTGGCTGCTCAGATGAGGGAACTTCAAGCCAAAATGGACGATTGCAGGGCGAGGATGACTGCTAAGAAGCGTAACGCCTCTCAGGGGATTGAGCAAACTAAATCTTTGGTCGAACAGTACAAGAAGTTGGAGGTTGATGATGATGACGTTGCGGCTGAATTGAACATCACTTCCTCCCGGCAGAACGAGGATTGGGAGAAACTTAGGGAACAAATTCGTTCCTTATGGGGTAGACTGTAATTAAGACATACGATGTCTTTTTCTCTTTTGTAATTTTTGTTCATTATTAACGAACATTAACTTCTTGTGCATTTATTTGACGTTTATTTTCTAATCATCAATTCTTTAATCACTTAACTGCTTTGCACTAAGAATCTTGTCCGCTCCCTTTTGATATTCCCACTACTGTTCCCAAAACTTAGGGCCATTTAATTCCGTCCATTAAATAGAAATGTGGCTGTTCATATTCTGTCCCTTCATCTTCACCCCCCTATAAATGTTTCGCATTTTTCACCCTCTATCTTCATCTCTTCATTTTCTTCTTCGAAACCAATTTGCTGCCATTTCTTGGGATTCTGACGACCAACCAGATCCAAAAATGGACTGTCTAGTCCGTCCGCCTTATATTTACCTTAATGTCACCTTTGGTATGGGAGGTATAGGAAATATTTTCTGGCCAGCAGCGAAGCTTTTTCCTGCAAAATTCTTCCCGTCGTCTCTTTGTTCTTCACAAGGAGTCAATGATGGGAGGCAATTTTTGGGCTGCATGTGGGCCACTTTGCTTGCTGAGAGTGCTTCTCAGCTTGCCTGCTGAGAGTGTTTCTCAGCCTCGCCATTGCAGCGATGCATTTAGGAAGGTGGTGAGGCCAGTACACCCTCTCACTCGTCAACCCCACCATTGCAGCGATGCAATTAGGAAGGCGGTAGAGCCAGTACACCCTCTTACTCGTTAATCCTACCATTGTAGCGATGCATTTAGGAAGGCGGTGTGAAGCTTACTCAGCGATCAACCGGGAGATACTTTAGTTGTATTTTGTAGCACGTCCATCATTTGTATCTTTTGTATTTTTGTAATGAACGTTTAATAATAAAGAACTTTATTCGAACGTATTTCGCTCTGTCTTTATTATCTTTTGATCGTCCAGAATGATTGGTTATGTTTTTATCTGTTCACATTCCCATAAAGAAGGAACATATTTTTTCAAATACTTGCCGTTAATAAATCTTACGTGCTTGGTGCCGTCTAGATCTTCTAAGTGGTACGCTCCATTAGGCAACACACTGTTTATTTTGTATGGTCCTTCCCAATTGGGCGACCACTTCCCTTACTTTGGATCCTTGGTATCCAAAGGGAGTATCGTCTTCCAAACTAGTTCACCTTGTTGACTTCTCGGTCAAGGCTTTGCTCTAACTCGAATACTGCCAACTTGTCCTTCAGTGCTTTTAAGGCAGTCTCTCCCTTCGCTTTGTCATTGCATTCCTTATTGAAAGCCATCAGTCTGGCTTTGAAGGCCTGAATATCGGCCATTTGCTTTTGCAACTCAGAATCCATTTAAGATTCCATGATTATTCTTTTGCCAATCACTGGCTCTTCCAGGGCCACTATATTTGGCCTCATCTGTTTGAATATCTCAGTGAGTGCGTCCACTGAGAATGACTCTTCACTTTGCGCGACAACTTGAGTTTCTTCCCCGTCTTGTACCACCCTGAAAGGTCCATAGTTTCCTTCGTACATGAACTTTTCCACCGAGTTTGCTTCCGCGACAAAAGGCCTATGATCGGCCTGTACCACCTCTGCTTCGCCTTTGTCATTCCAAAAAATCAGGCATTGACGGAGCGACGAGGGTATACAGCGGCTTTCGTGTATCCAATCTCTTCCTAGGAGCACATTGTAACTAGTAGGGCCATCTATTACAAAGAAGACAATGGTCTTAGTAGTCGTACCTACAGTTATGTCTAAAGGCATAACTCCCTTGGCTGAAGTTGCTCCTCCATTGAAGCTAGTGAGGATGACTTCTGTATGAATCATATCACCTTCTGTCTTTGCCAACTTTCTCATCATCCTGGATGGAATGGTGTTTATAGCCGCTCCATTATCGACAAGCACCTTTGCCACTGGGACGCCGTTAACTAGAGTTTTAACGTATAATGGCCTTAGGTGTTTTGTCAATTTCATGGCTGGCCGTTTAAAAACAACCTTTTATGCAGCCTCTATTTCTACTTCTTGCTTGTTTTCTGTCGAATTATCCCCTTGTGATAGGTCAACGTGTAGTATGTCACGTTGATCCTCTATCTCCCGAACTTCCTTCTTACTTTTCTCTAATGCTTCCTCATCAGTTATCCAACCTGTGGGAGGGGGCATTATCCTCGGAGGTGATCCATACTTTTCAGAGCGAGGTACTCTCTTCTTCCTTTTGGGTGTCCCGTATAGTACGTAAAAGTCGAAAGGACGCCCAGATGGCTCCCCCAACAAGTCTACTTCGCGAACTCTCTCTTGGTGTAGTTGCTTAAACAGAGTGTTGCGCGACACTCCCCTCTTTTTCCTTTCTGCTTCTAGGTTGATTTCTTCTTCAATGTCTGTCATCCCATCGTCCTCTTCATCATTGTAGGCCTCCCCAGAAGTCTGGCCTTCTTCACATACCAGCATGCAAGCTTCTCCTTCGTTGTCCTCCCTCTCTTTTTCCTTTTCTTTATTTTTGAATTCATTGGCCAGTAGGTAATTATTGGCCACAACAGGGGGCAACGTACCGAATTGGATAGCAAGGGGCTGATCTGGATCTTCTTCGTCCTTTTTTTCCCTCTCAAAACTTGACCTCCCAGAAGAGGTTTCTGGCAGTTCCTTCATTGATTCATCTGTACCAGTCTCTTTACTACCCTTGAGAACGTTCTGATTGGCTACCTTGAGTAATAGAGGCGCTTTGGGATGTGGCATTCCTTGTTGCTGCCTCATCATCCGTCCGTAGTTTCGCTGGAAACGCCTTTACTGGGTCCTAGTCATCTCATCGAAAGGTATTGCCCTTCCTGCGCTGTATTGGAATGAATGCCATACATTTGGCTGGCGAGGTTGCGGCCTGAATGTTCTTCCAGTATCTGCTGGTCTGAACTGCCTTTCGAAAGGTGGTCCTCTATAAAATGATGTACCTCGCCCTCTGCCAGGCTGAATGTTTGGGAAGAAGGCAGGGCGATGAGGATGCTGCCATGTCCCTGGTTTCTCCGTGTCTCCATTTACTTCCCTTTTACACCTTGCACACAGGACGTTTTCGTCCTTTTTTGGTTCTTTCCCTTTGATTCGTTCGAAGACACTGGGATATGTTTTAGTATTTTCTTCTCCATCGTCTATGACCAACTTGAATTTTGGCTACTTGTTCTTGAACCCAGACGTTACCATATTTACCCCAAGTGGCTGTGGGAAAGGATTTTCGTCTACTGCCATCTTTTTCTTATCGTCGAACGTAATTCGTCCTGATTCAATAGCATCCTGCAATACGTGACGGAAAACCAAGCAATTGTTAGTCAAATGTGACCATGCATTATGCCACTTACAATATTTTTTACCCTTTATTTGTTCAGGGTTTGGCAATTTGTGCTTATCGCTCAGCTTTATTTGCTTATCCCTATATAATTTATCGAATATAAGGTCAGCTTTGGTCACATCGAACGAGAACGTTCTAACCTTTATGTTTCCATCCTTTATGGGCTCATCTTTGCCCGATGGTCTAGGCTTGGCCATTATGGGACAAGTATATATATCCCCTTTTACTAATTCGGCCAAACACATTTCGGCCTGATCGTATGATTCGTCATCGATGGTATGAACGTCAAAATTTGGGTCTCTGTAATAAGTCCCTTTACTAGAATTTTTCATTTGTTCTGATTCTCTTATCAGTCGCTCATACCTAATCACATTCGCACTCAACTGGAAAAGGTCTGGAAATTCCTTGTCCTGGAACTTCTTTTTTAAATCAAAGCTCAAGCAACCTTGTGCGATCTTGACAAATTCTTTTTCGGGCAGAGGTACAAAATACTTGCTTCTTGTTGTTTTGAACCTTTGGAGAAAACTTTCTGCCCATTCATTTGGCATTTGACGTAGATTCGCCAAATCAACCAAAGTGACTTCAGATTCAGTTTTATAAAACTGAGCATGAAACAACTGTTCCAGTT
>NC_036248.1:7420704-7477215 GCF_002742605.1 Olea europaea var. sylvestris | reverse complement strand
AAGAGGTATAGCCGGTTGACATATTTGGCCTACTAACTTATTCATTGTTTCGTTTAACGTCTTTAGCTGTTTGGCCATATTGTCATAGTGTGCGTTTCCATTTTGTGTAAATCTTTCCATATTATGAATACTTCGAAGATTTACCTGTTCAACGACGTCTTGCGTGAGTTCTCCAAGCAATGCACGCATGGTTCGAGGACTCAACTCCGTCATTGGTTCGTAACGACTGTTACTGCTCTGATTTTGTCCATCTGTTCGTGGAGAGGCATGCTACTCCTCATATCGCTCGATTACAGACTGGATTCCTCCCTGACTTGCTCCTTCCTTGTCGGATCTCTGAGGCATATTGTTTCACCTTTTGTATTTTTAACACCTAACACCACTGTCCCACCGGGCGTGTCAAATTGTTTCGCGCGGGTTAAGTCGCTAACAATTAAAAAGGGTCAGACGATTGTGTAAGGGACGAAACCTCTTGAGACAAAATCCCAAAAAGGGGTGTTCTTTTATTGGCGATGGACTTTACAATTGGGAATGAAAAATAACGTGCCTCCAAGGGGCGCAAGCACACGAGTTACAGAAAAATGTTTAAGTCTAAAAGCTAAGGAAATGAAAATTACATATTCTCTGTTCGAGAGTTTTGGATTCGGTCCTCTGCTTTTGCGTCCTTTCTCCCTTTTATATCTCCTAAACGATCTCTTTGTGATTAACTACCCTGAAAACTGCTTGATCGTCCTATAACTTCCCACTTTCTTTGTAGTGGCCATTTTGTCATGAAACTGTCTCTTAACTGCTGCCATTATCTTTCATCGTTCAACCGCTTTCGATTGAATTCCTTGAGTCGTGGAACGTGATAATGCTACTTTAACAATTGCCTTGATAACTGCATTCCTTGATAACCACGATGCGTTATATTTGTTGATACCTTGGGCGACTTGAAGGTTTGGGCGAGAGTGGAATAACAGCTCTGGGCGACTGTATGACACCCCATTCGTTCAGATTCTGGGCGACTCGCAAACTTGGACGATGACGTCACCGCATTCTTGGGCCCCTTATTTGTGCCTTCACCCTAATTCGTTTGATTGGACTTCGTTCTTTGGGCTATTCGATTTGGGGATCCTTCAATTGGGCTTTATTCTTGGACTGTTCGATTTTGGCTGAATTTTTATGTGTCAACAGGTACTTAGCACGTAACGTTTTTATTTTTCACTATTATTATGAAAATCATCCATTTTTCGTATTTTTTGACATTCTCACTCTCATTTTCGTATTTCATTGAGCAAAAAGTCATTTTTATTCATTTTCCCAAAAAAAGCTGTGAAAACGATGAATATACCTTCTATTTAAATAAAACAAAAGATAAAGAAAGAAGTAATTGCAATTATAATCCCATTTTTAAAAAAAAAAGTGCAAACAAGTCTCAAATAAATTATTAAAAGAGTATTTATGACATAATATCCCTACATTTCACTATTATCATGAAAAACGTTTTTAACTTACATTTTTAAAACATTTTCACCCTTAATTGCCCCTTTAATTTTTGCAAACCATTATTTCTATTCATTTTCATCTATCAATAAAAGTTGGGAAATGAAGAATATACCTCATATTTGAATAAAAAAGAATTTTTTTTTAAATTTCTAATTTTTTTATAACTTATTTGAGACTCGTTTACGCTTTTTTAATTTTTTCTTTAATTTATATTTTTATTAATTTATTTGGGACCCGTTTGTATTTTTTTTAAAAATAATTTTTAATAATTTATTTGGAACTAATTTGCACTTTAAAAAAAATTGGGACTCTGACTACAATTAGTTCTTTATTTAAAAAAATAAATAAAGAGAAGAGTGTATTGGTCATTTTACATCTTTTTATTGAGAAATTGGATAGAAATGATTGCTGCATAATTAAAAGTGCAAATGAAAGGTAGGGACATTTTTTTTTACAATAATAGTGAAATGCATGGATATGATGTGCTTTTTACCCTTTTACTAATTTATTTGAGATTTATTTTACTTTTTAAAAGAAATTGTGATTATGGTTGCAATAAGTTAATTTTTTATTCTTTTTGTTTTATTTAAATAGAAGGGTTTATTAGTCATTTTATAAATTTTAATTAAAAAAAAGATGAAAATGACATTTTTTCAAAATGAAATGTGGAAATAATGATGAAAATAAAAAAAAAATAAAAAAATTGATAGAGAAAACATTTTTCAAAATAAAAAGTAAGATCGTTACTTGCTAATTAAGCATTTCCCAAATTTGACCATTCTTTTAATTCGGAACTCATTTCCAGCTCACCTGACCTTTTCTCTGCCAAATAATTAAAATTCCCCAAAATAAATAACTTATTAATTCAATCGTAAAGTAAGTGTTCCGATCCGCTTCGATAAACTCAGCCTGACAGATCCAGTAAGCTCGTTATCTCTCTATCTCTTAATTGCATGTTTATATACACCAATCTGTATCTATACATGTAATTCCGCCGATTATTCTAATGTAATCCTAGCTCCAACCATTAAAATTTGGTTGCCCACTTTTTTCTTCTTCTGAATTTACTTAATTGTGGTTGTGCAGGACTTGTGAATAAACTGATAGGATAGAGATGGGAATTTTTGATGGACTTCCCATTTCCCGAGATAAATCGGTGAGTTTTTTACTTTGTTTTCTGTTAACATTTGTCTTTTTTTTCATTGTTTACATGAATAGACTGAAATTATAGGATGATAATTGACTAAAGAGTAAATAGTTTATGTAGAATGTGCATGAGGGTAAATGGCTAAATGTGGGTTGGTGTTGAATTCTTGTTATTTTTAAGGTTTCCTAATTTATATATTCTATATATTTAATATACGGCTTGGGTTTGATTTTGTTTTCTATCCTACCTAATCTGAAGCGAGCCCCCCTAATGCCAGCCACTCACGAGGCTTGAGAACTTAAGCTTGGAATTTATTTTTCTAAACAATCTAGTGTATGCATGCTAGTTGAGCTTCGCGGTATTTTCCTTAATTTATTTAATATGCTTGGTGCTTTAAGGAAAGTTGTGGTACAACTAATATGTTGGGGTACTTTGGGTGCTAAATGCTGTCTACTCAATTGAAACTGAAAATCAGTATATTTATTCAGATTCACGCCGTAGCTCAGGTTGGGTTCTTCTTTACTAAACCAGGTTGATCTCAAGCAAGCTCCTATTGTGAGTTATTCACGAGGCTTAAGAAACTAAGCTTAAAATTGTGTTCTACATAATCTAGTGTCTATATAAATGCTCGCTAGTTGAGGTTGGCAATATTCCATAATCGTTTGTCAGTTTACCGGATCTTCTCTATTGCAGTAATGAAATTCAACTTGATTGAACTACCATTTATCTGCAATTACTATTAGTGGCATACATAAGATCTTACTGTAGGTGGCATGTCTATGGTTGAGAGTCTGGAATACCGAATTGAAGTCATGAAGTACTTATTCCCCTGTTTGTGTGTACAGAGAGAGAGAGAGAGAGAGAGAGAGAGAGGAATACAAAATTACAGAGCTATTCCTATGCTGTTTTGTGTTGTGAAGTCAAGTCACGGTGATGCCATGATAAGTTGGTGCCTGAGCTTAGCTCAAATTTTGAGCTCTAAACTGAAGCCCTCAATTTTCAGTTTCTCTCCTAACTGATCTTAAGAGAACCTGAATAAGACAGCAATGACCTGAAGTCGTCTAGTTCTTTTGGTATGGTATTTTTTGGGAAGATGAACATTTAGTAAGTCAAGATCAGTGAAATGGGTAGCCAGCCTTCTGATGCTAGGATTTTAAATCATTGCTCCTTGATCGCGTAGTATGATAGTAATTAGTAATATGGCATGATTTTTTGCTATTTAGGACTTGAGATGGCCGAGGGAAAATTGTGAATTAGTGATGGCAGGCTGTTATTTATCTGTGTACCTTGTAAAAGAGTTGGTTGCAGAATGTTTCAGTGGACTACATAGGACTATAGAAAGACTAATCCTCTCAAGAAATTTTGCTGGCACTGAGAGTGAATTTCTTCTCAGAATTTTACTTTTTGAAACTTGTCTGGGCCTACATCCCTTTATATTCTTTGCAAATTTTTGGGAGGATGTGTTTAATTTTCTGTCATTCCTGGCACTTTATGCTAGCATACCTTGATGATAGTGTCATACTCCCATTTGTTACTAACTTTGTCGAAAATCCTCTGAACGTATATGCCTTTGTTTTATTGTAAAAGTTGGGTTATTGTTAATGTAAAAAACATACTTCTAATTGCACTCTGTCATAATTGCAGTACTTAAGGGAAGAACTTTCCAAAATAGATGAAAGTTGGGCTGCTGCGCGTTTTGATTCTTTACCTCATGTTGTCCATATTTTGACCTCAAAAGATCGTGAAAGAGATGTGCAGATCTTAAAGGAGCAGAGTGATATTATTGAGGAAGTTGTTGACGAAGTAGTTCATGCCTATCATGGTGGCTTCAACAAAGCAATCCAAAATTATTCTCAGGTTTCATGATAGTTCATTCTTTATGTTCCCTTCCAGAAAGCATCATATCTGATGTGGAAAATTTTCTTTTTGGATCTGAGCACGTGTTAAGAAATCTTTTGAATTTTCTGGAGATTTTCTTACTTATTTTGGCATGTGTTACTGACATGTGGATGGGTTACCTATACAGTGAGGGAAGACTGCTGTCTTCATGATTGGTTCTTCAAGAAAATAAATTTGTAAACAAAAACACGTGTCAATTTGCCAACGACTCGGATTTAACTATACATTATAAGACCACTAGAAATGTAAAGCCATAGCTATATTTTTAGTCTTTAACAAGACATTTTTTCCCTATCCAAACTCTTCTATTCTTGGACCATTTTTTTTTATTTTTTACTTTTATTTATTTATCTTTAATAGTAAAACACCAACACAACCTCAGCGGGTTTTTAGGCTGCACCAGGGAAGGCTGATGGGGGTTTGAATTACTTGACTATATATATAAAATCAAATTCACAAGAAGAGGAAGGGGCCATAAACCAGACTCCCAAAAGCAAAAAGATGCAAATGTGAAGAGGGGAAGTACTATTTCCTATACAAAAAGAGCAAGTGAATCTGGTTAAGCTTTCGGAGCTAGAGTGAAGGGCTATTGATTGTAAAGTTTTTCTCAATATTATCCTTAATGTCAACAAATTTGTGGTTGCCTGATGGTAAAAAAGTGTGAAAAATTATGGTGAGCTATATATCTGAAATCTTGAGATTTTTCATTTTGGTGAACTAGCTTATTCAGAGTTAAAAAAGAATTTGTCCCCCTGTTTTCTTGTATGGAAATCAGCTCAGCCCATTTGTTTCTTAGCATTTTTATTAACATATTTTTTCCTGCAGATTTTGCGGTTATTTAGTGAATCTGCTCAAGATATTGGGGTCTTAAAGGTTGATTTAGCGGAGGCGAAAAAACTTCTTGGAGCGCGTAATAAGCAATTACATCAATTATGGTATCGATCTGTTACGTTGCGGCACATCATATCTTTATTAGATCAAATTGAGGGCATAGCTAAGGTTGGTGGGTTTCTTTACATTAGTTTTATTTCACATAGATACTTTGAATATTTTTCTGTACTTCTGTGTACAAGATAGGATTACTCATGCCTTTTAGACTGCTGTGGAGGTTGCATTTTGAGAAAAAGAAAGAAATTATATATTTTGGGCTTTGACGAACTAAAATATTTTTAAAGCACTTGTTGCGCTGCTAGTTTACCTAAAATGCAGAAATATGTTTTCTACTATTTTTCTTTTCTTTTTTGAATAATGACTGGTTCAGTAATACCTAGTAAGCCTGTGTGCTTCCCCTTTCTAGTTTATGCAGTGTGCTGTGCTTGAAATATTGACATCAGAAAATGTGGCATAGATTATGATTTCGAACTCATGAAAAATTCTTCTTAGTCTCACATTTATATGCTTTCATTTATTGACTGTGGATGTGTTGTGAGCTACGAATTTTATCAAGAAAGAGAGGCAGGATGCTAACATGTGCCTTAATCATCCTTCTCACAATGAAACTTTCAAGATGAAATAGGCCAGTCCTATTTACACATAAAGAGCATGCTATGCTGCTAACTGTGCTTCTGATAGGCCTAGTCCATCCATTAGTCGTAAATACTAAATGGTGAAATTTAACTCAATGAAGACTTATAATTTTTGTGGAAATTGTTTCTCCTAACTACAACTGATCAACTTTTGCAAAACTTGACAATTTCCACGCTTCTTATTACCATTTCTGCTACTACATACTAACTGAAATTCTTTTTGAAGCAGAGCAACATTTCAGAGAAACCACAAGTTTTATAGTATTCGTTTTCATATGATAGTCTGTTGACTGCTTGTTCTATCTTGTTTCTTTGACAATGTTTTACTAATGCTGCTATTTTTCCTTATTTTTGCTGTCTTTTAGTTATTTATCTTTTCTGTTTCTAGTGTGCCTTTGGTTCTGGTCGTATTTATTGCTATAATTGTATCTCCACCTGACGATGTTTTATTAGTTATTTATCTTGTCTATGTCCAATGTGCCTTAGGTTCCAGGACGTATTGAAAAACTCATTGCTGAAAAGCAGTTTTATGCTGCAGTGCAGCTGCATGTTCAATCAAGTTTGATGCTTGAGAGAGAGGGCCTTCAAACGGTTGGTTATTTTTCCTTTTTGTTCTTCTCAGTCTCTGAAGGTTGGTTTCTTCTTGAAGAATCATGCAGATTTAGCCTTATTTAACCTGGTGACTCCACCTCGATTCTTCAAACTCCACGATTGGACTTGCAATTATGGATATTATACGAATGGATGGTTGTTAAGTCACTGTGAGACTGCAAATTACACCTTCCTTTTCTCCTATCATTTCTGGGAATGATATGAAAGATGCAGATATATCTGGATTTTAGCATTACGGAGGAGATAATTGCCAAAGGAGAGAAAAACATCGCAACATACCTCCTACATAAAATATAAACAGACATTAAATTTGTGTGGGAACTTGAGAGTACCTCTATGATCTCTAATTAATGACACTATTTTCTAATTTTTTTGTATTGTTGCCAATGATGCAGCTTGAGAAGTAGCAATATGAATATGATTTGAGAGGAAGTACTTCATTCCTAAGCCTTTTTATCTAGTGGACTTGAGAGATTTTCAAAAAAAATTGTCTTCTAAATATTCAAGTAATCTAGCCCTCAATCGCTGATTTTAATGGATAGACAGCCATGAATGGAGGATGGCATTAAGCTTATGAGGATTTCTTTTTTTTTCTTTTCTGGGTATTACATCTCTCACCGTTTTGATGTGTTTTTTAGTATATTATTCTCTCTCCATGCTGTTACATTTGATTTGAGGTTTAGTCAGTAAATAATAGTCAATATCATTTTCATTAACTGCAGTGAACAGAACTATTCAACTTGAAAATTCAGTATTTCTGAGGACTGGGAGCATTATCACTTGTTTACATGGAAGGGCCATTAACTTTACCTGAATTTTGTTTGAAGAAAAAATTTCTGCCTCCTATCATTTACTTCTCTCACTGTCCTTAAATTTGGCAATTTATTTGCATTTTGGTCCCTAAAAAATCAGCTTGAAAATAATTATCATATCATCATTATGGAATAAAATAGGACATGAAAAAAATAATTTTACTGTTCAATGAGTGGATTTTCTGAAACCACTCTTCTAACTCCCGATTTTCTATCTCTATTTCAAGTTGAAAGGAGTATGAATGTGAATGTCTTTGATTGGCTTAGGTTGGTGCTCTTCAAGATGTCCGGTCTGAATTGACAAAATTGCGAGGAGTGCTTTTTTACAAGGTTTTGGAGGATCTGCACTCCCATCTCTATAATAAGGGTGAATATAGGTATATTGTATTTCGTAAACCCTAACAAGCTGTCCCATCCCTGATTTATATTAAATTCTGTATCAATCCGTATGTTCTTCTGGGCGGGTGAAAATGGAGGTTGTCTAAATATTTCTTCCACATCTATAAGAAGTGTTCTCATTGTGGTTCAATTTGACTGCAAAGCTTACCATTATATTCTTTGAAGTATATGACTCAGGGATTTACGGCATTCACTGTCAGTGAAAAAAAATCACACTACGTCTCTGTATTTGGAGGACTCTTAAAAATTTTTGTTTCTTTTTTACATTCAGAGATATTCTTCGCTTTGCTATCATGGACAAGCTTCTTTCTTGGAAGCACTGTTGTTCTTATCATTTCTTTGTTAAGCTGATCCCCCCCCCCCCCCCCCCCCCCTTTTTTTTTTTGTCCCCCCCCCCCCCCCCCCCCCCCCCCTCCAATTCTCTTGTGGCAGCTCAGTGGTCTCAAGTATAAATGAAATTGATGAGGCAATGCCAACTACCACAGCTATTTCATTTTCAATGAACAATTTTCAGACTCTCTCTCGAAGAACCAGGTTGCTGAAAGGAGACAATCAGCTTGGAACATTTGGTGCTGGAGATAGATTCTACAGACCTAGTTCTGTTGATGGAGGGTTAGATAAAATCCTATTTCCCAATGCAACTCTGTATTTTCCCCTTTGGTTACTGCTGTCTTCCATTTTTGGACCTTTCACTTCCAGAGTTCTTTTTCATTCTTTCTATACTAGTGCAATCTACCTTAAATTCTTTAAAAATATGTAATTGGTGATTGGCTTCAACTTGGTCATGATAATTCATTTATCACTTATTTCCAGCATTAGTGTTTGCCTTATATGAGGTTTAAAAAAGCTTCACAGAGTTTTAGATGCATTCTGTTGTTAGATTTTAGAATATCAACCTGTACCTCTATATCAATTTCTTTCAATATTCTCTCTGATTTTATCTTGATTATTTCTCCAAAAATGGACGGAAAGGGGGCTGCACTTTGGCTTGGGGGAAATGAGCAAGTCATCATATGCAACTCTGTTAATAAGGGCCTGGCTTTCATCATATGCAAATCTGTTAATAAGGACCTGGCTTTGGCACATCATTATGAGTTCAAGAAGTACCTACCACCTGTGTTGGGCTCTCTTTTGTTGGTTTAGGCGCACCATTTGAAATTTTGATTGACTATAAACAAATGTATTTTCCAGTACAGGAGACTCAAAATGATGGTTCCAATTTGTTATGTATCACATGGATGTAGAACTACAGATCTTTGTTTCTAAGAGCCTTTTCTCAGTCTAAATGTTCTTGCAGCTCATCATTTGATGGCCATGACGAGGATGGTGCTACAGATGTGCAAGATGATGCTACATCTGATGGATATACTACGATGCAGGTCAACGGTGGTGATACTGTTCCAAGGGATGGAAAAATTGTTTCTCGTCAAATACCCACGTGGCTTTCAGATTCTACTCCTGATGAATTTGTTGTATGATCCTGTAAAACTATATAATTATGTCA
The DNA here is from genome assembly GCF_002742605.1 of Olea europaea var. sylvestris. Lineage (NCBI taxonomy): Eukaryota > Viridiplantae > Streptophyta > Magnoliopsida > Lamiales > Oleaceae > Olea > Olea europaea. The sequence continues at coordinate 7,467,828 of NC_036248.1, read as the reverse complement.
AACTTAATAGAGGAGTAGGTTTATCTTATCTAATGGGCTGAATTCTTATGTGAATTTTAAATATAGGAAGCAATGAGAAAGAGTGATGCTCCACTGCATGTCAAGTATTTGCAGACCATGGTTGAGTGCCTCTGCATGCTTGGAAAAGTTGCGGCTGCTGGTGCCATGATATCGTATGTCATCAAGTTCAAGCTTCTTTGGCTAATTCGAAACTTGCTGCATGGCAATAAAATACACATTACTTTAACTATTAAAAAATTTCCAAATTGATATAAAACTGGGATCAGGAAATTGTTCATTTCACTTCAAACTATGTTATTTTGTTTGATCTAATGATATTTCTTTTGTTTTTCTCAATGAGGAGAAATATGAGTAGACGATCTGAAAAATGATGAAAAGCAAACTAGGTGTTGTGTAAATTACCTGTTGTAATATCTAGAATCTTGTTAAGTGGTTGAACAGGAGTAGCTTAGAGTTCTTTGCTTCTCATCTTAAAAAAGTTGGATATCCACTTTTGTTGTAATTTATTTGATCCAAACTGGGTTATAATGATCATAAATCGATAGTGGCTAATGCTTTTCTTATGTTACAACACATTGTCCAAAAGCAATGGATTATTTCAATGGTATGTTATTGGAAATTGAACATCTTTAAGTATCAGGAGTTAGTATTTAACATCATGTTATCAATTTGGAGTCAACTAATGAACTTGGCAGTTCCAATTTGCCGAACTTCCAGAAAACCTGTCTGGGCATTGAATCCTTTCGTGATTGAAGTGAATTATGTTCTTATTAACTATGAAGATTTTTCCTTTTGGAAATAGTTAATTTTTAACATTCCCTCTCTTCCTTGTCCAAATGGGTTGGAGTAACAGTACATGTTCCTACTGAGCAAGCTATAATTACATATACCTTTGGTCCAACAAAGAACCTTTTTGGAATAGATTCTGTTTTCCTGATTATTTTTCTCTTATTTATAGTTGTAGATATTATTCTAAATTCGAGCATGTTTGGTGCAAATTAAAATTTGATTTTAATGTAAGTCAAAGTCAAACAATCAATATTAACCACATTTTTCATGAGTCTTACAACTTTTCAACCACACATTTCAAAAACTTTTATTACAATCTACTAAAAAATCTAATTTTAATTCTCATCAAACACCCTCTTCGTTATCTGTTCTTAACAGCCAAAGATTGCGGCCTACAATTCGTGAGATAATTATTGCCAAGATCAAAGCTAAGGCAGATCATGTTAACAGTTCTAGGCCTGGCATCGGCCAAGCTACCTCGAGTATGCTTACAGGTCTCCATTATCTAAAAGGGCAACTGGAGAGTCACCGATTGCCTAAACAAAAGCGTCAGAATGGGATAACATTGGCTGGAACTTTGTTAGCAGTCAGCCCTGTCTCCCCAGTAATGTCTCCTGCCGGAACAGCACAAATGGTAGCGAAGGAACTCCTTGATTCAGTTCTAGAAACTGTTGTTCGGATATTCGGTTAGATATTATAATTATGTTACGGAAGTTCATGTATTTTTTATAAAGGTCTTTTCAATATCCTGACGTCTTTAACTGCAATGATTTTTCAGAAAACCATATTATTGTTGGAGAACTTCTTGAATTGAAGTCGTCGCAACAAGTTGACTTGAACACACCAAAAGTAATGGCTGCAGATATTAATTGGAATCCTGATTCTGATGCATCTCATGATACTGGCGGGTACACCCTTGGTTTTTCCTTAACTGTGTTGCAGGTAGTCCCTTTTTTTTTCTGTTTGCTATTTCCTTTTCAACACAGAAAAATCGTTCCTGAATCACATGTTTCGTTATGATGGTAGTGTGCATGTAAAGACAAGTTTGTTATTGTAATTATATTCCTCTAAATACATGATAGAGCGAGTGTCAACAACTCATATGCGAGATCTTACGAGCAACTCCTGAAGCTGCATCTGCAGATGCCGCTGTACAAACTGCTAGACTTGCAAGCAAAGCCCCCTCAAAGGACAAGAGGCAAGTAAATAAACACCTGATTGCTGTGTCTTAAATTTTCCTGTATCTTCCTACCTTGTCTATTTTTGGAAGTTTTCTACTCTATCTTCTCTTCTTTTATTGGTACAATCACATTTTTCTTCCCCTCATTTTACTTTCATTAGTTGTTTATAATCGTTGTTGATGTCAAAATTCGGAAACTATCCAAATATGCTTGAATCTCCTTATTATGCTTTGTGATCTCGTATTAATGACAGAACGCTAAAACAATTCATCTGTTAGGCAGCATTAATCTTATCATCGAAGGCCCTTCAATGCTCTAGCCAGTCAGGAAAATAGATGGAGAGAAAATAGAGCATCTCTGTGCATGAATTGCTAGGTCATTATCGCTTGCCGTCCATATGCAGAATATTGGTTATGTTATCAGATTATAATACCTGCTTCTCGGGGATGGAGGGTGTGGAGGTTTATATACTTGAACATTAGTTTGATAGGATGTGGACATCCTTATTTTGTAACTGGAGGATTCGTGGTTTCTGTTGATATAGGAGTCTTGAATATGCTTTAATAGTTCCTCGACTTCTAGATAGATGTCCAAAGAGATTCCTATTTTAGATAGGTTTGGATTTTATGTTCAAAAATTGTTATTATCGCGATATTTAATTTTTTTGGCGGGTGGAGGGGTGGTTTTTCTTGTGTTCCTGCTCGTAACTAGATTGCTTTTTCTCACATACTTTTATTGAGACATTTTTACTTGAGCTTTTTCCATATACAAAATCAGGTTCCATGATATATTGACGAAATAGGACTCTAGACATGATATTTTCAGTCAACTGAACGTGAGATGCTGAACTAGCGGTGTAGGAAGGCACAGTTGACAGAAAATAACAATTTGATTATGAACTCAGTAACAAGGTTGTAGTAGTAGGATGCCCGATTGTTTGGTTAATTTTTATAGCTGCCCATTTTGTTTTGAGTGTCCGTGCATTGTTGTGAGAGGTTTTTTGGGTGGGAGTGGGGATGGGGGTGGGGGTGAGATTCACCTTGTTCCCTTTTTTCACGGTTGCAGGGATGGAAAGCATTCTCAATTTGAATATTAATCTTTCCCTGCATCATTGTAAACTATGTTTTTGGTACGTTGAAATTGCAAATTTGGTTTTTTTAATCAATCAATAATTATTTATCTGCTATTTATGACTTACAGGTCAGAAGATGGTCTTACCTTTGCATTTCGCTTCACAGATGCTACTATACCGATTCCTAATCAGGGTATGGGATGAATTACTAATGCCATTTTTTATAGTTGTTTTGATTGCTTTGATATCATAGATTTCCCTATTAATGTATTTTCCTGAGCTACCAAAAGAATATATTGATGGCATCAATTCTTTGGTGGTTTACTTTAATTATATATGCAAGACTTCTCTATTAATAGCTTATACAAGAAAGATGATATTATTACACATTCGTACATGGAAAAAGGTACTTATTTGTAATACAGGTGGGATCACTTGATAGCATTCGTAATGTTATGGAAAACATATAGTTTATTTATTTATTTTGGTAAAAATGGTAAAAGTACAATAATGCAGTAAGCTGTGAGCATATGTTCTTAAACAACCTGGTCAGCTATGAATGTGTATTTTTTTGTCTGTTTGGTTTAATGTGATAGTTTATAACAAATAAAAAGGAAAGTGATGTAGGTGAGTAAAATAAAGCCCCTTGGTTTTCCAAAGTGATTCTCATAATAACGTAAGAAAGTCCTGTTTGTTGAAATATCTGGAAACTGGATGGTGAAGAATCAGCTTGATGTGAGAAATTGAAGCGGCATGGAAGGTCCACTAACAAACCTATTTTCCTAGATTTGGTTCTTTTGTTTTGCTTGTATGCGCACGCGCACGCGCACGTGTGTGTGTGTGTTTTTTTTGCCGTGAAAATACTTGGTCTTGGAGAATAGGTAAAAAAGGGTGGAATGATAATTCTTTATGATGATATAGAAATAGTTCAGTACATGCCGATCAATTTATTATTTAAAAAAAACTTAAATAATCCATGAAAAATGTGAATATGGCACATCCTGGATTAGTCGAAGGCCATTTGGCTATAAACTTGAGTCCTTTCAGTGTATTATATTGTCTTCCTTATATTTTAGTTTTGAGACTGAGCTTCTTTAATATGAACTTGCAATGGTGCTTATTAATCTCAAGCATCGTGATTATACATTTTCCTGCAAAATAAACTTTTCCCTAGGCTTGATTTATCTCGTCTAATGCAAAAAGTTCTGTGTATACGGTACCAGCAGTTGGAATAAATATTGTGTTAATTGCATCCGTTGTTCAACTGTGTTCAAGAAGTGCTTCTCCTCTGAAGTTAAAATAATGGAAAAAAGAATAAAAAGAAGAGAAATCAGCTTTTATTTCTGAATATTTAATAATTGAGAAGCTGCAAATTGCATCAGGATATCCCTGTTTAGACTCCTTTTTTTTTTTTTTTTTTTTTTATTCGGTACAGAACTGACGATTAAATCTATTCAGGGTCTGACCTTATCCGCCAAGGATGGAGTAGAAGGGGACCAAATGTACTCCAAGAAGGTTACGGGACTGCAGCAGTGTTACCTGAACAAGGCATATATTTAGCTGCATCTGTGTATAGGCCTGTTGTTCAGGTATTGACTAGAGGATGGAAAGAGATGGCCTTTTTCTGGTACGTTTTTATCTACAGAAAGACATTTTCTAATTGTCGCCTTTTCCCTCTCTACATCTGCAGTTTACGGATAAAGTTGCATCAATGCTTCCTGAAAAGTTTTGTCAACTTGGGTGAGTGCATCACACACCTTTCTTACACTTGACAATGCACGTTTTAATCATTTATATGCAAATATTGTAATAATTAAGTAAATATGTTGAAGTTCAAGTTATTTTCATCTCTTAAATATCTGTGCATATCATCTATAAGGATTTTGCTACTTGTACATAAAAAATATACATAATGGATTACATAGTATGATGTGGATTGAAAAGATTGGATGAAAAAGTTGATTGTGTTTTAAACTGGCAAATGGTAGAGTGCCATGTGACATTATATAATCCACCATGTAAATCTTTATGTACATGTAACAAGATCCCATGTATATAATAGGGGTGAAATTTTACTTTTTTGAGGTACTAGGAATGAAATGTTATATGTTTTACCTGTTCACGTTTTTCTTCATCTAAATTTTGATATTCTTGTGACTAGTTTGACTTTTCACAGATAACATGAAACCGGAGAAATGATTAGCAGCTTTGCTGCAACATAAACTTGCATTTCAGATTGATGTTGGTCAAGTTATGTCGTGCTGATTATAAGTGATTTTTGTGGAAGATTTGATTGAATAAGTCTATAGGATTTACAAAGGGAAGATCAGGTCATCTTTATCAGAATAATCATATTGCTTGAAATTGGAAGGTCTGCAGGTTTTATTTAAATGGAAAGGATAATGACTCTAGATTGTCGACTTGTTTAAGCTTGAAATCATGAACGAATTAGGGGTTCATTTGTTTCTTTGACTGGCTTCAGAAGTCTAAAGATATCTTTCAAGAAAAAGAGACAAAGATATGATTTTTGCATCACCTGCTCAAGGGCTTGGAGAATTAAGATGTTCTGGAGTTGAACTCGTACCTGATAGAGAATGTGACCTATTTCTGTGAAAACCTGCAAGACAGAATAATTATTGAAAAAGCGAGGGCATTGTTATTAAAATCAGTAAGACAGTGTTACAACACGTACAGTAGCTGCATGCTTTATGAAGTAGGACCGAATAATTTAGAAATGAAACCATATTAAGATGTTCTAGAGTTGAACTCGTACCTGATAGAGAATGTGACCTATTTCTGTGAAAACCAGACAGAATAATTATTGAAAAAGCTAGGGCATTTTTATTAAAATCAGTAAGACAGTATTACAAAATGTACAGTAGCTGCATTTAGAAATGAAACCCTATTAAATGATTTGTGCAGAATAGCAATTGCTATTTTTTTCTTTTCAATTTTTTTCTTTGAAGCTATGTCTGGATTGAAGATAAATTTGGGGAAATTTGAGGCTATCAAAGTGGGAGATGTCGATAATGTGGAGGAGTTGGCAGCTATATTGGGTTGTAGAGTAGCACAGCTGCCTATGTCATATCTTGGACTCTACCTAGAAGCACGATTTAAAAGCATACATATTTGAACCAGCATTGTGGAAAAGTTGGAGAGGAGGCTAGCGAGTTGGAAATGTATGTACCTCTCAAAGGGAGGCCGTGTTACCCTCATTAAGTCTACCCTATCGAACTTCCTTACTTATTTCTTGTCATTGTTTCCTATTTCTGTCTCAGTGGCAAAAAGATTAGAGATGATTCAAATGGAGTTTCTATGGGGAGGGTTAGGGGAGAAGAGGAAACTTAACTTGGTCAATTGGGAGGCAGTTTGTTCTCCCATAATGAGTGGGGGGCTCGGATTGAGAAGTCTAGTAGTTTTTAATAAAGCTTTGTTGGGTAAGTGGTTGTGGAGATTTCGAATGGACAGGAGAACTTTTTGAGAGAAATTATAGAAGCGAAATATGGTGTTATGAAGGGAGGATGGTGCTCAATTGAGGGTCGTAGTTCTTATAGGGTGAGTTTATGGAAGTATATTCAACGAGGGTGGAGAGACTGATAGGATCCTTAGGTAGTAAAAGATTCAACATTGAATATACTTTTATTGAATTTACTGGAAATGAAAGAAGGGGGAAGAAATCTAAGGCTTTCGAGAGGCCTAGTCTCTTCCCCAAGACTTACAATCAAGAAAAACGTGAATGAATGAATATCCCAACTCCCCCTTACATTTATAGACAATTTGCTAGCTATCTAATACCCTTTTACCCCTTTTGCTAACAATCTATGGAATACTCTAGAATTGTTGGTGACTTGGGCTGCAATTTGATTGGATGTCTTTCATTACCCACCGCCTCAAAATTCACCTTGTCCTCAAGGTGGAGATGGGGTTCAACTTCAAAATTCGAATTTCCATTTTTTGGAGTAAGCTTGCAGCAACTATTAACATGTTTAGCCAATCGTCCATCCATCATTAAAATTTTATCCATACAAATTCCATAACCAGTTGCTTCTATAGAAACTGTCAAAGAGTTTGGGCTAGGGAATTTTTTTTCCATTCTTGTGTGGGTTGTAAATCGGTGTGGCATGCTTAATGAGCTCATTTTTGTCTTGTAGCCTTTGGGCCCATTTCAAAAGTTGGCCCAAACCTTCATGTTGTAACATTGTTTGAAACCCATTAACAAGATTGCCCAAAAATAACTTCTGAGGTAATGTCGAGAAGGGAGCTACCAGAATATTGAACAAGCTCCGAAAACCCCTACAAATTCGGCCGCCAGTGGTAGCTTCAGTTTCATCAATTATGGGTAGGATTTCAGATTTGAAGGTGGTTCTCTCCTTTTCTTCACTCTTTTGCCCGTCCCCTTTTTCCCCGCATCTGAAATTGCCGGCAATAGAGCTGCCATTCCTTCCACAATCAGCACATACGGCCTATGATCGCGGACCTCTACCTCACCTAGTTCTTCTTTACAGTTATGGCTGTCAGTACTTGCTCCGGTTTCCTCAGGTTCAGGTGATGCCATGGTGGGTTTTGGAACGGGAGCGATGGTCTGATGAGTTTGGTACATAATTTGATCAAAGGAGTAATGGTGGATGGTATTTGGGCTGTAAGCATTTGGGTTATATGAACTGGTTTTAGCTTTAGATAGGCCGTATTGTAATTGGGCCTGCTTCATTTCATTCCTGTCATCAACGCTCTAGCCACTTCCTTGCCCAAGTCTAGATCCATCAAATCCAGCAATTTTCCTTCGTTCTTCTCCAGGTTCAGTTGATTTGCAGCGACCCTTTCCACGAGATGCTCATGTCTCTTCTTCTTCTCCGGTGATGGTGATGGTAAGATTTCAATTAGTCTCCGGTTTTCTCTGACGACGACTTCCTCCCGACAACTTCTTCTAACTGTACCTTTTCCTGTTTCGTTGTTTTTAGGTGAGATTTCTGGATCCGCATTGTTTCCGGTCAAATTAATTCCAATTCCAATGTCCTTTCTATCCCACTTTTTCATTATCAGATCCATCTTCTCCATCATCCCGGACATTACCTTGTTAATTTTAGATTTTAGTGTTTTCATATCTTCATGGATTTCCAACTGAATTCCATCAATTTTCGTCTCTGCCAGTCAATTTTCTACTTGCTTTTCATCTCCAGATTTGATAACCCAAGGCCAGAATGGTTGCTCTGATACCATTTCAATTTGGTATCAGAGCCGAGATCCTGAAGAGAATGACGATTGCTGAATGAATCAGTGTTTTGGAATCCCAAATAGATGGAATCAAAGGTGAGTTACAAGAAGAACTGGGGAGCATGAGAGCGTGGTGGGCCCATAACCCACAGGTCCTAGGATCGAAATCTAGCTGTGATACCAAATTGATAGGATCCTTAGGTAGTAAAAGATTCAACACTGAATATACTTTTATTGAATTACTGGAAATGAAAGAAGGCGGAAGAAATCCAAGGCTTTCGAGAGGCCTGGTCTCTCTCCCAAGACTTGCAACCAAGAAAAACGTGAATGAATGAATATCCCAACTCTCCCTTACATTTATAGACAATTTGCTAGCTATCTATTACCCTTTTACCCCTTTTTGCTAACAACCTATGGAATACTCTAGAATTGTTGATGACTTGGACTGCAATTTGATTGGATGTCTATCAGAGACTTCTAGGATAGATTGATGTTTGTGGTGGGAAATGGCAATACTATCAAATTCTGGGAAGATTGTTGGTGTGGAAATCGGCCGTTAAGAGTGGAGTTTCCTTCTCTGTATCGTATTGCTCTGATGCCATTTGCTATGGTGAACAAAGTTCTACATATACATAATGGGAATATCAGTTGGAACATTACGTTTCGGATGGCTTTGCAGGACTGGGAGTTGGGTGATTATGTGATGCTTATGACCTCCTCGTATGAGGCATGCATTAGGGTAGAAGATGGTGATTGTAGCAGGTGGAGTTTGGTATGGGACGATATTTTCTCAGTTCGTACTTATTTTAGGTCCTTATAGAGATCTGCGGAGAGCTCATTCCCCTAAAAGATAGTATGGAAATGTAAACTGCTCACTCGGGTGGCATTTTTATTGTGGACGATTGTGAAGTGACAGGTATTAACGGTGGATAACCTTCGAATAATGGATTTTTATGTTACGGAGTGGTGTTATATGTGTAGGAGGAATGGGGAAACGATTGACCATTTGTTCCTTCACTGTGATGTTGCTAGTCCCTGTGGATCGATATTCTAGTTTCTCAGCACATGGTTTGGGTTTTTCTGCGGTGTATGAAGGATGTACTGAAGCATGGAGGAGAAAATTTCGTAATAAGGGTAGTTAGCTTGCTTGGGACCTCATTCCAGGGTGCATCGTTTGATGTGTGTGGAGGGAGAGAAACAAGTGCTGTTTTGACGATCATTCAAGGACTACATAGCATATCAAAGAATCATTTTATTTGACCTTGTATAATTGGTTTAATGCAGCGGTTACTAATCGTATAGACGGGTTGCGCAACTTTATGTCGTTTCTTTCTTGTATAAATTGATAATACATTTTCTGTATATTATTCGTAATTAATAAAATATTTGATTACTTATAAAAAAAAATATAAAAATATGACAAGAATATAAAAATTGAAATGTACAAAATTTTTGAGATGGCAGAAGTAACACATATAGGATAACTTTGTTACAACTAGTGGCGTCACTAGCAAAGTTAAAAGATTCTGAAAAGAGTTTGTAGTTCAATCGAACAAGTTCTTTCATGGGATGAATGGACAGAATAAAAGAAAAGATGAAAGTTGAAGTGATTGTCTTAGTCCTGAAATGTTCATCCTTCTTGGAGTCGAAAATAAAAGATCTTTATAAATCACCATGTCCTTCAGAGGAAATTATGCCCCATGCAACATTTTAATAAAATATTTACATTATACAATCATCATTTTTATAGAGTTTGTAGTTCAATCGAACAAGTTCTTTCATGGGATGAATGGACAGAATAAAAGAAAAGATGAAAGTTGAAGTGATTGTCTTAGTCCTGAAATGTTCATCCTTCTTGGAGTCGAAAATAAAAGATCTTTATAAATCACCATGTCCTTCAGAGGAAATTATGCCCCATGCAACATTTTAATAAAATATTTACATTATACAATCATCATTTTTATTTTCACAATTAGTACAATATTATAGAATAAGTGATATATAGAAAATAATTTCAATCCTAAATTAAAAACTATTAATCGCTAGGTTAACACATCCAAACGCTCCCCTTAATTAACTTCTCCGAAAATCCCCAGATTCCCATTCCACAGATTATGCCCAAAACAAACACTCACGAAATTCACCCAAATTAATATTCAATGTAATCGTGATGGAAAAAATCATCAATCCATATCTCTCTCTTTTTTATTTTCCATTTAGTTTGAGATTTGATTTTACTGTTTCGTTGATGAAAGCCAACCAAAGCTTGGGGGTGTGGCTGATCTTAATTCCTTTCTTTTATTGCTTGTAATCATTATACATATGTAATTGAGTTTCATGACTTTCATTTATTTATTTTTATTTTACTTAATTTTGCAGGAATGATGGATTGCTAACATTTGTGGAGAACTTTGTGAAGGATCACTTTTTACCTACAATGTTCGTGGATTACCGGAAAGGCGTACAACAAGCTATATCAAGCAAGTCTTGTATCTTTTTAGCTAGTTAATATTGCATCCTTGTGTTTCATTCTTTTCTTTAGACTATTATTATGATTTCACTATGCATTTGATGTTGCAAGTTTGAGTGCAATTCTTTTCTGTTTGGATTGATATCAACACTTGTTTCAAAGCAGTAGTGCTGCTTCTGATAACTTTAAATATTGGCACGTCTTGCCAGTAGCTGCTTAATTTACATGGATTCTTCAGTTTTTTCCAGGAAACACCCAAGAACAGATGTGATATAGTTCATAAAAGGGCAATGATGCTTGCATGCAGGTTCTCTTTCTAAAGGGATAAGAGATTAAAATCGATTCCATGTAACTTTAAGAGTTGAAAGGAAGGCATATATCAATTAGATTTATATGACAAACCAGGATTTCAAGTCAGAGGGACTAGATTGTGGCAGAAAGTGTGAGAATATAAAATCATTAGCATGCGCAATGAAAAGATACATGCTGAATCACCATTTTAATTTATTTAGCCTTCTTAAATAAAAGGGAATTTTGTGGAGCCTTCTCATTAGATCATGGTGAAGATGTGAAAGTTATCTGGAGACTGGCATGTTTGGACATGTTCATTGCTTTCCTGCGTAACTTTCCTTCCAGTTCACCTGAATTGTTGTCAGGATAAACATTTAATTATGTAAAGGCGAATTTGAATTGTATACTTGGTTGAATAATTCTCTTTAAGAGATTAGTATTGGAGACTGATAATTATGAAGAACTGCCCTCATTACGTCATGTAACTGATGCATCACAACAATTTCTGATTTTGGTTTCTGTTTAAAATTGAGAATAGGCCCAGCAGCTTTTCGCCCACGAGCACATGCAGCTGCTTCTTATACTCCATTAATTGAGAAGGGACGACCAGTTTTACAAGGACTATTGGCAATAGATTTGTTAGCAAAAGAGGTATTCTTGATTTCAGATCCTAGACGTTCTTGGTTTTCATGATCATAGGAGGAGTATAAAGTTTTTTCATTTCTAACCAGTCTTTTTCAAACGAAACTCCCTTTCACCTAGGTACTTGGATGGGCTCAAGCAATGCCTAAATTTGCTGGTGATCTCATCAACTATGTGCAAACTTTTCTGGAAAGAACATACGAAAGATGCCGAACATCATACATGGAGGCATGGATGCTTCCTTTATTCACCTTTTTTTTAATGTTTGAACCATACTTTACATATTTGATTAAGCCTTCTATTTTCTTTTTCCTTACAAGCAAAAAACATGCGCATTGCGCTCTTTCCTTCTTTTCAGTCTATCTCTTTGCATAATTTTTGTGGTTTAGAACTTACGGTCCTTTGGGTTCTGGGTTCTAATTTACAAATAAATGTTCAGCACCTTGTTTTTCTTGGGAAATAATTTGAAGAAATGCTGGGAAAATCAAAATATAGCTTCTTGGCTGATTGAGAGGATATTCTCCTAGACATAATGCTAGGTGGACTATAAACTAGGTCCATGTTTCAAACATTAATATAGTACGGGAATATAAAAATGTTATTTTGGCCATGTTTGAGCCACATTTTTTCAAAAAAATACATTCTTTAACAGTAATTTGACATCATTTCAACCACACATTCTTCAATAAAATAATATTACACACAAATCCAAAACTTCTCTTTATTATTTAACCACACATTTTCTATCAATATACTATTTAAAAATGCATTCTAAGGAAAATAATGTGCCTCCAACAAGGGCTTTAAAAGTTTTTGGGATAAGCAAATGTATGGACATGTAGAGAATCACAGTTTTGTTAGAAGTCTTCGTGTTCTTCTATTGTGAAGTTCTGATACTATCTTCAGTTATTCATTATTTTGCTGTTCTTTCCTTCTAATCTATTGGTTTGCTTCTGCTCCATATATTAGGCTGTCCTTGAGAAGCAAAGCTATATGCTCATTGGAAGACATGATGTTGAAAATCTGATGCGACTTGATCCAGCCAGTGCATGTTTCCAGAATTCACTTGACCAGGGAATTCCAGAAACCAATGCTTCTGATGAGGAGACCACTGAGGTTGAAATGGAATTAAGTGATATATTATTGAATTTAAGGCCAATTAAGCAGGTACCCACACTTTCGAAGGCTATTATCCACTCTTACGTCTTAGGACCCCTTATTGCCTTGGGAGAAGGCTACTAGAAATAAAAGTATCTGAAGTGAAATATGTGTGTTAAGTTTAAACATCAGACAGTGACGTGGTTTTGTTATACACTATTGCCATATAAATTCTGTTCTCCTTTGCCTGAATTATTTTTTTTTTTTCCAGGAGAACTTGATTCGTGATGATAACAAACTTATTTTATTGGCATCCTTGAGTGATTCATTGGAGTATGTTGCAGAGTCAATAGAAAGGCAAGTTCTTCCATCTTGCACTTGTAAGCTTCAGCTAGGCTCACCGAAATGAACAGTACCTAAAATTTAGATATGTGTGCGTGTGGGGTGGGGGTGGGGGAGCTAAGGGGGGGTGTTAGGAAGAAAACTAAACTGACGATCTGAAGGTTCGGAATGTCTTTATCTGTTAACCTGTTTTATGTTAATTTGATTGGTAGATGCAATAAGTTATATGAGTGGTCATTTGGAACAGAAAGACTCTCTCTCTCTCGACCTATTATGCTGGCCTTAAAAAGTAATTGGAAGAGTTTGATCATATTAACAGGTCTCAATATCACAGTATGTTGGAAATAATACTGTGATTGAGGATATTACTCCTCAATCACAATCGTCCCATAGCATGCCAATGCCAATCACGTAATTGAAGGAGGCTAATTTACACAGTTTCCATTTCATTGTAAATTATTGATTTGTATTCCATTTAGATTATTTTGTAAAGCTCTATATAATGCAATACGATACACCACTGAAATTAAGGTGGATTTTAATCATTCTTATGGTATCAGAGCCAAGTGGTTTAACATACATACCACATATCCTGTTCTTCTTCTTCCCTTCACGGCTTCTGAAACTTTTGCCACCCTTCTTCCTTTCAATACCTTAATCCACATGATCACCATTAAACTTTTCTCCTCAAATTATCTTCTCTGTAAAGCCCAACTCCTCCCTCTTCTTGAAAGTCAAGAATTATTAGGACATGTTGATGGGACCCTTGTGCAGCCCCCAAAACTTGACGCTATTACTTCTCTCACGCCAAGTGACAAATACCTAGCATGGAAAGCTATTGATCAGCGTCTCCTCAGTTTGTTACTTTCCTCCCTCACAGAGGAAGCCATGGCTCAGATAGTTGGCCTTTCCACCGCACGAGATGTGTGGCTGGCACTAGAAAATGCATTTAGCCATCGTTCTAAAGCTCGAGAACTACGCCTTAAGGATGACTTGCAATTAATCAAACGCGGCAATAGATCGGTTGTTGAGTATGCCCATTCCTTCAAAGCAATTTGTGATCAACTACATGCAATTGGTTGTCCAGTTGATGGTACTGACAAGGTGCATTGGTTTCTCCGCGGGCTCGGTACTGATTTCTCTAGTTTCTCCACAGCACAAATGACCCAAACTTCTCTGCCCTCATTTGCAGATTTAGTCTCAAAGGCCGAAAGTTTTGAAATTTTTCAGAAATCCCTTGACTCATCTTCTCCAGTAGCGACAGCCTTTACTGTCACAAAAAATTCCACCCATCGTGGTGGCTCTTCTCGTAGTCATCGGGGTCGCTTCGGTGGGTGTGGCAGTAGTTCATCTGGTCGTGGACAAGGACGCTCCAACTACAGCCAATGGCGTCGTCCACCAAGATGCTAGATTTGCAGGATGGATGGCCACTTTGCCGATCGATGCCTTCAACGCTATGATCGGAATGAGACACCAGCTCACCTTGCTGAAGCCTTCACGAGATCTTGTTCTCTAAATGAAGATGTGGGCTCTGACTGGTATTTGGATACAGGGGCTTTAGCCCATATGACCATGGATCACTCTAAATTGGATCAGACCACAAATTACATGGGTAAGGATTGTGTGGTTGTTGGGAATGGTGCCTCACTACCCATTACCCATACTGGTTAAATTTCCCCTACCCCAAATCTACATCTTCTTGATGTCCTAGCTGTACCTCGCCTTACCAAGAATTTACTTTCCATCAGTAAATTAACATCAGATTTTCCTTTATCCGTTACCTTTACTAATAACATATTCACTGTACAAAATCGCAAAACAGGAAGGGTGGTGGCAACCGGCAAGCGTGATGGAGGCTTATATGTGCTTGAGCGAAGTCATTCTACTTTTATTTCTGTTCTTAAAAATAAATCGCTTCGTGCGTCCTATGATTTATGGCATGCACGACTTGGACATGTCAATCATTCTGCTATTTCTCTATTGAGTAAAAAAGGCCAGCTTTATCTTACACCTTTGTTGCCTTCTCCAACTTTATGTGGCACATGTCAAATTGCTAAAAGTCATCGCTTGCCTTATTCTCGAAATGAACATAGGTCATCGAAAACACTTGATCTTATCCATTGCGACATTTGGGGTCCGTCTCCAGTCAAATCTAGTTTAGGATTTGTCTATTATGCCATTTTTATCAATGACTGTTCTCGTTTCACGTGGCTCTATCCTTTAAAATTGAAATCTGACTTTTATAATGTTTTTATTCAATTTCAAAAATTTGTGGAAAATCAATACTTCACTCGAATTAAAATTTTCCGAAGTGATAGCGGTGGTGAATTTACCAGTAATTTCTTCCAAGATCATCTCCGCTCTAGTGGCATTCACCATCAGCTCTCATGTCCATACACACCCGCCCAAAATGGTCGTGCTGAAAGAAAACATCGCCATGTAACTGAGATGGGATTAGCACTCCTTTTTCACTCCCACATTTCTCCTCGCTTTTGGGTTGACGCGTTCAGCACTGCAGCTTACATCGTCAACCGCTTGCCTACACCACTCCTCGGAGGTAAATCACCTTTTGAGATTTTGTATGGTAACCCTCCGAACTATGAAAACTTTCACCCTTTTGGTTGTCGTATGTATCCTTGCTTACGAGATTATATGCCTAACAAATTTTCTCCTCGCAGCATCCCATGTATTTTCTTAGGTTACAGTCCCTCTCACAAAGGGTTTCGTTGCCTCGAGCCTTCCACGTCTAGGCTCTATATTACTCGTCATGCTCAATTTGATGAAACTCATTTTCCTTCCATTGCTACCTCTCAAGCTCAACCCATATCTTCCCTTAACTTTTTCAATTTTTTGGAACCTAGCCTCACCCATGCAGATCCACCTCCCCCACTCCTTGGATACTCGTTCTTCACAACTCACTCAATCCCATGTATTATGTGTACTGATCCAGTGATTGAGTCTTTGCAGGATCCTCATTCTCTTGCAGGTGCCTCTTTACAGGCCTCGGTTCCAAGTTCATGTCCGCTTGAACCTGGTGCAGATCCCATACCTACTGCAGTGTTTCCGTTGGCCACTCATCCTATGCTTACAAGAGCTAAAGCTAGCATTTTCAAGACTTGATATCCAGCTAATCTTAGTTTCTTGGGCTCTTCTGGTCTTCTTTCTGCTCTTTTTGCATCGACTGAGCCCAAAGGTTTCAAATCTACTGTTAAAAATCCTGCTTGGCTTGCTGCGATGGATGAAGAAATTCATGCATTACAGAATAATCGCACCTGGGTTTTGGTACCTCGCCCTGCCAACACCAACATTGTAGGCTCCAAATGGGTATTCCGAACCAAATACTTACCTGATGGATCTGTTGAGCGCCTTAAAGCCCGCCTTGTTGCCAAGGGTTATACACAGGTCCCTGGTCTTGACTATACTGATACTTTTAGTCCCGTAATCAAGGCTACTACTGTTCGGGTTGTACTCTCTCTCGCTGTTACACAAAAATGGCCCCTTCATCAACTTGATGTCAAAAATACATTCCTCAATGGTACTCTTACTGATCAAGTTTATATGGAACAGCCTCCGGGATATATTGATCCTCGCTTTCCAGACCATGTTTGCCAGTTGTAGAAAGCTCTTTATGGTCTCAAACAAGCCTCTCGTGCTTGGTTTTAGCGCTTCAGCTCCTTTATTATTTGCCTTGGGTTTTCTTGCAGCCGTGCGGACACATCTCTATTTGTCTTTCATTAGAAGTCCGATATTATCTATTTACTTCTTTATGTTGATGATATCATTATTACAGGCAACAATTTTTCACTTCTTGCCCGCTTCACTCATACACTTAACTCTGAGTTTGCCACTAAAGACTTAGGCTCTCTCAGCTATTTTCTTGGTCTTGAAGCCACTCCAACTTCTGATGGTCTCTTCATCAGTCAGCTCAAATATGCATGGGACATTCTTACTCGAGCTCAATTACTTGACAGTAAACCTGTTCACACGCCTATGGTTGTTTCTCAACATCTTTCTGCTGATGGTTCTCTGTTTTCAGACCCTACTCTCTATAGATCCCTCGTTGGTGCACTACAGTACTTGACTATCACAAGGCCCGACATTGCTCATGCTGTCAACTCTGTCAGTCAATTCATACACGCTTCCACTGATGATCACTTTCTGGCTGTTAAATGCATCCTCCGCTATGTTAAAGGCACCATTCACTATGGCCTACATTTCCGCCCTTCCACTTCTCCTGGTGCTCTTGTAGCCTATTCTGATGCTGATTGGGCCGGCTGCCTGGATACTCGTCGTTCGACCTCTGATTATTCTATCTATCTTGGTGACAATTTAGTTTCCTAGAGTGCTAAGAAACAGCCGACCGTCTCTCGTTCCAGCTGTGAATCTGAGTATCGTGCCCTTGCCTCCACTGCCGCTGAACTCATCTGGCTCGCACATCTCCTGCATGACCTCAAGGTATCCATGCCTCAGCAGCCCGCTCTCTTATGTGACAACAAAAGTGCCATTTTTTTAAGCTCCAATCCGATTTCACACAAGCGGGCCAAGCATGTTGAATTGGACTACCACTTTCTTCGTGAGCTTGTTGTTGCGGGAAAACTTCGTACACAATATGTCCCATCTCATCTACAGGTTGCTGATATCTTTACCAAGAGCGTTCCTCGACCTCTATTTGAGCTCTTTCGTTCCAAGCTCCATGTCCGATCAAATCCGACGTTGAGCTTGCGAGGGGTGTTGGAAATAATACCGTGATTGAGGATATTACTCCTCAATCACAATCTTCCCATAGCATGCCAATGCCAATCACGTAATTGAAGGAGGCTAATTTACACGATTTCCATTTCATTGTAAATTATTGATTTGTATTCCATTTATACTATCTTGTAAAGCTCTATATAATGCAATACGATACACCACTGAAATTAAGGTGGATTTTAATCATTCTTACAGTAGGTTCAGTAGATGCTATAAATTGTAAAATAACTGTCGAGGCATTGCATACTTGAAGTCCTAAATTACTTGAACAATATTTTTGGAGCTTACTTGAACAATATTGATGAAGTCTAGAGTGCTAGTGCTGGGTAAGGATCATCTCCCACCTAGTCAAGTGAAGTGAGTTATTACATACAGCGAGAGGATATTAGGGAAAAGGAAAATGTGATTTCAATTATAGTTCTGTTATGATTTCTTTTGAAAGGGATAATCAAGG
Organism: Olea europaea var. sylvestris; assembly: GCF_002742605.1. Classification (NCBI taxonomy): domain Eukaryota; kingdom Viridiplantae; phylum Streptophyta; class Magnoliopsida; order Lamiales; family Oleaceae; genus Olea; species Olea europaea. The sequence goes on along the minus strand of NC_036248.1, from coordinate 7,449,505 downwards.
TTGCGAAAGAAAGAACAAAATATGAGTGGTCATAGGGAAATGAAGAAAAATTGTGTCTGCGAACATTGGAATCATGTCTTGCACAAGAAACTTGTCGCTCTTTACAATTCGCAGCCTCGACCTAATTTTGCTCTAGAGTTCTCTTGTCCTCATTAGCCAGCAAGTCCTTGTAACAAGGAAAAGGTGCACATACATAATGCCTCGTATTCATCCCTCGTCTAGAAAAGTCAACTAGTCGAGGTGTCCCATCTTACAGATTTGTGGAAAATGCAAAATTAGTGAGGAATTATATTTTGATAACAAGCAATGAGCATAACTCATAGTCCTGTTGAGCATGATGGTACGAACATGTGACGTTAGAACAACACTCTATCAAGTATAAAGGAGGATCAATTCTGAACGTATTTGTCGGAAAAAAAGGATCAGCTGGCTGATATGCTCAATGATGGGCCATGCAAGACATTTTTGAGATGGCTGTCACCCAAATGTAAAGCTGTATAAATTGCACGATTTTCAACTTCTTAACTTACAAGAATTTTAAAATTCATAAAAAGAGTTTGTTGAGTCAGTTCTGTAATGATCCTCCACCAAACACCACAAAAGAATGCTTGTACAACTCTCTCTCTCCTTTTTTCTTGCTTCTACATATGACAAGTAGTATTTCACAATGTGAAAACTTGAACAAATATGAGCAGACTTTAGTCAAACAATTTCTGAGGCATATTGATTTGGCAAAGGGGGGATTCATTAGTTTTGCATCTGTAATGGAGATTTATTAACTCTTTCCTTTTTGTGCTTTTCTTTTTGGTGGGGGAGGAGAGTGGGGTTGCTTTCAATTACAACAGTGGGGTTGGTGGCAAGGAGTGAATAATTGCAGAAAGGTAAAAAAATGAACTTGATCATACCTGCAGCTTCCATAATGGGTAACATGATCTTGTGGTGGAAGATTGTATGCGTTAGAAGCCCATCAGGCAACAGTTCGTTAATTCCCACACTCTGTCCATTGTTCCTTTGCCCCTATTACTGGTTAGCCATTTTAAGATCTTTTTCTTTTTTCATTTCTTGGTGACTCCTGATATCAGAAATAACCCTCATGGTTTTAAACACTGAGTACTTTTGCCTATCAAGATGGATGGTACAAATCTTTAAATGTTAGCAAAAATTACACCCAAATTTTAAGGTGAACATCCCGTTGGGATTTGCGAAACAAAATTGTGGAGGAAAAGTTTGGGACAGAGGAAGTAAGTTGGGTATATTCTGATAAACTGGTTAAACATTTAGTACATTTACACACAGTTTCTGGATTTGTTGATATGAATTACTGTTAGTCCAGTTCTGATAGATGTCTCTTGTATCGTATCTTATATTAAAGGTCCTGTTTATCTCTTCCATGTAATGCATTTTGAAACCTCGCATGTTCATTGATGTCTTATATTTAACTTCTTATTCATCAATAGGCTTGGCAAATCGTCCATGAAAGATCGTGATCAGCTAGAAGAGAAGCGGAGCCAGAAACCCATGCACCATTCTCGAACAAGTAGTGCACCTTCTAAGGATCTTGCATCATTTGCTGATGAGTATAGAAAATTGTCAATCGATTGCCTAAAGGTTCTACGTATAGAGATGCAGCTGGAGACTATTTTCCATATGCAGGTACTGACATGCATGTTTGTTATCTACATTCAGGTCAGTCAGGAATCACAGTCATAAAAGTAATAATATTAGCAACCAACCTTTGAACTTGTATAGGAAATGACAAATAGGGAATATTTGGATGACCAAGATGCAGAAGAGCCTGATGATTTTGTTATTTCATTAACTTCCCAGGTGAGTTGTATTTAGCACTTTGTTGCCAATTACTGGTACCTTACAATTTGTTGTCTCTGGGGACTTTTTTACATTTTAAGAATCTGGCATTCCTCAAGTTCCTTGGAGTCGTTTATGTACTTTCTATTTCAGAAGGAAGAACGGAAATATCTCGGTTTCAGTTAACGTAGTGAGTTATTTTTTTCCTCTCGGGTTGATTTCATAAAACAGAATTACTTAACATCCCTCAAATATTTTTTTTGATTCCAAACTCACTCCTTTCTTCAATCACAATGAAGAACCCAAACATCATTCCCCAGCACCGTTACCAAAAATAAATCTCCCTTGCTGACCTTATTCTAACTTATTTTCCTGGAATATGAAAGTGCCATGAGTACCAGTTTGAGTTATGCTAGAGTGGATGTTTATCTGAGGAGGTTTTTGCTAACTTTGTGCAGTTGGCAGCCAAACTCAGATCACATAGTGTGCTCAAACGCTCCATCGTCGGTTTGCAGTTGCTGTCAATCTGTCAGCAGATTATAGCCGTAGAAAATTTTATGGATAGAAGAGTTCTTTGGAACTCCTATTTAATTTTGTACCAATGAAGCCGGAAGAAAAAAAATTGGAATGGATATTTGTCTTTTAAAAAACTCAATAAATGGAATACCATGTCACTTACCTCATTAATGTTTTCAGAAATTGTTTCTAGCTTTCAAACAAATTCATGAGCATATGGGTCCAATTAGTTTTGTTTGATACCTGAAGAATTGAGCCATTATGTGATGCAAGTCTTCCTGTTTATTTCCTTAATTGTGAGTAGTCTTCTGATGGCTTTTATGGGAAAGGCAAAATGTTATCAGTGTTTTTTAGTTTTTTTTTTTTTCCCCTGCCAATTTTTTTTATTTTTTTATTTTTTTTATGGAATAATTCTTTGGTAAGCTCTTGTTAAAGTTCTTGATAAACTTTCCTCCTTCAGTACCAATAAAAAAAACATAAGTTGCCATGTGTCGCGCATCTTATAATTTTGTAGTTTTAATTTATTTAAACCTTTCAAACAGATTGTTCTGAGAGATGCATGCTGCCCATCTATTAACTTGACGATTGTAATGACTGAACAGAGTCACTTCATTTTGACTCGCATTACTTTTTGATTTCTTATAATCATTAAAGGAAGGAAGATGCTACTCATTTTGCATTATAATTTTTTTAACGTATTTGAATCTTTCAAAGAGATAGTTCTGAAAGATGGTTGTTGACCATCTATAACCTTGAGGATTGTAGCGACTGACTTGAGTAGCTTCACTATAACTCGCATTACTTTTTGTTGGCTATATCCCTTTCATTTCGTCTGGTTTCACTTTTGAATGTTCATAATCATTTTTTAGGGAAGGAAGATGCAACTAGTTTTGAAATATACTTCCATTTCTTTAAAAATTCCCTTTCAACTTCTGAAAATTCTTTTGACCATTTTGAAGCAAGGTTTTCAACTTTTCTGTTCACGTAATGTAGATAACCCGTCGAGATGAGGAAATGGCGCCTTTTGTTGCAGGTGCGAAACGAAATTACATATTCGGGGGAATATGCAGTATTGCAGCAAATGCATTTATGAAGGTTTATCTGGCACAATCTACCTCTTAAATCAAATTTTTTCAGTCCTCCTGAGTACCTTCTTTGTAATCATTACTGACAAAAGACCTAAATATTTCCTTATAGGCTTTGGTTGATATAAAATCTATTAACCTTTTTGGGGTTCAGCAGATATGCCGTAATTCAATTGCGCTGGAACAGGTCAGTTTCAATCTCCCCTACTCTCTCCCTGCTGTTTGATCTGCATTTAAGTAAAGTAGAAACGATCATAAACCTTATGCTCTGATTTGCTACTTTTATGTCCAGTCTCAGCAAACATTCTATCAATGGAAGAAAAGGATCATGAATTTGATTATCAGAAATTATAGAAGGAATCCGTGACAGTCCAACTCAGTTCAATTTATTCAACTAAGCACATATTATATCTAGTGCCATGTACAAATTAGAGATTCACTTTTTGTCATTGAAATGAAATAACAACGGGTAGGAACCTTTTAGTGACTTGTTCTGCAGCTCAAACTATTAATGAGGAACATTTTTCATGAACTCGCAGATAGCCTCCAACACAACCCACACTAACACACCAAAAAAAAAAAAAAAAAACAAACAAACAGAGAGAGAGAGTATGGACAAGGAAAAAAATCAGAGAAAATCTCCAAAATTTATCTGAATGTTTTTTTTCATAAATTTGTTGAGAACCATATTCCCGCACCTAAACTTTTCGTTTTCCTTGACAAACACTCAAACTCATACCTAAATTTGTCTAACAACCAGCTACAGGATCAAACTTTGAGAAAAGATAGTAGAATGCAAATAATTGGAACTCCCATCTTCGTCAGATACTGTACATCTATTGGCCACAGTTGCAATACCTATTTTTTTGTTTTTGGAGAAATGAAATATAAATTATGTCATATCCTTTTCATTTTTGTACTCATTATGGTTAATAATTCTTCTGATCCTTTCTAGGCATTGGCTGCTATCTCTTCAATTGATAATGAAGCTATACAGTTGAGATTAGATCGCATCAGGACTTACTATGAATTGTTAAACATGCCCTTTGAGGTAAATCTGAGAATACAATTTCTATCGGTTTAAATTTAATTTCTCCACTCGGTCACTCTCTCCCCCTCGGTTCCTTGCTCATTCTGTGAAAGCTGGAACATTCAGATTCTCATCAACAATAACAATTGGAATTTCTTTTACCAGGCATTGCTTGCATTCATTGCAGAGCACGAGCACCTATTCACTTCTGCAGAGTGAGTGATTCAGACAGCATGAAACTGAATTTGGGAAGTTAATTTTAACTATTGTCGCTAAACTGTCATTTTTATTAACAGGTATACAAATCTTCTAAAGGTTCAGGTTCCCGGGAGAGAAATTCCATCTGATGCTGAGGATCGTGTGGCTGAGATTTTGCCCCGCTAAAATTTCAACAGCCATATTGATGTTTTTCCATAGCAGAGTTCAGGTTGAAGTGTGATTTCAGTTTAATTTTTAGTAGCAGTACTATGGAGGTTCTGAATGAAAATGGAAGGTGGTCCAATTCTACTGAGATTGCCGAGTTTGGGTATATTTGTTCCTGGAGATGACAATTATTGCATGCATTGCAGTCTTTTTCTTCGTTTTTATCGTAGGATCAATTTTGTGGCCGAGGCTTTTGTTAGGGATAAATGAGGGTGTTCGTATAGTGTAGATCCCGAATGATTGATTACTTGTAAATTAGTATTTGTTAATACTGTTTATAATAATAAATACTTTGTTATTAGTTTAGGGAATAGATAAGAAAAATGCTACGGATGAATCCAACCACAAATTAGTCTTGAAATTTATCGTAAAAGGTCAACCTTTTCAAATCTGGTTGAGCAATTTTGCTGAAATCAAATATTCAGATCAATTTTCGAATGGGATCAAGACTACTTGATGGCAACTTAGAAGTCTACTCGAGTCGACTTCTTAACTTGGGTTGGATAACTTGAATGCGGCGTAATACCAAATATAACCCTAAGAAGTGACATATCACCAATCAGTCCAAAAATCTCACATTTACAGTGACGTACCTCTAAATTTTAAGAGCTTGAAAATTTGTGTTTTCGTGGAGTGTCAATGATAAATCTAGAAAATGCATAAAAACCCTTTGGAGCAAGTTGATTAATCCATGAGTTTGGAATTTACCTCAATTACAGGCTTTGCAACCACATCATAAACAAGCTTTTGAGAAGCACTTTCCGAAAATGCTTCACCAAATTTGATAAGACCCAGAACTCAAGTTATTTTTTCTCAAGTTTAACCTTTTAAACTTTTCCTTAGGCTTGATTTACATTTGGATTTAGCTTGTCTGGCTAAGCATAAATAAGTTTGCTACTTAAATTAAGTTATAAAGTGTTTTTGGACACGAAAATTATTTAAAAGACTATTTTTAGTATCTAGTTGAACACATGATGTGTCATCGCATTTTCGAAAGACATATACAATGGGTTAAAAACATTTTGTCTTCCAATTACTAATAGGACCATGCTATACGTACCGAATTTTTTTATTGAATCTTTTACCTACTACTCACAACAGGGGTGAGAACCACATGTCGACATTTTTTAATGGGGCCTGCTACTATAGTAGGAGCCTATCAAGGCCCCTGTGACGAGGTGCCTAGGGGTGCCAGGCTCCTGTTTGTTTAGAATTATCCTTTTTAGATTCACATGGGCCGGTATGCATTGTAAGATGAGGAATACCATTCGGTACATATGAAATAATCCTGTTTAGATTGTGATGCCAAAATCCAATTTAATCAATGGGCTGTGATGAAAAGGACTTAGCCCATAGCTGGTATTATATTTCCATTGCCCGATAATTCAAAGGTAGAGGCCCAACTACCCGAGCCCAACATGAGGCCACGTGTGCTACTCGGAGCCATTGGATCACCCAGCTAATCTACGGTGATGTTATCTTCAATATAAGGAACCTTTGGTGGTTGCCCTAGTTGACCGCGTGATATTTTCTGGTGACTCTTGAACTCTCTAGAACGAGTCCTTCTCTCTGCCTCTCTACTCCTTCGTCTTCTTCGTGCATTTCCTCCAAGTTCTCTGTGATTTGGAAATCGATTCTTTCTGTGTGAATAGTAAATCTTAGTGATTCATTTCTTAAAGGACTTAGTGGAGTCAGTTTAAGGTTTTTCATTTTGGCTCGTTGAAGTAGCTGCGTTTGGATTTCTTTTGTGGGTTTGGGTGTGTTTTTGGTGTCACTACCATTGTACATAAGGGTACAATGATAATTTCTGAGCCCAAACATTGATTGAACTGTGTAGTTGTTTTGGTCCAATTTCTTGGCCGATTTTCTCTATGTGAGATCTGAAAATACTTGGTGTATTTCTTGAGTTTTATCATATCAGTGGTATCAGAGCTTTCAAGGATTCCTTCGACGAAGATCTGGTTGTGAAAAATTCATTTTCACAGTGAGATCTGAAAAGATCTGATTCATTCGACATTTTTTTTTTTTGAAAAACCCTTTAGTACTTAATGTGTACTAACAATTGATTTCTTGTGGAGCTCTCGTTTTTTCACTTGCAAGTTCTTTTTTCGCGAACCGATAGTTTGCCACCTGAGTGACCCATACTGTTCTTGAGGTTTCTTGGTCACTAGTTTGAGTGATCGATATTGAAGGATCACTCCTCTGGTTTGCGACTATTTTTTCCCTTATTAAAATTTAATTTGTACTTCCCAATCGTATATGTTTTACATATTGTGATTACTGTAAATTAGTAAATTACTAAGTTGATATTTCTGAAATATACATATTGTGATTACTATAAACTAGTGAATTACTAAGTTGATATTTCTGAAGTATACTAATGTACGTACTTAATTAAAAAAAATTTAATTACATTCATTTATTGATTCTATCTGATATATTCATATTACCCCTTTCCTGCTTCCAGTTCTGATGCCCCAAATTGTGCCTTGACCTAAGGACATGATCTTTACGGAATCCTGGTGAATTTGGGCATTTGGAACTTGAAGTTTGTTGCATTGAGTACATTGCCATTTCTTGTTACTTTGAACACTGTGTGTGTTAATATTTTTTGATCCTTGAAGCTTCTTGGTACTTAATAACCTCTGTGATCCTGTGTATTATCACATTTTATTCTGCACCACCTCCTTTTCTGTTGAACTTTGAACTTCAAAATAATTTTTCTAGTGTTGATTAAAAATTCCAAATGACGACAACTACATTTGAACTTGGAGTTTTTAATGGAAAAGGGGATTTCCCCATTTGGCAACAAAAAACAAAAGGAGTCATTGTTTAACAGAAAGTTGCAAAAGCCATAACTGGTGATTTTCCTGATACTATGACTGAAGCACAGAAAACTGAATGTGATGAACTTGCCTATACCTCTATTATATTGCATCTATCTGATCAAGTTTTAAGAAAAGTTGGGAAACATGATAGTGCTAGAGATTTGTGGGAAAAACTAGAAAAACTTTATTTAGTTAAGTCCCTACCAAATAAACTGTTTCTCTTAGAAATATTCTTTAGTTTTAAGATTGACATGACTAAAGACTTAGAAGATAACTTTGACATCTTTAATAAATTGGTTCAAGATATTACCAATGCGGGAGACAGTGTCTGATGAATACGAGGCTGTGATTCTTCTAAATTCATTACCTGAAAGGTATAACGATGTCAAAAGTGCCATTAAATATGGCAGGGATTCTTTGACTCCTGAAGTTGTTATTAACTCTTTAAGGATCCAGGATCTGGAACTTAAAACTGAGAAGCATGGAAGAGATTCTGAGAGTTTATTTGTTAGAGGGAGGTCATTTAATAGGCAAAACCATAGTCAGGATAATCAGAATTATCAAGGAAATAATAATAACAAGAAGAAAGGGGGAGGAAGACCTAGGTCAAAGTCTAGGACTGGGACTGGGAATAGAAAATGTTATGGCCGTGGGAAATCTGGTCATTTTATTAAGGATTGCTTTAAGAAAAAGAATGAACAGAGGGATAAGAAAATAGATGAGGGAAATATTGTTGAATCCCTAGATGATAAAACTGTGGACGTCTATGTTGTTACTGAACCTGTTATTGATCAGCATACTGTAAATTTTTCTGCAAATATAGACCAGAATCAAGAATGGATTCTTGACTCTGGTTGCACTTTCCATATGACTTCTAAAAGGTCATGTTTAGAAAATTTTAAAGAAATGAATGGAGGTGAGGTAGTAATGGGTAATAATGCAGCCTGTAAAGTCTTAGGAATTGGTAGTGTGACTTTAAAATTTGAAAATGGATATATCTTTACCCTAGAAAGAGTAAGGTATGTTCCTGATTTAAATAGAAATTTAATTTCTATGGGTGATCTAGATGACATTGGTCTCCAAGCTAAACTTGGAAATGGTTTGTTAAAAGTTTTTAATGGCTCTCTTGTAATATTCAAGGATGCCAAAAGAAATGGTATATATGTCACTAGAGCTGAAATAGTTTCAAGTCATACTGTTGAGTCCTTAACTGCTGGAGTTGACGCCACCTTAAAATAGCACAACAGGTTGGCACATGTGAGTGAAAGAGATCTGCATATTTTGAATAAAATGGGTGTATTTGGAAAAGATAATATTTCAAAAATTCCTTTTTGTGATTACTGTATACTTGTAAGCAACATAGACTTTACTTTAATACTAGAAAGCATGAGACTACTTCTGTTCTGGAGTATGTACATGCTGATTTGTGGGGACCCTCATCTACTATTACTCAAGGAAGAAACAAATATTTTCTGTCTTTGATTGATGATTTTTCAAGAAAGGTTTGGATTTTTCTGTTAAAACAAAAATCAGATACTTTTGAAAAATTTAAACTTTGGAAAACCTTAATTGAAAATCAAATAGAGAAGAAAATCAAGGTATTAAGAACTGATAACGATCTAGAATTTTGTAATGTTGTTTTTGATCAATTATGTAGGGATAGTGGGATTCTTAGGCATAAAACAGTTCCCTATACCTCTCAGCAAAATGGAGTTGTTGAGAGGATGAATAGGACTATTCTAGACAAAGTAAGATGCATGATGATCAGTTCTAGAGTTCCTAAAGTACTGTGGGGTGAAGCTGCTATGACAGCAGTTTATATCATAAATAGAACCCCAAGTAGTGCCTTAGATGGCAGAACACCTGAGGAGGTATGGTCTGGAAAAATACCAGATTATAGTTACCCGAAGACCTTTGGTTGTGCAGCCTTTTCCCATCAAATTAGTGGTAAACTCGAACCTAGATCCCAAAAATGTGTTTTTATGGGATACCCTGAAGGAGTTAAAGGGTATAGATTGTGGGATAAGAGTGTGAAGGGGTTTAGAATGATCACAAGTAGGAATGTGACCTTCAATGAGAGTGATATGCCCTGCATGACTGATAAACATTAGGTTAGAGCTCCTAGAAGTGAGGAAGAAGAGATGACTAGGCTGCAGGTAGAGCCTTTGTCACCTCCTGAATATACTGATAATGTTCAGGAAGAGACTGGGGAAGTTTCTGATGAAAATATAGAAGGTGAAGGTGATGTTCAAGAAGTTGGTGAAGAAGAAAATTCATTAGAAGGTTATTAGTTAGCCAGGGATAGGGTTAGAAGAGAAATAAGGGAACCCATTAGAATGAAAGACTACCTATCTCTAGCTTTACTGACTTATCAAGATCTGGCCTTTAAGGAACCAAAAACATATGAGGAGGCTGTGAGTTGTCAGTCTTCAAAAGACCAGCAATTGGCTATGGTAGAGGAAATGAACTCTTTAAGAAAAAATGAAACCTGGATTTTGGTTCCTAAACCTAAAGATAAATCCTTAGTTGATTGTAAGTGGATTTATACAATTAAGGAAGGAAATACAACGAATCAGCCCCTTAGATTTAATGCCAGATTAGTGGCAAAAGGGTTTACTCAGAAACCCGATATTGATTATTATGAAATTTTCTCACATGTAGTTAAATATATTATGCTTGCATTAGTTGCTCATTATGATCTTGAACTTGAACGAATGGATGTAAAAACTGCATTCTTGCATAAGGACTTGGATGAAATTATCTATATGAGTCAACCACCTGGATATGAAGATAATAAGAAACCTGAGCATGTGTGCTTGTTAAAAAGATCATTGTATGGACTTAAACAATCACCTAGACAATGGTATAAATGCTTTGATAACTTTGTGTCATCTGTAGGCTTTCTTAGAAGCTCTTTTGATCATTGTCTGTATTTTAAAAGGGATAAAACTGAATATGTGATTGTTTACCTGCTTCTTTATGTGGATGATATGTTGTTAATTGGACAGCATCTTAGTGATATTAATGATATTAGGAGATCTTTATGCTCTGAATTTGAAATGAAAGACTTGGGACATGCTAGAAGAATTTTAGGTATGGATATTAAGAGAAATAGATCCAAACAGGTTCTTTTTCTATCACAATCTTCCTATGTTGAAAAAGCCTTATCTAAATTTTCCATGCATGAATAAAAAACTGTCACTTTACCACTTGCAAGTCATTTTAAATTGAGTAAAGATCAGTGCCCAGTAGATGAATCTAATGTGAAATACATGCAAAAGGTCCCCTATGCTAATGCTGTGGGGGTCTATTATGTACATTATGGTGTGTATCAGACTTGATGTAGCTCATGCTATTAGTACCCTAAGTAGATTTATGGCCAATCCTGACCCTGAACATTGGACAGCCTTAAGATGGTTACTTAGGTATCTAAAAGGAGCATCGAACTTAGGTTTATGTTTTAATCCTAGTAAAGAAGATGTTATATTAAAGGGGTTTGTAGATTCAGATTATGTTGGGGACAGAGACAATAGAAAATCAACCACATCTTATATGTTTACTTTGTGTGGCACTTGTGTGAGTTGGAAATCACAATTACAACCTATTGTTGCACTTTCAACCACTGAAACAGAATATGTGGCTGCTACTGAAGCCATAAAAAAGTACTATGGCTCAAAGGTTTGTTATGTGAAATTAATGTTCTATCACAACCTGTTGTAGTATACTCAGATAGTCAAAGTGCAATTCATCTGTGTAAAAATCATATATTTCATGAAAGGACCAAGCATATAGATGTTAGAATGCATTTTATAAGAGACATAATTCATAAAGAATCTGTTGTACTTGAAAAGATCCCAACTGAATTTAATCCTGCTGATATGATAACCAAGGTACTACCTCTTAACAAGTTTAGGTCTTGTTTGAAAATGCTGAAAATTGATACAGGGTAACCTTTGTGGTAATGTAGGTACACTAAACCTCTTGGTGTAATGATCTGTGGAACTTAAAGAAGAAAATGAATCTGTTTTGTGTCTCTGTAGTGTGTCTGATGGTCATTGGCAACAAGGTGGAGATTTTTTGGATTGTGATGCCAAAATCCAATTCAATCAATGGGCTGTGATGAAAAGGGCTTAGCCCATAGCTGGTATTATATTTCCATTGCCCGATAATTCGAAGGTAGAGGCCCAACTACCCGAGCCCAACCTGAGGCCACATGTGCTACTCTGAGCCGTTGGATCACCCAACTGATCTACGGTGATGTTGTCTTCAATATAAGGGACCTTTGGTGGTTACCCTAGTTGACCGTGTGATATTTTCTGATGACTCTTGAACTCTCTAGAACGAGTCCTTATCCTTGCCTCTCTACTACTTCATTTTCTTCGTGCATTTCCTCCAAGTTCTCTGTGATTTGGAAATTGATTCTTTCTGTGTGAATAGTAAATCTTAGCGATTCATTTCTTAAAGGAGTTAGTGGAGTCAGTTTAGGGTTTTTCATTTTGGCTCGTTGAAGTAGCTGCTTTCGGATTCCTTTTGTGGGTTTGGGTGTGTTTTTTGTGTCACGACCATTGTACAGAAGGGTACAATGATAATTTCTGAGCCCAAACATTGATTGAACTGTATAGTTGTTTTTGTCCAGTTTCTTGGCCGATTTTCTCTATGTGAGATCTGAATATACTTGGTGTATTTCTTGAGTTTTATTATATCAAATCCTTACTAATATTAACCCATAAGCATTAAACCAACTAACAATAAATCGATTGAAACAAATTAAACTAAAAATTTAAATTTTTTTTTCCATATTCTTGAACTCTGTTTCAAAACCATACATAAACTTAAGACGCCAAATTATGAATACGTCCCCTATCATCTACATGAAGTTCGACTTTACATCCCCTTTTTTAAACTTTATATACTTTATTCTTATAAGGTTTGACTTTACGTCCCTTCTTAAACTTAGCACTTAGTCTTCTTCGACCCCTTCAAAGGCCCATGCATATTTTTGATGATACTTTTCCTCTTCCTCTTGAGTAAAATCATTCTCGATACTAAAAAGCTTCCGTATGAACTTGACACTCTTGTTCTCTATCTTATTTGCAACATGAGTGCAACATACATCAAGTCTTAAGATAATTTGCAGCCAAGATGTATTCAAAAAGGAGTGGGAAATCATCATCCACAAATTTTTCATCAAATTGGTTCATTTCTGTTTCATCAAGTGATGAATCTCCATGCATGTTGAGATAGGTTATGACTTTAGACAGAATTTTGGATTCAACTTGCACAGGGATTACACTAGAAGCACAATCTGTTGGGAAATTTGCATCACCGAGGAAATTGGAGAAGAACTAATAACCAAAAAATCAAGAAGATGAAATGAAGAAGATGAAGAACATAATGAAATAAAGGCTCGAACGCGTAATCGTTGTCCTCAAACTATATTTGCCTCCTCTCGGGATTATTTGAGATGCTTAAAGATTTTGGCAAACGGTTTGTAGGATTATATCAAGCCTTGTAAAGGATCTAACGCTAAAGCATAAGTGCGATCCTCCAAAACTTTACGAACACAAGGAAGATTTAAATATGAATAAGGAATCAATGGTTTGATTTTATGTGGAATAATATTTGGATCAAAAGGTATTTCTCTCATGTTTGTAACGATTTTTTTCACACCCTTGAAATGATCACAAATCACCTATATATAGCCATGGATGCTAGCTGCTCGAAGTGGTACCAAACATAATGAAAAGCAACCAAAATTTGAACCTTCAACAGCAAGAAATAATAGTGCAACGATCGGATTTCTTACCCATGCGACCGCATGGTATTAATCCATGCGTTCACATGGAACATCACGGGCAACCCCTCCAATTTTTGGTTAGTGGCCATGCGGTCGCATGAGCCAAGAACTTGGGACTACCGTTTGGTTTTTTATTGTTTTATTCCACCATTTTCATTCCACCGTTTGGTTCCATCCACCATTTAGTTTTAATATTCCACTCCCGCCGTTTAGTTTTAACATTCCACACTTCAACACTATATTGATTTTGAACAAGTTCTCAACAATCCCCCACTTGTTCAAAATTTAATAAAGTCTCATATCCAAATCATACGATACTCATGCATAAGGACTAGATATATTTCCCTTTGAATCTAGCCATAGTGTAATCTAAACAATATAGTCGGAATCAAAGGTAGTCGTAGCTATGAACCAGTTATTCCATGTACAATACCGGCTTGAACACACACACGAATACCACATGTTCTCAAGTTTCTCAAAACTCGCTTAGCGCTGTTATGGCCTTGTGTTCATCCTATTCAACAAACTTTTAAAAGAGAAACTCCAACTCTCAATTGAAGCGGCACCACCTCGAAGTTTGTTTAGGTGAAATTCTTCCAGTACCTTTATTACTTTTAGAGATACTTGTGTTTTTAGCACTGAACTTCATTAAGAGCTTTAATGTTCAAGCCTCACTTCAGTAACAACCAGCATTATTTTACTGAGGATAGGGTCAATGCGGATTTCAATAATGCTGCAGCCATCCCACATATCGAATAACTTGTTTTTACCCTTTGAACCCGTGGATTACCTTTTGAGTAATGATAGGTAGAGTTGTCGTTATTGGTGGACCTTTATAGATTAGGAGTTTCAACCTCATCCTACTCGAAGTAGATGCCACCAAAGTTTCATTTAGTGGTCTAGTTAAAGCATCTGCTAAATTCTCTTCGAAAATTATTCCACCTTTGATAATTTCCTTGTGACGTCACTTCTAAGACTTATATGTCTTTACTTCTCATTTTATGTGACTTGGTATCTTATCAAAATATAGCTAGGCAATGATCGATTCATTTGATAGATACAATTTGTCACTAGCAAGAAGCCACATGCTTCTCACTCGTTTTATTTAAAGCCTTATTGATTTTGAAAACACCGTTGGATGATTTCCATTAATTTATTACACTAGCCAATAACTTCTATTTGTGGATTTTAATACTTGGGTATTCACTTATCATCATTGAATCATTACAATGATTTTCAATGAATATTCTTTAAATATTTCATTGGTTTTCCAAGCATCACAATCAGCCTTTACCCATTTAATCCACTTTAGACTTAGTGTGTTTCATCCTTACAAGACCTTCACTGCTTTTCTCCATCATAGATGTATTTCTATGATTAAAAGATAAAGGATACAGTAACTTTTTAAACTAAGTTACCCTCACAATTCCTCAATTAGGAATTCTTATGCAATTTTGTAATGTTGCATTCATATATCTTTGAACTTCTCATATAAGTTCATAAGATTAATATTAACCCCCACATTTCGGGTTATACTCGAACATAGAGTTCCTCAATATGTCAACCCCCACATTTGGGATTGCAATTGAACTTAAAGTTCATCAACTCTTTTATAGTTTTTCTTATCACTTTGATACTACTCGTGAAAGTTTAGTTACTTTCAGATAGTGGTTGTTAAGTCACAACATACTTCAATCCAACTATCTTTAATTTTGATCACACAATTTGATCAAGGTCATCTCATAGACCAACTCAATTGGTTTCTCGAATAAGACTATGCTTCTTGGTTAACAAGAATTGCACTTTGTCACTTCTACAAGATTATATCATATCAAACAATAAGGCATATGTTCACCTTATTCACATTTGGACAAAATCATATTTTGTCACATTTATATGCACACACGACTTTGCGTAAGATCATCTCACTTAATTTTGTGGCTATCATCATTTTAATATAAGTTTATCAAGTGATTCTCGTATTCCAATAGAATAAGTAGTCATGAAATTTCATGAGCTTTCAACAAATAGTAGGTATCCTTCCACATTTATGCACATCCTTTAGACCCATTAAATATTAATAGACTGGTCTCAAAACACAAATATGGATGTGTTTTATTTGCACCTTGAAGTCCATAAGCCAACATAATGGCCAATGCACTGTGTAGTAAATGGTACCCTATGGAAACATGTAGGGAATTCAAGTGGATATATCATCCAAGCAAATGTGATAGCCCATATATTGGAATTAATCACCAAATAACAACCATGGTCAAATAAATCTTCAGCCATTACAATTGATTTAAATTGCATTCTCTAACATTCATGCACATGAACCATTCCAATTGTTACAACAAAGTGAGATGAGTAATCCATATGTAATTTTCCATTTTCTAGTAAAGGAATTGGTCATGAAAGTTCACATAATTTCTTTCATAAAATTCTAACACTTTAGAATTTTCCTGTTCCCGTATACTTCAACAAAGAAATGAAAATTCAAACATTTTCAACAAATGCATTCTTCCAATATTATAATCCCATGTATGTGAACAATTCTCAAATGTCACAATGAAGTGAGACTAATCAATTTATTTCATTTCCACATGTAGTAACATTTATCAAAATGCAATAAGCCATACTTTGGAAAATCACATATTTTACATCTAAATTGGTCCTAGAATATTTCATATATAAAATCAAATTTCCATAACAAAGCAAGATCACGCACATGCTTTATTCTAGGCCAAACATATCACGTAGAAAATTTATAATTATGCATCTTAGCATTATGCAATTCCGAAAAACAATTAGTACTCTTCCAATGAAAGTACTTATCCATTTTGAAATATTTGGCAGCCTCCCTCTACCACTGCCCTTGTGGTTTTTCAATACATAAATAAATTCTCAAAAATATTTTACCCATCTGTTGACTAGATCAATTCCAAATAGATTTTAGAATTTCTTTCACAGAATTCTAATACTGCTATCATAACCATATGTCATGCAAACACAATTTTCACATTCGAAAATTAGTCACCAAACATCAGGAGTCACCATTTAGTAATCTGAATCACATGCACTTGTCTAGAAAATATGCCAACTTGTATGATCACATGTTGTGATCCTATCCCATCTTCATGAATCTTTTATTGATTGATATTAATGCACCACACCCATTTTACATACTTCCTATTATAATAAGTCGACGGTAGAGCAACTTCCTCCACCGCCTACCACTGATCAGCCATGAATGTGTCCATAATATCCCAAAGAAACCTTACTAGGAACCGCACAATTGGGTTCCATTTATCCCTTCCATGGCTGATAAGTGTTTTCTCGAGGTTTCGATTGGAAGAAGACAATCAGTAGAGATTCATTTAGACTATTCATGAAATATAGAGGATTTTATATGAAGGTCGTTTTTCAGAATTTTATTAGCAAAACATGCCAGTAAATTAAACCCAATAAACAAAATTGTCAACTTCACAAATGGTTTTAAATTGCAAAATTGAAAAGTCACCATTTAATCCATTTAAACCATATTCACCTTTTCATGGTCCTTGACTGATTCAGGCAGCCCGGCATGTTTGACCAACAGCAGTACCATTCTCTGCCGACCATTGAATTATGCCAACACATATAAACTTACATGCATTTTTCTCTATTGGCGGCTGGTCAGTCAAATATTTAAACAGAGTTTAAGGTGGTTTTTATCATAAAGGAAAATGATTGTCGGCATTTCAGACCAAAGAAACATACTATTATTTAAAGGCTAAATTCATGCATTCTCTCAATAACATATTAATACGACAAATTCTTCAGTTTAAGAATACAAGTGGAAATTTAATCAGAATAATGGAAATTCATGATCATCTGACCATCACTGTCTGATAAAACAAATTCGAAATGTGCCATTTAATGAAATGAATATGCTTTTGACATCTAAGTCCATTGCCATCCTCACTTTCTTTAAATATGCCAAATAAAACCAGTATGGTAGTATCTTAGTATACTTATCATGCATGTGACAATAGTTATCATTAAATCCTCTTTCAGAATATCATGAATACATGCAGAGACTGATTCATCTATTTCCATAAAGGCGGTGCAAAAAATCAAACGATTTCTTTCATGATGTCCATTTAATTGTCGGCACCGTTTCATTAGATTGAAGATCCAATCATATTTTATTAATGCACATTGAATTTTTTAGAATTCAATGAACACGTCCACATGTATGCGTAAAATCAAAATGTAATTTCACTTACCGAATTTGGAGAGCAATTTCGACTTACACAAAATCTGGATTCAAGTTCTCCTACAAGTCGAGCCATCAAACAGTCCCCACGAACAAGATCTCAATCCATCAACTTGATTGTCGCCAAAGTGGTTTCATTCTCCATCGCCAAAATATAGTTTGAGATTGTTGGGAAATTTGCATCACCGAGGAAATTGGAGAAGAACCAATAACCAAAAAATCAAGATGATGAAATGAAGAAGATGAAGAACATAATGAAATGAAGGCTCGAACGCGTAATCGTTGTCCTCAAACTATATTTGCCTCCTCTCGGGATTATTTGAGATGCTTAAAGATTTTGGCAAACGGTTTGTAGGATTATATCAAGCCTTATAAAAGATCTAGCGCTAAAGTATAAGCGCGATCCTCCAAAACTTTAAGAACACAAGGAAGATTTGAATATGAATAATTAATCAATGGTTTGATTTTATGTGGAATAATATTTGGATCAAAAGGTGTTTCTCTCATGTTTGTAACGTTTTTTTTTTCACACCCTTGAAATGATCACAAATCACCTATATATAGCCATGGATGATAGCTGCTCGAAGTGGTGCCAAACATAATGAAAAGCCACTAAAATTTGAACTTTCAACGACAAGAAACAATATTGCAACAGTCGGATTTCTTACCCATGCGACCACATAGTATTAATCCATGCGGTCGCATGGAACATCACAAACTGCCCCTCCAATTTTCGGTAAGTGGCCACATGGCTCATACGGTCGCATGAGCTGAGAACTTGGGCCACCGTTTGCTTTTTTTTTTTGTTTTATTCCACCGTTTTCATCCCACCGTTTGGTTCCATCCACCATTTAGTTTTAATATTCCACTTCCACCGTTTAGTTTTAACATTCCACACTTCAACACTATATTGATTTTGAACAAGTTCTCAACACAATCGTCTTCAATGATGTTCTTCAGTGTTATGCATTGCTCTGCTACACTATCTTCAATCTCAAATTCTTCATTATCAGAACTCCTCAATGTAACCATCTTCTTCTTCTTTCTTTGTAATTTGGTGTTGTTTCTCAGAGATAAGAATCTGAATAATTTGGAGAGGTAGGGTTGCTCGTGTGTGTATATATACATTATACATAGAGGGAGGTTTTAATGGTTTGAATTTTGGATTGTCATGCGATACATTAAATTGAGATTAAAATGGATATTTAAATTGATTAAAATATCCTGGAATAAATGAAATATGGATTCAATCGTTAGCATGTTTAAAGAAGCTTGTTTGATTCTCATTAATTGTGGAAAAAATGAATTTCAAATAGTATTTTTAGGAGAACGTGTGTTTAAAAAGTAAGGAAAAGTTTTTTGTATATGTGTTTAGTATTTTATTTTGTGAATGTGTGGTTGAAAATTATCAATGTGGCAAATCATAAAATAAATTAATAGGTGTCAAATTGGCAAATTTATAGAATAAAAGTTTACTTGCGAATAGATAGATCAATTCGCAATTGAACTGCGAAAAACTTGCTTGATGAGGCCTATTACCACGAGGTTGCCTTAATTGTTATAGATGAAATGATTGTCAAACATGTAATATATATAAGATTGTGTTATATTTACATTACAATTTACAAATTTGTTAACAAACAGATGACATGATGAGATTTGATTTAATCAAAATCTCACCAATGAAATAAAATAATAATAATTCCCCTCAACTTATTTTTGTCATTAACTCACATTATAGAAGTACAACTATTTAAGCGGTGAAGAGATTTTAACAATTTTATTTCAATTTATCGCCATTTCATCAATTTGTAAAAAAAAAATGTATAAACATTTTCCTTACATATAAGCCTCTCTCATTTACACTCTTCCGAAGGTATCTCAGTTTTTTACATCTAAGTTGAAAAATACAGTTAACTAAAACACAGGCGATTCAAAATATGTTTCAGAAATTTTTATATGTACATTCTAATGTAGACGCATGCTTAAAATAGAATAAGCCTACTGTCGCTATTGAAGAATGCAGCTCCTCCGCAAGATGTCCTTCAAAGTGAGGCTCTCCAACTTGATTTTAACCGATATAGAATGAATTGTACCTCCTCATTAGCTATAGCTTTAGGGCCTGGAGGTCATAGGTTCGAGCTCCAGCCAGAATCCTCGACATTTTATTTTTATCGCACCCAGTTATCGATTTCACCATCATCTTTGGTTAAGAAGTCAGATTTCAGTTAAGTACACAATCTTAACCTTATGTTAATAACAAAAAATTTCCGATTTTGTATTAGGGTGATATACAATGTCACCAATTAGCATAGAAGACGTGAATATTGAAGTCTTCCCACGCCTTGAAACGCATATAAATTAACATAATTAGTAACTTTAAACATATCGATTTAGTGACTTTCTGACTATTATGAATCAGCAGCGGCACCAATCAAACAGGTTCAGACTTCACAATATAACTATGCATTTATAGCGATATTTTCTGAGTACCATTTATGAATATAATACACTTATATGATGGGGCTGTAAACCTACGTCCCAAGTTTTGAAAAATTATGACAGAACTCCAACAGAACCACAGTAATAAAATTGCAATCCTGGAAAAACATAAAACAGTAATACAGTATGATACAAGCAGATCCAGCAATCTGTAGCTCACAATTAAATTCTCAAAGTTTCAAAATCAGGAAGGAGCAGGGCGAGGGAGTCTCTTGGCTATTTCCTGTCAAATCAAATCATCCAAAAAGCATCAGCCACCATCATGAAACCATATACCAGTCAAGAAACTGAACTATTCTAGTAAGATGCTAAATATTCCGTAGTCATCATGCAATTGATGTGCGGAGAAGAGCTTGAGCCCCTCATTTATTAAGGAGCTGGGGTCTGCATAAGCTCATACTGCGAAGAAAATGTAGTTCTAGATCTCCTAAAACATGGGATTTCTGACCTCCCACTTATTTTCAATTACTTGATTTTCTTACACAGTGGGATGAATCTAGACGCAATCCAGGGATAGTTTCACCTGTTAAGAAATTTGACGTGTGGGCTTTCTTTATTTAATAACATACTTGTTGGACCAATCTATAATCTGTTTTATTAACGGGTTCATTAAAACCTTCTTGTTCAAACTAGAAATTTAAATAAAAAATTGTAGGCTATTTCCTGGTGGCTTCTAGATACCAGACATCAAACTCCAATTCTGGACCATTCTCTATTTCAGATAACATTTTTGGTTATTGTATTCATCGCAACAACTATAAGCAACAATGAGAACGGTGTTTCTAAGTGCAGTTGTTTACTGAATTTTACAGCCGGATACAGGTAAATGGACGTGATTACTCCCTCGAGGCAATAAAATTTTAGGTGAAAAATGCTCTAAGAATGTACCTCAAACAGCTGGTTTATATTATCTGCTGTTTTGGCAGATGTCTCGATAAAGAACATCCCATTCTTTTCAGCACAGTCGATTCCATCCTTTGAAAAAACAAAAGGAAATTTGTTACTGTTGAATAAATCGGCTAAGGTTTTGCAAAAAGAAAGAAAGCATTATAGAACATATTGCTCACTTGAACTGGTACTTCTCGTTTTTCATGGAGATCAGCTTTATTACCGACCAAAGCCATGACTATCTCAGGACTTCCGTGTTTACGTAATTCCTGTCATTGTAAATAGTGACTTCAGCAAGGAAAAGATCAACTAACATAAAAGGCTATATTTTGGTATACGTGTAACATTCATGTTTACGAGATCTGGTAACAAGAATGCACATTGGGAATATAACCAGGTTCTCATAGCCAGTTTTAATGTGCAAGATTCCTAAACTCATGAGCATGCTACCACTCGCATTGTTCCCTATGACATTGATAAATGCTTAACAATAATTACAACTATAATTTAGTCTCTCATTTAGTACCACCTAGACTAAGGTTGCAACCCCAGTGGGGCTAAATAGCATTACTCTTTCAATATACCTTGATCCAATACTGTGCTTTGGCAAATGATTCAGGATTAGTTATATCATACACAACAATTGCAACTGCAGCTCCTCTATAATATAGTGGTGCCAGTGCTGCATACCTATGAAGAAATACAGGCTTCTTCATCATGATAAGTCTTCATCAAACAAACAGCGACATATATGGGTGGATTTTGGTAAAAGAAATTCCACCTACATAATTGGGAAAGATTGAAACGAGTCGAATGACTCTTGGAATCTTGACCACTAAATATTTACCTTTCTTGTCCAGCTGTGTCCCATATTTCAAACTTCACAGTAGTAGAATCCTGCAAGGCAATTGTCTGAGACAAGAAAGAAGCTCCAACAGTTACCTGAAAGCATCAAATAGTGCAATTATCAATAAAATTATCATCAACTTCATGTGGGATACTTTGGAGAAGTGAGATTCTACATTCAATAGTAGACTGGTGATAGACACGTAAATTGTTTTCCTGTCTAGGTAGAAGATGTTATTCACACACTATACTGAGCATTTATAGCTTAGCTTAAAAAACTTAGTTATAAGCAAGTTTACCTGCAAGTAAAAGAAGCCCCTGTTTGGTAATTACTAAAATCTATGTCAAAGTTAACAATTAATTTTAACCACATATTTCATGGGCCTTGCAACTTTTCAACCACACATTTCATCAACTTTTATCAAAATATACTAAAAATTGGATTTTAATCCCCACGAAATAGAGGATAAGTATGTGAACTTTTCTATTTATGAACATTTTAATCATTGTGCTAAGTAATTTTATGCTTGACAAAAAGTAACGAGTAGAGTTGAATGTCAAAAGATCGGAAAGAACATTGTGCTTGTTTTAAGTAATAAAGTAACAGAACGCTATTTGAGCCCAGATTCTGATGAAAATATTTCTGAATGTATGGAATAAACATTATTTGAGCACAAACAGAACTCTATTTTATCCCAAATTCTGATTAAAATATGTTTGAATGTATTGAATTAATATTGAATTTGATAATTAATATCATATACTAATTTAAAACCCCATTAATTTCAAAAGGTCCACAACGTGACAATGGCCAAGAGCAGCAGCAACAGCAGCAGCAACAACAACAAAAGCAATTTAACCTTATTTTCATTAACTTTGAGGTCGGCTACATAAATGCTCATCGTCATATCCTCGTTACCTTGGATGTTGGATCAAACTGTCCACGAACAAAACGGAGTACAATACAGCTTTTCCCGACCCCAGAACTACCTAACACCACAAGCTGCACAAATTGATCGAACAAGATGATTAGTGCATGTTAAAAAAATAATAATAATAATAAAATCTCTCTCTATTTTTGAGGGTCGTGAAGAATAATAAAGAAAAGGAAAGATTTAAACCCTATATCTTAATATAATGTTTCCAATGAAAGAAAATGATTAGTCAAGGGCCTCCTGCCCCAAGTACTGCACCCTCCATTGGTCATGCTTACTGGACCATCGATTTAGAAACCCTCTCTCTCTAAATGCACAAACTGGGCTTTTTTCTTTCATGTTTCCATGTGATAATCAGCTTGCAAGCAATAGAACAGATAAAGATCACAGTACAGCAGTTAAAATAACCTAGTTTATAACTTCCTAATTACATTAATGGCAAAACATATAAACTCTTCAATATGGCGAAGCTCCTTAAGATGCAATTCTAGAAAGAATGACAGGCATATGAAATAAGTTGTCTTGAATCGTTACAGCACATCCTGGATAATATTAACATAACTTGAGGTTAAATTAGAGCTCAAACTTGAAATCCCAAGAAGAAAACTATATACCATTTGCCGTTAGAGGCTTCCTTAACAATCCTATCACGTTAATTGTCTTTTTCTCCTCAATTTAGAACCCATCTTTTGTCCAAATACTAATGAGGCCACTATTTTTCAAATAAATAAATAAATTTTGCTACCCATCTTGCTGGAGATAATAATTTTCTTGAAATTTTAGCTTTCAGAGGACGTATTGCTTTTGAAAGACGGCATGCCTTGAAAGTCAAACTCTGTTATTGCATTTGAAGTTATTCCAAAGTTTTTCTTTTCGGTTTTAACTCGTATGCCACCAATAAAATAGTCACTATTTACTACATTTTTTTTTCTTGATTTTGAGATACCACTTTCTGTATAAAGGGTATGATAATGCAATGCATTTGAATTGCCTCATTAATTTTATTCGAGTCAAGCTTTGAGGGCATTGTTTTCCTGATAACAGTCAGTAATACTTCTGTGGGGTTTCAAGTTATGAATTGTATCACTGCAAAAGTAAACAATAATAGAGGATTAACAGGGAAGGAGAAGACTCAAAAGGAAAATCAAAATCCAGTTTGCCAAAAGTTTCACTTTGCAATTCAACATTTAAAGTCAGCAGTGGTGCAAAAATTCACAATATTATGAATCTTTTGCGGATTGCAACAGAAAACAGAAAACCCAGGATATGGGAAATAGGAAAATATACTATACACATCAGGCCAATGAAGAAGATTTAAGAAAGAAAAAAGGAAACGGATCCATCTATGTTTTGCCTCCAATGTTAAATCACTGAATAACTTCGAAACATTTATAAGCACCAGGAATCTGGTTTTACGGCAGATAGACCATCTCTCCTTCCTTTGAGGTCCAATTCAAGTAATAAATGTGCATATTATCAACACCCTAATTGTACGGATTGTAAATACCAAATGTTCAAAAATCCCATAGCAGGTATTTAAAAAAAAAAAAGTACTTAGATAAATTCTGTTCTCATTAGAAATAGAAATAGAAAGTCCAGAAATTCAAACTGTGAAATCAATATGTACTGAAGAATAAAATACTCAGGATAATAAGACTGCAAAAATAACATGGACTTTCAAGCTTAATGCCTACTGTAGCCGAGAATTATGCAATATGCTGATGAATTTGGAAATTGTAACACTCTGAAGTAATTCATAAGCGGTTCACCTAAGAGGATAAATAGGAAGCTTGCACCAACAAAACTTAATACAAAAATCTAAGAGTTGCAGGAAAAGGGAGAAAAGAAATGAAAATTTGCAAAGCTGAAGTACTGTGATGTGTAACTCATAATGTCCATGCGAGAATTTATAAAACGGAAAAGCACAGAGTAGTCGAACAATTCTGTTTGCAGTGCATATAATTTAATTAGCATAAAATTGTTCAGATATACAGCAAGTTTCAGCACAACAACACGAGGGGAAAAAAAAAGGTGCAGAAATATACCTTCACCCGCAGATTCTTAGCATCATTCGCCCCTCCATTCTCCGGATTAAGCCCGCCTATCCGCCCTACATTTCTATCTGCACGTAGAAATTGAACAGAAAACGAAAATGAAAAAAAAAAATCCAAACCCTTCATCAAATTGACAACAATTCCCAAAAGTATCCACAGCTCAAATCTTATTGATCGAAAGCAACCTCAATTAAGATAGATCCACTATATCAGAGATTCAAGTTTAAAGGGGTTATAGCCATTACAATAAATAGACCATAAAACGTTTAAATTTACCAGGAACTGATGCGGAGCAACCCATGTACGTATCTAAATCTACTGGTTAGGGTTTAGAGTTAAGAGGAGCGTAAACGAGAAAGAGGGAGAAGGGGAATTTTTGTTTTTTCGATACAGTGTCGTCAAGAACGATATGATTTGTAACCGGGGAAAAAAATTAAAAAGAAAAAAGAAAAAAAAAAAAGAAGCTTAATTATCTATTTTAACAGAATAACTAACTTAAACAGCCAACCATGGTTATGTTCGAATAAGTTAAAACAGAAGTGGTACTGCTCACCGTTATAATTGTCCTACGTGGTATATATGTCACGATTAGTGATTAGACGCATCAATGTGATAATTTTTTATTGGGAATTTTGTTTAAGAAGTCTAGTCAACCAGTATCTTTGGTAAAATAGCATATATCAATACTTTTCGTTCAAGTAGTCCATAGTCTATTTGATTATATATTAAAAGTCTTAAATACCCTTAGACTGAAATGACTAAAATGTCCAATTTGGAAATGAATATTACCCAAATCTCCAAGTATAAATCCCTAAATCTCCTTCATTTCTCTCGTTTCCAAGTCCATTTTTACCATATTAAACCCACCTTCAAATTCAGCTTTATTCTTCTTCATAAGCATTATTGTTGCATACAATGAATGATTGCATGTTGAAGTTTCCTTTCTTGAACCAAGAACAAATCAAATAGTGCAAATTTTGGAGATGGGTTAGCAAGAATCAATTTCACATAGTTGAAGGTGAGCTTTATAAATTGAAAATTATCGATTTGTTGTTATTTTCTAGTTGTATACTATGAGAAAAATCGATTGCGTAATCAAAATTTGCTGTAAAATATAGAAACAGAATGGTGTCGTTTCTCAGTAGTTGGATGCCCTTTTTTTCCCAACTAGCTGCCGTTTTAATAAGACAATGGTGGTATTGATATACTTATAGGCAAATTAGTTGTTTCCCCATTCTTTTATAGCATTTTATTATCATAAATAAATTTAAACGGTACATACACATTTTAAACTACAGAATGTCGTTTTGTTCTGCTTAAATCTGTTATGTAACAATATGAGTGGCATTTTATTTGTTGTTGAAGCTGTGATTCATAGTATTCAGTTTTGATAATTAATGGCTGAATATATATATATATATATATATATATATATATTGTTTGAAAATTGAAGATATGGACTCTAGTGTAATGATTATTATTTGTTATTTTGTTAAATTTGAAAAGAGTGATGAAGATGGATGGATTTGGAAATGGATAGGGAATGATGAAGACACCGCAACAAATATTTTTGTATAAAAAACAATCTCATATGCAGAGTTGTATAACGAAATCTGAAAATGAAAAGCAGTTAAGGTTGATTTGGCATTGTTGATTCTGAAAATGATGCATCATGGACTTGGTTCTTCGATAAGTTGTTTCATGTAATGGGTATGTTGGAAGGGCTTGTTTTCATTTATAATCGCAAGGATAGCATTGGTAACGCTATAAAGATTGTTTATCCTTATGCACATCATGGATGTTTCATGTGGCATCTACAACTAAACATAAAGTCAACTTATCTTAAGCCCGATATTTTGCCATTGTTTATGGCAATTGCAAAGAAGTATAATTTGATTAATTTTGAAAAATCAATGGAAAATCTATATCGTAAAAGTCCGGCAGTTGGACAATACCTAGAAAAGAAAGTTGGGTATGAATTTTGGTCCCGAGCACATTTCAAAGGAATCCGTTACAATATTATGACAACTAACAATGCAAAATCTTTGAACTCGTTATTCAAGAATGCTCGGGAGTTTCCAGTGCTTGCTATGGTTGAACAAATAAGAAAAACTTTACAGAAATTGTTTTATGAGAGACACGTTGAGGCTGAAAAATGTGCAACTACTCTAACCCCACCCATTGAGGATAAAATGCATAAAAAGTATAATGATGCAAAGAGACTGATAGTGGTACTAATAAATAAGTAAGAGTTGCACGTCGATGTTGAGAATGAAATGCATATCGTGAACTTGTAGGCAAGAACCTGTAGTTGTAGGGAAATTGATTTGGAAAAGCTTCCTTGCAAACATACACTTGCAGTAGCGAAATTTAAAGGAATATCTTGTTACAGTTTGTGCTCGCCTTATTATACCAGTGCTAGTTGAAAACAAGCATATGCTGAATGTATATATCCATTGGCAAATGAGGCTGACTGGGAAATCTCCAATCAACCAAAGGTGTTACCACCCCTTTCGAATCGACGAAAAAGTGGACGTCCAAAAAATCGTCGAATTTCATCAAGAGGAGAGGGAAAAAAGACTCGTAAATGTAGTAGGTGTGGCCAGAGGGGCCATAACCGTCTGACTTGGAAAAATGCTCTACACTAGCTGACAGATGCATATAACATTTTTTATTTAACATAATCTTGAAATTATAATAGATTATGATGATTTTTGATATATTGTGATAATTGTCTGACAAAGTATGATAGCTACTTCAGACAGATTTTTGATAAATATGACAGCATCACAGTTTGTTCAGACCAAAACGGCATCAGGTTGTTTTAAATGTATGGGTGCTATGTCTACTCATTTCGTGTTCATTTTTGTTCATTCATGTTTGTTACGGATGGATGGATGTTAATCATTTATTTAATCTTTACATTGTGATATATTTTGATCAATTATAATAGATTTGTAAGTCAGATTCTAATAAAAATGACAGCGGCACTGTTTGTTTAGCCAAAAATGACAGCTGGGCATTTCAAACTTATGGGCGATGTTTCTACTCATTTCGTGTTCATTTGGTGCAATGAAGCCCGTAGCCACTTGAAAATTAAAGGACAAAGGTTCGAATTACATTTTGTCGTTACGATCCACGCATTTGTCCTAACTATAGTGAGTTTCTCTAAAATCTCACCGACTACACTACACTCCACTTGACAATGAAGAACAACATAAGGGGCAAGTGTGGTATGCAAATCATAGCACGTGTAGTCGTTCAACGTGTCCCGAACGTGTATCATGTCCTAAACATTATTGTGCTAGTTTCAGAGTGAAACTGGTACCTCCTGACCCAAAATGGCAGCTGGGCGTTTCAAACGTATGGGCGACATTTCTACTCATTTCGTGTTCATTTGATACAATGAAGCACGTAAGCACTTGAAAATTGAATGATGAAGGTTCGAATTACATTTCGTCGTTACGATCTGATAAGTGTGTTTTTACACACTTATTTAGCACTTTTTGGGACTTTATTATTGATAAAATTGAGTAGATTTCTATTTATAATTGTGTAATTGTTACTTTTGTAGGCTAAAACCCCGGAAAGAAGTATAACAAGCGAAAAGAGAAGGAAAAGGACTTGAAGTGAAATTATGGAAGGGCCTAAATGTAATAAAAGTTAAATTTTGAGGACCAAATTGCACTAAATGAAAGTTGAAGGACCTGATATGCAATTTCGAGATTTTTTGGTCAACATTTTTTTTATTTTATCCTTATTTTATTCTAGATATTTTTAGGATATTTATGTTGTGTCTAATAATATCTTTTATATATATATATATATATATA
>NC_036248.1:7415619-7420658 GCF_002742605.1 Olea europaea var. sylvestris | reverse complement strand
TTTTTTTTATATTATATTTTATACATATTCCATATATATACTAATATAACTTGGTAGGTAAAAAAAATTCCCCAACTCTTTCACTTTTCTCTCTATCTCTCTTGGTCTCTCTCTATCTTTTTCTTGATTTTTTCTTTTAGTTTTATTTTCTTTTGTTAATTTTAGTTTTATTTTGGGAATCAAGTGGATATAGCAAGGAGATCATTAAGGAAAGCTTGAAGAATACATTGAAGGAATTACAATTCGTATTTAAAAGGGTTTTATCTCAACTTTTGTATTCCTTTCATTTAGTTCTTCATGTTTGTAATGATATGTTTATGAGAATCTCTTTGTTATTTTGTTAGAATGATGAACTAAATAAGTTTATGTTGGAATTTATGTATTAGCTTAACCTATTTTCATTAATATCATGTTATATGTTGTTAGATATGCATTTGTTATCAAAATATTGGTGTATTAATTATCATGTTTAAGATTACTACATTTATTTGACGTCAATAGATGTTGTGGTTAGGTAGTTGTGTAATTATTGAAAAAGAGTTGCACATAATAGACCGAAATAATTAATACCATAGGTTTGTATGGTTTCGACTATACGCGTTTAGGTATCCAGACATGTATACCTACTCTATGTTACCCGTTGAGTTATTTTCACAAAAATTGAATGCAGTTGTTTGGTTTAGAACGACATAGAAATATGTTAATGCCAAGCAATTAGGGTTGATATCGCTCGACAGAGGTTATTGACTAATTTTGGAAAATCGGGTCTAACCACATATTTTGGTAATTTGCATCGACGCATAATTGGCTTGAAAAGGGTTAAGCGAAATCATAAATTCCAACATCTTTTAAAATCAAACTTTTCCATTTTTTAAGTATTATTTAAATATTTTAAATCAAAATCGAGTTTTCACCTTTTTATAGTTTTTAAAATCGAACTTTTAAATGTGTGTATCTTTTTCGTTAATTTGAAAAAAAATACACTCATAATTGAAAACAACACTCTCTGAGGGATCGACTGGGACTTAAAAGCTCCATTATACTATTTGATCATGACCCGTGCACTTGCGGCATGCCATTTAATACCGATCATGATCCACGCATTTGTCTGAACTATAGTGAGTTTCTCTATAGTCCCACCGGCTACACTACACTTCACTTGATAATGAAGAACAACCTAATGGGCAAGTGTGGTATGCGAATCATAGCACGTGTAGTCGTTCAACGTGTCCCGGACATGTATCATGTCCCAAACATCATTGCGCTAGTTTCAAAGTGAAATCGATATCTCCTGACCCAAAATGGCAACTGGATGTTTCAAATGTATGGGCGACATTTCTACTCATTTCGTGTCCGTTTGGTGCAATGAAACCCGTAAGCACTTGAAAATTGAAGGACGAAGGTTCAAATTACATTTCGCCACTGCGATCCACACATTTGTCCGAACTATAGTGAGTTTCTCTATAATCCCACCGACTACACTACACTTCACTTGATAATGAAGAACAACCTAAGGGACAAGTGTGGTATGCAAATCATAGCACGTGTAGTCGTTCAACGTGTCCAGGACATGTATCATGTCCCAAACATCGTTGTGCTAGTTTCGGAGTGAAACCAGTACCTCCTGACTCAAGACGGAAGCTGGGTGTTTCAAACGTATGGTTGTAGTTTAGGGTTTAGGGTATAGGGTTTAAACCTATACTACAATTTTTCAACGTACAATGTTTTTAAGATGTTTCAACATTAATTCACTAGTTTTGGAGTGAACTCGAGACTCTTTGACCCAAAATGGCATATTATCATTTTACTCATATGGGTGCCATTTAAGGTATACGATAAACAAAAAACCACGTGTAATCATTCCGTACATGCGATCCTTTTACAAGTATGACTGTCATTTAGGGTACACAAAACATAGAACATTTTGGTGTACTTTAGGAGAACACTTTAGTCGTATTACCCAAACGGCATGCTGTCGTTTTAAACGCAGAACTGTCGTTTTTCATATAATAGTCTATTTTTTAACACCATATAGATAAGTTGTCATGACAAATTGCATCTCCCTTTCAACCATGTCTGCTTCAATTTTTGAATGAAACATCCTATAATGAAAATAACATAATTTGTAAAAAAGGCTGATCAACATCCAAAAAAAACTATCGTCTACACAAATCTAACTAGAAAATCAACATCCAAAGAAATTAGACAAATCTAATTGAGCAACATCCAAATCTAAGTAGACAAAATCAACATCCATAAATTTCATAGGACGATTGATGAACATCCAAAACTGACTAGACAAAAATCAGCATCCGTGCACATGTTTTCCAACTAAATCATTTCAAAACTACCATCTAGACAAAAATAGCATCGGAGTTCTATATCTTCTGGCCACATAAACGTGCAAAATATACCAAAAAAATAATTATGGATCGAAATGCAGAGCAAAAACTTCAGCGGCTAGTTTCTTCCTCCAACTTTCAATCATAGCATCGGACATAAGTTTCACGTCTAATTCGGCTGATAAAAGCTCTATGAACTTGATAGCATATATCCCACAGTCTCCCCTACAAATATATATTTGTTATAATAAATATATGCACTCACAAAATAAAGTGAAAATCTAAAATATTTTAAAGATAGATTATTTACGCATTATTTTGTTGTGGAACATCTGTATGTCGGTGCCATAGAAACTTCTTCTGTGTGTAGTTTTCCTCGAATAACAAACTTTCCTTCATCATTCTAGGAATCACCTTCACAATTGGACGCATGAATTTTTGCAATTTTCCCAAACGTGTCAAACTCTTCATGCTATCATGTACATATATAGTTCGCTCGACAATGTCCACTTTAAGTGCAATCCAGTGCTTCATTTCCACATTGTAAGGAATATACAACGATGTACAAGAATCTCATCGCTTGCTCCATTCTGGATTTTTACCATATATATATCTTGTCATATTTTCAACCATTTAAAAGTCTTCTTCTGGCTTTTTTTGTTTCTTATGCAGCTCAAAATCTTCAAACTTCTTGGTGCACATGTTAGTAAAAGCACAATCTAAAATTGCACAATCTTGTGGGAACACAGTAGGATATGTATATATTCGTGCTCTCATCAACAACAACGCTGTGTCAATGTGCTGCAGATGTATAAAGCCGTTTAAAAATGAAATGAAGTATGAGAAAAATATAGAATGCTAAAGTACTTACATCACTATCGAGCCATCCAAATTGCTTCTGAATTTCAACAAAAAAAAATTTTGGCTTCGTGAACAATATCATTTCCACATGTTCACTGGATAAAACAAATAACATAAGAACATATATTACAACTTCACAAAAATAATTAATGTAAGAATAGTTACTTGTCAGGTACATTAACCAACCAATTCTTTAAGTCATCTGCCTTAGCCGGATCTAGCTCTCGAAATGGGTCAAATGCGTTTACATTGTGAAGCTTTCTCCTCTTCTTCGGATTTGTGAACGGAGATTCAAGAATGAGTGACATTTTCTTGATTCTCATCTCGCGCCCATTCTGACTTGAATTATCAAACTCATCTTCCACCGCTGTAGGGATGGACTTCATTACATCACCATGTGATATAGAATCCATCGGTACATAGGTATCTCTCTCTTCCACACGAGTTTGATCATCATTCGGCAAATCTGTTGCTTGTCTTTACTCATTTTCCACTTCAATGGGATTTGGACAGTTATTCATATCATCCGCTTGTTTTTGTTCATTACCATCTACGGGCAACGTTGCTTCTTTTACAAGAACTGGTTCATTTGCAAGCACATAATCTTCCACTTCTCTCTCCTCATTGCCATCTTCATTCTTATCATTTTGATGTACAAGTGGATCCTCATTTACATCACATACTTCTCCAGTATTCATAAATCCACTACGAAGAGGAGAGTGATATGTGTAAGGTGTTGTTGACGGGTTAGATTTCTTAATCCACTCTACAACGGATCATATCTTCTCATCAATTTATCCACACAAAGATGTAACACAATCAAACCTTTGGTCTATGTAAGACCGCATCTCATCTATTCGCCCTTCATTTTTCCTCTCTAAAATCTCTACCATCTGGAGTAATTGCATTTTCAATTCCTGAGCGAACTCATCTATAAATGGATACAAAGATGGATATGATGTAGATGGTCCCAGATGAAATGTATGAGCATCTGTAGAAGTAGGTGGCCTATGAAAGAATGATGGATCTCGAGGAGATGTAGAGGCATTAGGAAACTGGCAAGTTTGTTGAGGAAAATCAACACAAACGGACGAATCTGCTACATTTTCCTTATCCACAAAGATATCAACTGTTGGATCATCTACTTCATCCTCAAATCGATGAATCTCTGTCCAATATGCTTTGGAAGCCTCTTTCGACGTAGGTTTCAATGTGCAATGAACAATCTATATGAAAAATGAGAAGCCCACTTAGTTGTTATAAAGTACACTATATATTTTGATGTACATTTAAAATTTGCTTACATTTGGTTTGTCCATACGTGCACCAATATCCTTGGAGTTAGGCATTTCAAAAGAATTCCATCGACATATTCTGGGGAGGTCAGCCTCCCGTAGATTCTCACCATATCTCTGTCCAATAGATGGTATGGCTTTATAGGCCCAAATCTATATAAGATGCAAAATATTACAAACTAAACAAAATGAATAATAAATTGTAATTTTAAAAACATTACCTGCAAGGCGAGTGAAAATCCATAAATTGAATATTGATATTTCTCATTATTTATCGAGTATGACTTCATCAACGATTTCCAGTCTCTCGTGAATACATCTATTGTGCAGCCAAACACCTTTCTCCCCCAAAGATAACTATTAAAAGTCTCTAGGTCATCAACCATTGACAAGTGTTCTAAATTTATGTATGTGTAGCTTTCTTTGGGCAATAGTATCGTTTCCAAAATATATACAAGCCCAATCTTGTACTTGTCTTCCATACACACTTTGCGACTTTTAATAGCTTCTTTCAAATTGTACACCGTTATGCCTTTCTTAC
>NC_036248.1:7410452-7413290 GCF_002742605.1 Olea europaea var. sylvestris | reverse complement strand
CTTCTCCAAATCCAAACTCGACTAATAAATTCCCTGCACATATGCAACCAGCGTGGAATGCCTTAATGAACCTGCGCCAATCGGTTTTTGAGTTCTTACGAGATATATCCTCTACGGTGAGAAGAATTATCATAGTTCACGACTCTCTTATGGGCAACATAGTTCAGGATATTGCAACAATTCCAAATGTAGAGTCCTATGTATTTAACTGCACCTCAACGTTCACACAGGTCTCATATGTATGGGAAGGGATTGGCAAACCGTTCCCAGAAGAACTACCAAAACAGTTGCCCTCTTGGGAAGGATGTTCAACCAATGAACTTAAAGAATTTGCAGTTTTGCAGATTAAGCATTTAGATATTAGAGCTGGAGATATATACAATACCAGTATAATTATAGAAGGAACTTATGTTGATCTATTGGCAAGGGAAGAGGTTGTTGGGAGCCGGAAGGCATGGGCAGTTGGACCAATTCTTCCATTGAAGTTATTCTCGAATAGCCAGCATAAGTGTTTAGAAAGGCTTGACAAAAAAGATCCAAAATATGTTATCTACATATCTTTTGGGACGACAGTTTCAATGTCAGATAAAGAAATCAACAAGCTCGCGCTGGGGTTAGAACAGAGCAAACAGAATTTTCTTTGGGTTCTGAGAGATGCGGATAAAGGAGATGTGCTCGAAGGAGAAGTTAGACGAGCTAAGTTACTTGACGGGTTTGAGAAGAGAACACGAGGAGTGGGAATGGTGGTGAGAGATTGGGCACCACAACTAGAAATTCTGGCTCATCCATCTACTTGTGGATTTATGAGTCATTGTGGATGGAATTCTTGCAAAGAAAGTATTACAATGGGAGTGCCAATAGCAGCCTGGCCAATGCACTCCGATCAGCCAAGAAACGCCATGTTCATAACATATATGTTGAAGATCGATATTCTTGCAAGAGAATGGACACAGCACGGTAAACTAGTGAAAGCATTGATGATTGAGAACGTTGTGAGAAGACTGATGGCATCAGACGAAGGAATTGAGATAAGGAAGAAGGCAGAAGAAGTTGCTGATGCTGTTAGGATGTCAACTGAGGCAGGTGGCGTGTCTTGAAAGGAATTGGATTCATTCATTGCCCATATCACTAGATAGAGCAATTTTCAGTTTAACATACATGTTGACAAAATAACTTTTAAAATCATATTTGACAAAATAAGTTAACCACAACCACACATGTTGCAGGTCACATTGTTCACACATTCAGCAGGTTGTAAAATGAGTTCTCAAGTAGAATAAGAGTTTCCACGTCCATATATACACACATATAAAAACTCCCCGAAAAAATAAAAAAGCTTACCTCAATGAAAAATAAGCTTTTAGCTGCCAAAGGGACATTGAAACCATCAAATAAATAGTTCAAGCAAATTCCAAAATTGCTCGTTCATTACTATCTACTTTTAAAGAAAAAGAAATTATAGTAATCTTGTATCGTATCTGTGTGTGTCTCCTCCTTGCCATAAGAACTGCAACTTTAGGTAATTGAACCATTTTGAATTCCAAAACATATAAAATCAAAAGCATTCCATTTTACTTGAATTCAAAATGTAATATTACTAAATCAACATATTGATGATAAATGCAGTACATCAAGCTTTTGTTCAGGCACTCATTATATTCTAAAAAATTATATATACCAAGGTTTTCCTATGCAATTATGGGTCAATAACTCTAAATATCGTTAAAAAATTCATACCTAGGGATAGAAAAGTAAGATATTGGTTCCTGGGATTGAAATTGGTGAATAGCTTTTATGAAGTGGCGACTCGCGACAATGGCGATACCGATTCACTGTAGTATATGAACTCTGTAATTCGTGAAAGAAGAAGATAAGAAGAGATCGAGGGACGGGGCTGATTATATTGAATCGTGTTGGGGGATTCGAAGGGAAAGAACCCGTTGTGTGGCGTTCCCGTTCGGGAGAGAAGAATTGACGGGAATGGGGAAATCTAGGGTTGAAAGGGTTTGAATCGATTTTGGGAATATGAGGGGAAATTGTGTAGTGTTGAATTAGGGTAATTCATGTAGTTTATTAATTTTAATTTAAAATATTTATTTTAAAATTTTTACTCTGGTCAAAGGCTAAAATAGCAAATTGTATTATGAAAGGGGTTATTTGACCCAATTTCCACTTTTTTATTACCTTTATGCATTGAATCACTAATCACTACATATATGCTACATAGGATGACTATGATAATGAACGACTACAAATACCATTATTCTTAAAAATTGTTGTTGACCTCAACAATGCACCAATACTTGTGTACGACCTCTCTTCACACAAGCATCACCGGAACACTTGAATACCCCATTAGAAGTCAAAGGCCACAGGTCAAGAAAAGAAAGAGAAGATCGTTTGCATTTTGAAGGTCAAGTCAACGGTCGGACAATAGAAATATGAGTGTAAGAGAGGGAAAGGAGATTTGGCTATAGTTCGAAAACATGCCTTCGATTGTGAATGAAACTTACATGTATATAGGAAAATATAAAATGGCCCAAGTGTTACTAGTGGGCAAAGTTCAAAGCCTCGGGCAAGGCTTCTTGATTTAATATGCCCAATCAAATTAAATAGTCGATGTCATGTCAACATATATGGGACTCCCTTCATGTTCATATCACGTAATTTATAGGTAGTCCACAAGTTTGAGTCGTACATTCACGTACAGGTCAGACTTTGAAATATAAGCTATCAACCAGGCGAAGTCTTATAAATTGCTTCAAAAATATAAATAGCTCCGATAAACGAGGTTTTAAGAACTGTCTCAAAAATATGCATTGATTCCAAATAGGCTAG
>NC_036248.1:7409031-7410352 GCF_002742605.1 Olea europaea var. sylvestris | reverse complement strand
TCCATACGATACGTACTGTGATCTTTTTACGTGGAAATCTGCATTTCTTTCTAAGGAATACATTTTTTTTTTTTTTTTTGATCGGTAAATGTGAATATATTGATCAAAATTGTAACATGTACAAATACACCGGGCATACCCGGGCGAAACAAAGTCAATGATAAGTACAAGTACACCGGGCATTCCCGGGCAAATCAAAATCCAAAACTAAAACAACTACTCCGGGCATATCCGGGAGACACAAAGAAGGCAAAATACGTAAGAGATCAATGATCGACGGCCAAGGATTCAAAAAGAATCAAGACGTCCGGATATAAAGTAAACATGACTTTGTATACGTGTGTCTTGTGTAAGTATTATGCCCTAGGTCCAATCGACTTTGGACATAAATACTTTTATATATAATTAATGCAACATATGTGCAGATCTATTATTTAAAGAGCAGACAATTGTGCTAGCAAGAGCAACTCTCTTCGTCTTGGTCCTCCACGAAGTTCCACGATTCTCCTTTTTCATCCACTTAAGCGCAATGGCAAGTGTAGACATAGATCTTGCGATGCCAAGCCATCTCCTAATGCTCCCCCATAATGAGGAAGTGAAGGAGCACTTAAAGAATAGATGGTCACAAGTTTCCTCAAAAAGTCCACAAAAAACACACCTCCGATCAATATCCAAGAAGAGTAGTTTTTCTTTAGTCAGGATAAAGGTCCAAACATGATTATTGATAAATGCAGTGGAAGCCCACAAACACAATGACATCATCGTCCAAGCTTGCAAGACGCTCAGAATCTGAGCGAATAGAGTGCCTTACGGTCGTTTAGAGCGATGACCCCCTTCTCGTCCAAACCTTCGAATCGTCCAGAATCTTAGTAAATATAAAATATTATGGTTGTCTAGAATAACAATTATTAAAGCAGTTATTGAGTAATCTTATTACATTCCACGATTCAAGGAGCCCAGTTGAAGGCGGTTGAACGACAAAGAGTAATGGCAGCAGTTAGAGATGACAGTTCCACGACAAGTTAACCACCATAAAGAAAGTAGGTAGTTATAAAACAATCAAACAGTTTCCAAGCGATTTGTCACGAGGAAGTCATCGAAAGAATATAAAAAGGAAGAGAAAACATAGAATAAAGGCCCCCGAATCAAAAACACTCTCAAACAGAGAATATGTAATTTCGATTTCTTAATTTAAATTTAAACACTTCTTTTATTACTCGTGTTCTTGCGCCCCTTGGAGCCATTTTGTTTATTTCTAATTGTAAATCATCGCCAATAAAACACTCCTTTTTGGGACTTTGTCTCAAGAGGTCTGTTCCTT
>NC_036248.1:7396999-7408919 GCF_002742605.1 Olea europaea var. sylvestris | reverse complement strand
TAATGGGTCACACACAAAAGAGAATTGGAAGATTGCAAATTGCCAATTGATTAATTTAACAATCGTTGGATAAATTAATTAATTGGATTTGTTATTTATATTTTCGAATTAATTAATTGGATTAATTAATTCACGGACCGGGTTTAATTAATTGGATTAATTAATTATTGGGCCGGACCGGGCCGAGCCTATTTGGGTTTATATAAATACATAACTAGGGTTTGAGGTCCATTAAGGTTTTCATTATTCTTGCTAGCACAAGAGAAAACCCTAGAGGCTGCAATCATGTTCTCTGTGTGGATCACCGTTGGAGGCTGAACAATTGGACAGCTGTGGTGGCGAATCAAAGTTGTGGAACAAAAGAAAAGCAAAAGGATTGCAGATCTGGAAAAGGTACAATCCTATCACAATTCCTAACCAAACACAATGAGATCTATTGAATGGGAATCGAATATATTTTAAATTCCGCTGTGCATGTATAAGTAGATTCCCAACATCTTGATCCTTCTAGCAATAGAATCCAAGTCGGCCGGGAGGTCTTCAAAAATATTCCTATTCCTCGTAAGCCATATGTAGTAAACGGTGCTAGCAAGAGCAACTCTCTTCGTCTTGGTCCTCCACGAAGTTCCACGATTCTCCTTTTTCATCCACTTAAGCGCAATGGCAAGTGTAGACATAGATCTTGCGATGCCAAGCCATCTCCTAATGCTCCCCCATAATGAGGAAGTGAAGGAGCACTTAAAGAATAGATGGTCACAAGTTTCCTCAAAAAGTCCACAAAAAACACACCTCCGATCAATATCCAAGAAGAGTAGTTTTTCTTTAGTCAGGATAAAGGTCCAAACATGATTATTGATAAATGCAGTGGAAGCCCACAAACACAATGACATCATCGTCCAAGCTTGCAAGATGCTCAGAATCTGAGCGAATAGAGTGCCTTACGGTCGTTTAGAGCGATGACCCCCTTCTCGCCCAAACCTTCGAATCGTCCAGAATCTTAGTAAATATAAAATATTATGGTTGTCTAGAATAACAATTATTAAAGCAGTTATTGAGTAATCTTATTACATTCCACGATTCAAGGAGCCCAGTTGAAGGCGGTTGAACGACAAAGAGTAATGGCAGCAGTTAGAGATGACAGTTCCACGACAAGTTAACCACCATAAAGAAAGTAGGTAGTTATAAAACAATCAAACAGTTTCCAAGCGATTTGTCACGAGGAAGTCATCGAAAGAATATAAAAAGGAAGAGAAAACATAGAATAAAGGCCCCCGAATCAAAAACACTCTCAAACAGAGAATATGTAATTTCGATTTCTTAATTTAAATTTAAACACTTCTTTTATTACTCGTGTTCTTGCGCCCCTTGGAGCCATTTTGTTTATTTCTAATTGTAAATCATCGCCAATAAAACACTCCTTTTTGGGACTTTGTCTCAAGAGGTCTGTTCCTTACACAATCGTCTGATCTTTTTTTAATTGTTAGCGACTAATAGCGCGAAATAATTTAGCACGCCTAGTGGGACATTGGTGTTTGGTGTTGAGGATACAAAAAGTAAAACAATATGCCTCAAAAATCTGATAAGGAAGCAGCAAGTCAGGGAGGAGTCCAGTCTGTGATCGAACGATATGAGGAGCAGCAAAGCTCTCCACGAACAGAGGGACAGAGTCAGAGCAGTCACAGTCGTTACGAACCAATGACAGAGCTGAGTCCTCCTCGAACCATACGTGCATTGCTTGGTGAACTCACACAGGATGTCGTTGAAGAGGTAAATCTACGAAATGTTCATAATATGAAAAGATTTACCCAGAATGGGAATGCACATTATGACAACATGACCAAACAACTGAATACATTAAATGAAATAATGAATAAGTTAGTAGGCCGAATTTGTCAGCCAGTTGTGCCTATTGCAAGTCACTTTCAAGTTAGGACAATTGTAGGACATAATTCCCCAATCCTAAGTCCAAATTAAGGGATAGAACCACCTTGTGGTCTGTCTACTTCAAACCAGGGGATGGTGTAATGCTCAATCGGAATTGTGGTAATGGTACATCTAACTTGGGGTAACCTAAATGTAAGAGATAATATCCTAAATAATGGAATGAACACCCTGCGTGTTAATGATGAAATAAATATTCAGGCTAATGGTAACAATGGCCCAAATCATGGCAACTTTGTTGCCAACCAAGGACCAAACATCAGGCCTCAGGTAAATCAACCGATCAACCAACCTATAGGAATTCCATATGACCCCAACGTCATGTTGAGAAATTAAATTATGAAAATAGTACAGGATCAAATGGCTTTTGGGGTACGTCTCGTCATTAGGCCGACTTACACAAAGCCATATCTTGATTGGATAGACCAAGCATATCCATGGCCTAGAGGGTATAAAGTGCTAGAATTCTCATTATTTACCGATTTAAGAGAGATGTCTACTCTAGAACACATAGGGCGATTCACACTGCAAAGTGGTGAAGTAACCGACTACCATAAAAATGAGATTGTTCCCTAGTTTATTAACAGGAGTAACTTTCTCCTGGTTCATTAATTTGCCAGCGAACTTTGTTCAAATATGGCAACAATTGGAGCAATTGTTTCATGCTCAGTTTTATAAGACTGAGTCTGAAGTTACTTTGGCCGATTTGACGAATCTACGTCAAATGCCAAACGAATGGGCAGAAGGTTTTTTTCAAAAGTTCGAGACAGCAAGAAGTAAATGTTTTGTACCTTTGCCCCAAAAAGAGTTTGTCAAAATCGCTCAAAATTGTCTAAGCTTTGATTTGAAAAAGAAATTTTAAGACAGGGAATTTCCTGATCTTTTCCAATTGAGCACAAACGTAATTAGGTATGAACGATTAATAAGAGAAGAAGAGCAAATGAAAAATTCTAGTAAGGGGACTTATTATAGAGAACCAAATTTTGATGTTTATACCATTGATGACAAGTATTACGATCAAACCGAAATGTGTTCGACCGAATTAATCAAAGGAGACGCGTATACTTGTCCTATAATGGTTAAACCTAGATCGTCGGGTAAGGATGAGCCTATAAAAAATGAAAACAAAAAGGCTAGAACGTTCTCGTTTGATGTAACTAAAGCTGACCTTATATTTGATAAACTATATAAGGATAAGCAGATAAAATTGAGCAATAAACATAAGTTGTCAAACCCTGAACAAATCAAGGGTAAAAAATATTGTAAGTGGCATAATGCATGATCACATTTGACTAACAACTGTTTGATTTTTCACCATGTGTTGCATGACGCCATTGAATCAGGATGAATTACGTTCGAGGATAAGAAGAAGATGGCAGTGGATGAAAACCCTTTTCCACAGCCACTTGGGGTGAACATGATGATGACTAGTTTCAAAAACAAGTTGTCAAAATTCAATTTGGTTATAGACGACGGAGAGGAGGACCTAGGCCACACCCTAGTGTCTTTGAACGTACCAAAGGAAAGGAGCCTAAAAAGGATGAAGACGTTCTGTGTGCAAGATGTAAAGGAGAAGTAAGTGCAAATACAGAGAAACCAGGGATATGGTAGCACCACCATCGCCCTAGTTTTTTTCCCAAACGCTCAGCCTGTTTGAGGGCAAGGTACATCATTCTATAGGGGATCGCCTTTTGAGAGGCTGTTCAGGTCAATAAATAATGGGAGAACATTCAGGCCGCAACCTCGCCAACCAAATGTATGACATTCGTTTCAATATGATGCAGGAAGGGTGATACCTTTCAACGAGATGACTAGAACTCAACAAAGGCGTTTTCAACGGAATTATGGGCGAATGATAAGGCAACAACAGGGATTGCCACATCCTAAGGCACCTAAATTACTCGAGGTGGCCAATCAAAATGTTCTCGAAGGCAGTGAAGAGACTGGTACAGGTGAGTCGATGGAAGAATTGTCATAGAGTTCTTCTGGGAGATCGAAGTTTGAGCGAGACAGAAGGAATGAAGAAGATCCAGATCAGCCCTTTACTATTCAGTTCAGTACGTTACCTCCTGTCATGGCTAATAACTATTTACTAGTCAATGAGTTCAAGAACAAAGAGAAAGAAGAAGAAGAAAGGGAGGATAACGAAGAAGAAGCATGTGTGCTGGAATGTGAAGAAGGCCAAACTTCTAGAGGAGCCTACAATGATGAAGAGGATGATGGAATGATAGACATCGAAGAGGAAATTAATCTGGAAGCAGAAAGAAGAAAGAGAGGAGTATCGCGCAATACCCTGTTGAAGCAACTACATAGAGAAGGTGTTCGTGAAGTGAATTTGTTAGGAGAACCATCTGGGCGTTTTTTTTATTATTATGTGTTGTATGGGACACCCAAGAGAAAAAGGAAAGTACCTCGCTCTGAAGAGTATGGGTCACCTCCAATAATATTGCCTCCTCCCACAGGTTGGGTAACCGAAGAAGAAGCATTAGAAAACAATAAAAAGGAAATTCAGGAAGCAGAAACTCATTGCGACATACTGTACGTTGACTTATCACAAAAGGATAATTCAACAGAGAACAAGCAGGAAGTAGAAATAGATGCTGCCAAAAAGGTTATTTTTAAGAGACCAGCCATGAAATTAACTAAACACTTGAGGCCACTGTACGTTAAGCCTTTAGTTAACGGTATAAATGTGGCGAAAGTACTTATCGATAATAGAGCAGTTATAAACACCATTCCATCTACGATGATGAGAAAATTTGCAAAGACAGAAAGTGATATGATTCCAACAGAAGTCATCCTTACAAGTTTCAATGGAGGAGCAACTTCAGCTAAAGGGGTTATGCCATTGGACATAACTGTGGGGACAACTACTAGGACCACAGTCTTCTTTGTCATAGATGGTCCTACTAGTTACAATGTGTTATTAGGAAAGGATTGAATACACGGAAGTCGTCGTATACCCTCATCGCTCCATCAATGCCTTGTTTTCTGGAATGACAAGGGCGAAGCAGAAGTGGTGCAGGCAGATCATAGACCTTTTGTCGCAAAAACAAATTCAGTGGAAATGTTCATGTATGAAGGAAATTACGGACCTATCAGAGTAGTCCAAGATGGAGAAGAAACTCAAATTGTCGCACAGAGCGAAGAGCCATTTTCAGTAGATGCACTCATTGAAATGTTCAGTCAAATGAGGCCAAACATAGTGGCCCTAGAAGAGCCAATAATTGGCAAAAAAGTAATCAAAAAGTTTTAAATGAATTGTAAACAACA
This sequence comes from Olea europaea var. sylvestris, assembly GCF_002742605.1. Classification (NCBI taxonomy): domain Eukaryota; kingdom Viridiplantae; phylum Streptophyta; class Magnoliopsida; order Lamiales; family Oleaceae; genus Olea; species Olea europaea. The sequence continues at coordinate 7,403,705 of NC_036248.1, read as the reverse complement.
AAAGTAAATGACCGATGTTCAGGCCTTCAAAGTCAAATTAATGGCTTTTAATGAAGAATGTAAAGACAAGACGAAAGAAGAAGCAGCCTTGAAAGTATTGGGAGAAAAATTGGTAGTGTTCGAGTTGGAACAAAGTATTGATCGAGAAGTCAACAAGGTGGATTGTTTAGAAGAAGAAGTGCCTATAAGAGAAATGGACGATGAAGTAATCAGGATTACCAAGCCTGGATACGCTCAAGCATAAGACCCTCTGATTAAAGTGAATATTGAAAATGAAGGGGAACATCGCCTAATATTCGTCAGCTAGATGCTCGATCAAGACATTAGTAATAAATTAATCGCTTTACTAAAGGAATATAAGGATTGTTTTGCTTGGGAATGTAAACATATGCCTGGTTTAGATAGAGATTTGGTGGAACATAGATTGCCAATCAAGCCAAATTTTAAATCTCATAAGCAATCTCCTAGGCGCTTTGCTCCTAATGTACTTCCTGAGATTAAGAAAGAAATAGCACAATTATTAAAAGCAGGCTTTATCAGAACAGCCAGATATATCGAGTGTTGTCCAATATCGTGCCAGTACTAAAAAAGAATGGTAAATTAAGGGTATGCATAGACTTTAGGAACCTAAACATAGCAACACCCAAAGATGAATATTCAAAGCCTACGATAGATTCTTTAGTAGACTCGACTGCCGGACACGTAATGTATTCCTTCATGGATGGGTATTCAGGATACAATCAAATTTATATAGCTGAGGAAGATGTACACAAAACTATCTTTGGATACCCTGGATTTCTAGAATGTTTTGAATGGGTAGTTATGCCTTTCGGCCTGAAAAATGTAGGAGCGACTTATCAAAGAACAATGAACTTGAGTTTTCATGATATGATAGACAAGTTTGTTGAGGTGTATATAAATGATATAATGGTCAAATTCATTAAAGAAGATGACCATTTTGAACAATTGAGATGTTCATTTGAGCGAATCAAGCAATATAAACTAAAATTAAATCCCTTGAAATGCGCATTTGGTGTTAATGTAGGAAACTTCCTTAGTTTCTTAGTACACAAAAGGGGGATTGAATTTGATAAAAATAAAGCGAAGGCCATTTTAGAGGCCAAACCACATAGCAATAAGAAAGAATTGCAAAGGTTTCTACGCCAAGTAAACTTTTTAAGACGCTTTATTTCTAATTGTGCAAGACGAACTAAAACTTTTTCGTCATTTTTAAAGCTGAAAAATCTGGACGAATTCATCTGGAAAAAAAAGCATCAAAAGGCTTTTGAAAGCCTAAAGACATATTTATCAAGTCTACCAGTATTGGTGTCACCAATCCAAGGACGGCTAATGAAAGTATATATATCGGCTGAACAAGAATCAATAGCTGGAATGGTCGCACAAGAAGATTAATTTGGTGAAGAAAGGGCGATTTACTACTTGAGTAGACGGTTAACAAAATGTGAATGTAATTACTCTGCCATTGAAAAATTATGTCTTGCATTGTATTTCACATGTACAAAATTAAGGGCTTATTTACGGCGCGTAACCGTTTATTTGATTTCTAGAGTGAATTTTGTTAAGTATATGTTCTCTCGCCCTATTTTACACCAAAGGATAGGCCATGGACATCAGCGTTATCAGAATTCGAAATACAATACATACCCCAAAAGGCAATAAAAAATCAGGCTTTGACTAATTTTTTGGTCGATCATCCATGCCTTGACATGTTTGAAGAAATTGAATTAGAAATCGATTCATTCGAATTAAAACCTTGGATTTTATGTTTCGATGGGTCAAAAATCTCTAAAGGTGCAAGAGTAGGAGTAGCATTGATAAATTCTTTAGGGATTTGTTATAAGTTCGCATTCACTTTGGATAGGATGTTCACCAACAATCAAGCCGAATACGAAGCCTTAATCGTGGGATTAGAATTAATTATAGATATGGAGATAAAGAATGTGATTGTTAGAGGCGATTCTCAATTGGTAATTCACCAATTGATCGGTGATTTGAAGTGCCAAAGTGATTTCATTATAAGTCAATATGAAATCGCCCAAGAATTATTGGAAGAATTCGACCAAGTAGAGCTTCAATGTGTTAATATGATATATAATGACATAGTAAATGAGTTGTCCCAGATGGTCTCAAGGTATTCAAAGGCTTTAAATTGGAAATCTACTTGTGAATATGGAGTAATATTGCCCGTAGTCCAAAGAAGGGCGAGAAGGATTGAAATTTATTGCATACAAGATGGAGATGCAATAGACTGAAGGGTAGAGATTAAAAGGTTCCTTAAAGAACCTAATGAAGGAGGTAGTAGAAAAATGAAGTTGCGTTTGCTAAACTATACATTGATAGATGAAGAGTTGTTTAAGAAACGCTCTGATGGTATATTACTAAAATGTGTAAGTTTGCAAGAAGCTAGAACAATCATGGCTGAAGTGCATGAAGGGATATGTGGAGCTCATCAAGCTGGCCAAAAGATGATATGGTTAATTATTAGGAATGAATATTTTTTACCCAAGATGGGAGAATCATGTGTTCAGTATGCGAAAAGTTGTCTAGCGTGCCAAAAATATGGTCCAATACAAAGGGCTCCAGCAAGAGAGATGACACCCATTATCAAACCCTGGTTGTTCAAGGGTTGGGCAATAGACCTGATAGGGAAGATTTATCCCCCATCGTCCAAGCAACATACCTTTGTTTTAGTTGCAACTGATTTTTTCACTAAGTGGGTAGAAGCGATACCTTTAAAGGAGATCACTCAAAAGAGTGTTATAGAATTTATCCGTGATCATATTATTTATAGATTTGGGATTTCACAAACTTTGATGGTAGATCACGAAACTTCTTTGAATGGAGATCAAGTGAGGAAATTCTTGAACGAGTTTGGAGTTAAGTTAACGAACTCCACACCATATTACGCTCAATCCAACAGACAGGCAGAATCTTCTAATAAGATTCTAAAAAATATCATAAGAAAAATGATAGATGAAAATGCCAAAAATTAGCACGAATGTCTAAACAATGCCTTATGGGCTTATAGGACGTCACCTCGGTCAAGTACCAAGGTTACTCTTTTCCAACTTACTTATGGACGGGAGACCGTTTTGCCTATAAAAATCAATGTGCAATCAATCAGAGTGTGTTTGTAACATAAGTTAAGTGATGATAAGTATACCGAATCACTAGTTCAAAACTTATTAGAGTTGGACGAATTAAAGTTGGACGTCTTAGATAGATTGCAAGTTCAAAAACAAAGGATGGCTAAATTTTATAATAAAAAAGTTATAGTCAAGTCATTTAGCCTGGGCGAATTGGTTTGAAAAATAATACTCCCTTTGGATAGCAAGGATTCAAAGTATGGCAAGTGGTCATCCAATTGGGAAGGGTCATATAAAGTAAATAGCGTGTTGCCTAATGGAGCCTATCATTTAGAAGATTTAGATGGCACCAAGTACATGAGGTTCATTAATGGCAAATATTTAAAAAAGTATGTTCCTTTCTTATGAAAAAGTGAACAAATGAAAGTATAATCAATATAATTGCGTTAAACAATTGTAGATAAATAAGGCAAGAACGAAATACTTTCAAATAAATTCCTTTGTTATCAAATATTCATTACAAATTGCGAGATACAAAATACAAAATGCTCCATGAGCTACAATTGAGAGCAAACTAATTTCTCGGTCTATCGTCAAGTAAGAGGGTGAACCGGCCTTGATCGTCGTCCTAATCGCACTGCTGCAAGGGCAGGCAGAGAGGCTGAGAAGCACTCTCAGCAAGCAAAAAGAAAGAAAAGCACCTTCAAATTGCCTGCCTAATCACATTGCTGCAATAACGGGCAAAGAGACTGATAAGCACTCTCAGCAAGTAAAGTAACTTGAAAGGCATCCTCAAAATCGCCTTCCATCATTGAACTCCTTGTAAAGAACATGGAGACGATGGGAAGACCTTCGCCGGTCAAAGAATATTTCCTATATCTTCCATACCAAAGGTGACATCAAGACAGATAGCAAAATGGGAGAATCAAATGATCCATTTCTATGGAAGACGAAAATTTTGGATCAATTGTTAAGATGCCAAACGATGGCAGCAAATTAGTTTTTGAAGAAAAGAATGGAAATGAAAATGATAAGTGCGAAATACACGTGCATTTATAGAGGCGTGAAGGTGAAAAGACAGAATATGAACGACCACATTCGTGCCTAATAACTGAAATCAAATGGCCCAAAGTATTGGGAAAAGAGACGGGAATACCAAGAAAGAATGTACATGAACTTTAGTATAAAGCAATTAAATGTTTGGGGGGTTGACGATTAAGGACAACGTCAATTAATATGCAAGTAGAGAAAATAGTCGTTCATTAATGACGATAGCTGCTGTTATATTCAAAATTAGCAATGACAATTAGTGCAAAATTACAAAAAGAAAGTTAAGGCATTGGATGTCTTAATTACAATTCACCCCAAGCCGAACGTATTCTTTCCCTAAGTCTTCCCCAATCTTCGCTCTGTTGAGAAGAAGCGACATTTAATTTAGCTACAAAATCGTCATCAACCTCCAGCTTTTTATACTGCTCAACCAAAGACTTGGTTCGTTCAATTCCTTGGGAAGCATTACGCTTTTTAGCAGCCATTTTCGTCCTACAGTCATTCATCTTTACTTGAAACTCCTTCATCTCTGCAGCCAAGCTTACCATCAAAGAGTCTTCGATCATAACGTCGGAAGAGATTTCTTTCAATTCATCCTCGGCTTTGTTAATCTCTAGAAGCAAAGACTCTCTTTCAGTTGCAGCACGAAGATATTGAGTACTCCTGACCTTCAGTTTAACATACTTAGCTAGCAAGGAGAGGATCTCAGAGTGGACAACCTTCAATGTCGCTTTAAAGTCAGCAGAAACATTGAGCGACGGAAGTGTAAGTGCTTGCGCCAATTTCGTACTCAATAGCTCAAACTTTTCCTTATGTTTAGTAGTACTAGCCTGGCCGATATCCATGTCCATAAAGGACACATACTCAAGTACCGACTGCTTGAGAAACTTCATATTTTCCTCCGAAAAAGCAGAAGGATGACTGGTTGAAGTAGGGCGAGACGTCTTGACTTGTCCCCAGGAAGTGAACAAGTCCTGGATGGAACGCACAATGTCATCAGCACCCTGCAAAGAAAAGTGCCAACATTGAGGGCTTTCACTACAATAAACAAAGTGAAAATGAAAGTGAGGCAAAATGTTATCTCATCAGCAATCTTAAAAAGTTCAGGCGTATCACCAGTTAGCTCCACCACCTGTGGGGACTTCCCCTTATCTGGGTGAGAAGACTCTGCCACAACGGGCAGGCCCATGGGAGCCTCTGTATAATTCAAGAAGCAACGAATCAGAAACCAATAGCACAAGCAAAGGTAAAATATCAAAATATGTATTACTTTCTGGTCTAACATTTGGGGGGTCGATGCCTTGGGAAGAAGGTGGCCCTTCTACTAGCTGTGATGAAGATTCCGGGACTAAGGGTTTCTCTTTAAGCATAGTCCCTTCATCAGCTGATTTGGACGAAGCAACTTTAGCAGAAGATGGTGAAGCAGGAGTTGCTAAAACCAAAGCCTTCGAAGGAGAGACTGAACTTTTCTAAGAAATTCAGGTAAACCATTAGTACATAGAAAAGTATGTTTGTGAATAAACAAATTCAATTATCTTTCTCCTAAGGATGAGAGAAGCGTCGTCATCATCATCATCATCCTGCAAAATGAGAGATGCCGAACTTGGCCGTTTGCAGCTTAAGGCACCTTTAGCTACAGTAGCCTTGACAGGTGGAGAAGCGGATGGATGGATAGGATGTTTAGTGCGAACAGGGGAGGGAGGATTCCCAATGGACACAGGGGTAACCAAAATTGGAGAAGTAGAGGAAGTGTTTGGCTGATCCAGTAAATGGAAGGCACGATTAGCATCAGTCGCAAACAATCTGTGTTTTACAAATGGTCAGAGCTGTTCAAAAAGAGGATGGACGGCACAGCTAGAATTGAAAGGGGCTAATGAAAATTTACTCGCCAAAATAATGTTGCAAGCATCGACAGCTTGTGCTTCTGCCTTACTAATAGTGTGAAAACGATCTGTCAAATTTTTGGAGTAGCAAGGAGGAACATGCCAAGTTTGGTCAAAACTAAGTTGACGAGCAAAAAATTGGGGAGCATATATTTCAACCCCAGCCTTGGCATTGGTTCCAATTAAAATATAGTGGAACAATTCCCTCCCAATCAAAAACTGAACCCAAACAAGCAGAGAGGCGCTCGCAATGTCCAAGGTGGATGGAGGTTGCACATAATCTGGAGTCAAGTGAGCAGGAAAAGGAAAGAAGGAAGGAATCGAATTTAAGGTATAAAAGAATGAAAAAATGTCCCTATTGGACATATTTACAGTTTTCAATGGGTCAATAGTTAGCCCATAGCAGCTAGCAGAACGAAGGGAAATTGATGGAGCACCAAGTGATGGAAAGTATGCTCTCAACCACAGTTGAGTGAACCAAAGAGGGCCACTGCTAGTGGAAGATGCACCATTTTTCAGTGGAAATTGAAGGGAAATCATGCCTCTATAAAGGGCAACTAAAAAGAAGGAACATAAGTTCAAAGGCCTACCACGCGCCAATTCATGCGTTATGGGTAAGTAGCTCATAGAAGGTCTCATACTTGGCACGCAGAGAATATATTTACA
>NC_036248.1:7395195-7395478 GCF_002742605.1 Olea europaea var. sylvestris | reverse complement strand
GATGACAAAATTGTTTAATTTTTAGTTTTAATTCAAGACCTATGTTTTTATGTTAATTATTGCGTTGTGATTCCAATAATATGGATAATCAGATTGTTTTAATGTTTGCGCACCATTAGGATAATAAGTTGCTTTTTCGTAGTATTGGAAAACTCACGATATGTATAACACTATTATTGGGACAAATGGGCAATAAATATTAGGAATAGTATTTGTGGCGTGTGCGATCTTATATGATAATCCTAATTGTCAATGCATGTTTGCCATATGAATTCGGACTAGG
>NC_036248.1:7382675-7392841 GCF_002742605.1 Olea europaea var. sylvestris | reverse complement strand
ATTTTTTTATCATAATTTTAGCTTTAATAGCATTTTTTAATTGTTATGTTATGTCTTCTATAACATTCTTTTTCATCATAATTTTTAATATTTATAGCATTTTTTGAATATAATTTATTATTTTTAATAGCATTTTTTGATTGTAATGTATACATATTACATAGCATTCCTAATTCTTTAATTATCAAATGTAAATATTCAATACTAAAAACATGAACAACAATAACGAGACCAATTATAAATTCCAAAACATTCATCAATATTGTCTCGCAGAAATACTCAAGTGTGGCTATTCAATAGAAAAATCTGATTATGTTTCGTCTTCATATCAAATACTTATTGCAATATATGCTCGAAAAGACAATAAACAAATTAAATTAGAATAATCTCATTCGAGTTCTTCAACATGAAATTTCTTGAACTCTTGTAACAAGTTTGGAGAAGGCATTCGTCAAACCATCTTTTGCAATAGAGGAGCCTGGAAATCATTCAATAGTAGGGATGACTATTCGATACCTCACGGGAAGTAATACTGCCAAGACATCAGACAATATTAACAAGTGACTCTATTTATAATAAGTAATACTTGGCAAAAATAATCAACCAAGGATGTTAGATGATTTGTTGCATGCATACATATGAATGCTTATTTCTACTTATAAATTTACATCAAGTTATACATACTCAAAAAGATGGAAAAGTTATTTTCCAGAAGTTTGACTCACCATAATCCATATTCCTTTTTCATTTGCTGTGAAAAATCATTGGGTTGCAATCAAATCCCACACCAATAACCATTCTCTCAAAAATTAACGGAACCTAAATTGCACACTCGTGCAATACATTAAAGAAATTGAGTTAAATGATTGAGATTGGAAGCTGACCCACATCACGAAGAGGAAAATCAAGGAATGCACGCTACACACTGTTAAGTGAAAACTCCTAGAAAGTTGGGGGGAAAATAAAGGTTGGACTCAAAATCAGAAATTAAATGTACGCTACACACAAATGCAAAACTTATAAAGAAATTAAACCCAATTGGAAAAGTGAGAACAACTGAGCAATAAAAGAAATTTTATTTCTTTTATATATATATATATATATATATATATATACACACACAATCCAAAATTCATATTTCACAATTAAATCACTGCACAATAAGAAATCGACAGCTTACAGAAAAGATTCAAAACCCTTCTGCAATCTGTTGGCACGAGGTGAGCAATCTGTATCTGTTCACTCTTCTTGCAATCTTCACGGTGAATGAAAACCTAATTCCCATAATTAGGATTTTCTTTTTGCCAAGGATGAAGGAAATGATAATCGCAAGAATAGTAAGAAATTGGGCAAACCTTGAAGATGACTTGTAGGACTCAAATCTGCTAAACTTTGATCAAGCGTCTAGAAAAATGCCCAAAATCTCATGAAAGTAGAGTGTTTTATCGGCTAGAGGCAATAGATTTGATGCGGCGGCAGAGAGAGATAAAGTAAAAAAGAAGAAGGTTAAAGCGATGGAAGGAGGGAGTGTGTGTGAAATATTGGACAAACAAGTTAATTATAAGCAGGCTGAACGCTATTATATTTAATAAAGTATAATATTTTTTTAATTAATAGCATTTTTAAAAAGAATGCTATGATTAAATGTTATAAAAAGTAGAAAATGTTGTAGTGTTGGCTCATGCTTACAAATTATTTAATATTCAAATCACTTTTTAGTTACATTTCGAGATATCCACAAGTACAATTCATATATTTTTCACTTATTTTTATCTATTTATATGATAAACATTTTATAAACACACCCCAAATATTCTTCAAAATAAATAACAATTTTTTACTTTCAAACCGTTTAATTACGTTTTACGTTTTTTAGAATACTAATCACATTGATAATTATTGAAAAAGAGAATAGTTTGATAATTGTAAGTATTAAAAGTTTAAGCTCTTAAAAGTAAAAGAAATAGTGCTACAATTCAACTATTAACTCCACAAAATTTTGAGCCAATTTTTGGTCTGGAAATTACACCTACCCGGAGTTTTAAAATCCCTAATTCAAAAATCCGATGTAAAAAATTTTTGTTCACAAATCAGATAACAATTTATCTTTTAATATTAATAATGATATTTTAAACACTATCCCTATCATCATCATCTCTTCTCCCTCTCTCATTCATCTCTCCCTTAACTCTATTGTTTACCAACCTCTATACTCTCATATGACCTCTCTCTATTCTCACCCCATAATCTCCGGAGCCGCGAGCAGAGGCGACATTGACAACGTGCAGACGATATCAAGAAGCATTGCCTCGCGCAGAGAAGGTAGCAGCCTTCTCTCTTGATAAGTGCTTTTTTACACACTTATTTGGCCACAAAACATGACTAATTGTTGATCGAAGCATTTGAATTGTAACTTAACTCTATGTAATTATGTTTTGTAGGACTATATTGATGAATGTGGCGGAATTCAAGAAAAAAGAAACGAAAAAGGAAAAAAAATCCAAAGTATGAGGATTAAATTGCAACATTTCAATAGTTGATTTGGATCACAAAATGAAGATTAAAGATGTTGTGATTCAATTGGATGTAATTAAAAGTAAAATGGTTGAAAATGCAAGAGAAATGGCTTAAAAGAATCAAAAATCAACTTCGGAGGCTAAAATGCAACATTAAGGAGTTGTTTATAACTGAGCAATAGCCCAGTTATAAATTCTAGGCGACCGCCCAACATGAAAATTTAAATACCAAGGCAAAAAATTTATGCTTGGGCGACTACTCGGGTTTTGCCTGAGCGACAACCCAAGCCAATCGCGACGAAAAATTTCTGATTTCCTATTTTGACTGAAATTCTTATAGAAACAAATATGTTGAGGTATTTTACAATCCTAGGGCCATCACTAAGCATACACCACACATTATAACATATTCAAAAGGATTTTTAGAGAGGAGAGCAAGGCAAGAACGTGAAGATTGACATCAAGATGCAATGATTCAATTCAAGATTTAAAGCAGTAATGTCTTTTCTTTATGATTTAGTTTGTTTTCTTCTTCCCATCATACTAGGCTAGATTTTTATGTAGTAGGAGATCGATGTACCATGTGATGTGATTTTTAAATTTCTAGTTTCCAAATTGACATTAAACACGTATTTGAATTTTTGAATATTTTATATATAAATTAATTTTTTTCCATAATTAAGTGCACGTAATTATGTGGTATTTGGTGATTTATTTCATCTATTCGAGAAAAGAGAAATAAATTCGACAAGGTCTAAATCATTTGATAAGGGATAAAGATATATCCCCATGCTTTACATGAATCTTTAAATGTCCATAAAATCACATGCATTCTTATATATGCATTGTCATAGAGATATAGGCTGGTAGTGTATAAGAATATGTTCAATACATTTCGAAAGAGAATGTTGGATAGATTTAGGAGCATTGATTCATCAACAATTCAACTGCGTTGTCATTTTGTGAAATTAGAGTTTAGGGTGTTCATTGTATGGGAATTCGTGATCCTAGTGCGTTTAATTTTCATTGAATACAACCAATTTGCGTTCTAAACAATTGATTTGCATTTTAATCTGTTAAAACATCGTTTTGCATAGTGAGTTCATTCCAATCATCAATTTTGCATAATTAGGATTTTCTTTCCAAATTAGGGTTTCATTTAGGTAAAAATTTCACTTTGTGTAACTTAGTTTCGATTAAGGCTACGATAGATAAAATTAAACTAATCAAACTCTGTGGAATGATATTCGGACTCAATTGATCTACTTTATTACTTGTTAATGAACCGCACACTTGCGGTGATTTAAATCGAAAGAAAATATTTCGTGAACATCTCTCTTCTTCGACAGCAACTGTGCCTCTGCGAGAAAATTTACAACGCAACATCGAAGGCGCAGCATCGCCTCTTGCAATTGAGGTGTGGCATCAAGGTCTCCATCACGGAGCGACTGGACATGCAGTGGTGGAGTCCGGCAAGCAAGGTTTATCAGGGTTATTGATCTGAGATGATTAGGACAGAGTGCGTAGAAAAGAGGCCTCAATGTCGAGGCAGCACATGCATTGTTGATATTAAGCCACCGCTTCCTCGACCGAGGATAAGTCATATGAATGATACGGGATGGATGGAGTCAAAGGAGGGAGGTTGTGACTGAGAGTTCTGGTGGTAGCCGTAAAAGTCAGTGATGTGAGATTTTGGTCACAAGTCTAATTTTGTAGTGGTTTTGAAATGATTTTGTGGTTTTTTTTGCAGTGAATTTAGTTAATTTGTGGTCACATTTCACAAGTGTTAGGTCACAGGTCATATTTGTGATTATTGTGATGTGTGGTGGTGGTGTGATTTTGCATTGTTGCAGTGTGTGAAGCTTGTCGTGGTGGTGGTTTTGCATGGTTTGGTGAGGTAATAGTGGCAATAACGATGGTGGCGATGGGTACTGTGGTCATAGGTGGGGATAGGGATGGCTCGACTCGACCATTTAACTCACGAGCTCGGCTCGGGCTCGTGACTCGTGAAAGACGAGCCAAGCTCGAGGGTCGAGCCGAGCCGAGCCCACGAATCGTTCGAGAGCTCGTGATTTTTTAATTTTTTTTTTTTTGCACATTTTTTGACTTTTTTTTTGGGTAAATTTACATATTTTTTGATGAGCTCGTGGGCCCACTATCCACAAGTCGCTTGTGGGCTCGACGAGTTGAGCAGGCTCGGCTCGTGGGATTGAGCCTTCTGCTCGACTAGGGCTCGTGCTCGTCAAATGACGACCCGGGCTGCCTATGAGCCGAGCGACCCGTTTGACATCCCTAGATGGGGATGGGGTGTTTGTATCCAATTATTTTGTTGATTGTAATCAATAAATAATATATGACCTAAAAAATGTAATTGTGAATTACAATTTATTAAGTTGTGATCGAGAAATTACTTGTGATCAATTAATTTAATAATTTGTAATCGTTAAATAAATTGTGACACATAAAATTTGTGATTTTGTAATCGATGAATAAATTGTGACATAAAATTTTTGATCCGTGATAAAGAGATAATTAATCAGATAATTTGTGATTATATTGTATAGAGTTGTCACATTAATATATTTAATTAAGTTGTCACATTAATATATTTAATTAACATATACATTTTTAATTAATTATTTCATAATTAAAATATAATTAATATTGGATTTTCAAAATTCTAAACTTTGTTTTTTAGTTTTGAAATATGTCATATTCTTAGGGGCTGTTTGGGAGTGATTTTTCACTCCATAAAATTGATTTTTTGATCGATATTTCACTATTCCAACTGTAAAGTTTGACTTCTTTTCTCACAAGTGGCCCTCACTTTTCTCATAACAGTCAAAAAATCAATTCTCAAAATCACTCCCAAACGGGACCATAGATATGAAATTGGAAAAATTAGGCCAAATACCCTCCAAAAATGAGAATTTTGAATAGTACCAAACTAATTAAAACATTTAGTCCTTGTTTGACCCTCATTTTGTAGAAATGAAAATGGGAATAGTATTTTTTGAAAAATGAGTGGTTGAAAAAGAATAAAAAGTTTTTAATTACGTGTAATATTATTTCATGGAAAATCGTGTAGTTGAAAATAAGAAAAAAAATGAAATGTAATGGAATAAAATTTAATGGGAGCCAAATGGGGACTAAATTATGTATTAAATACGTTCAAAACCCCACGGCTCAAATCGAAAACCTCAATTCTGAAAAACTCCAAAACCATTCACTATAGAGCTTTTCAACTCTCTACTCCCAAATTGCCTAGATGCTTCAAATGAAACATCCGAGTGCTGGCCATGAGTAAGACCAAACCCGTTTCCCTCCTTCGTCAAGTCTATAATGTCGGCCATTACTGTTTCGATGAGAATTACGACCAAGAACTTGTTGAGAAAGCCGTCGGGTTCGCTTTGCATGTGTACTTATTGTTTATATGTTTAAATATTATTTTGTGCTTTTTCTAAGTTTGGGGTCTTCTTTTGCCTTTCTTCAAAGCAACACTCTCTGTGATCAAAGTGGAATAGGAAAATTCTGGTGTGGGTCTGTATATCCCAGTTGGATGGTATTGAAATTTTTTGAGTATATTGTTTAAACATTGTGAATTTTTTGTTTAATTGCTTTGAATCTGAAAAAAAATAAAATAAAATAAAATAAAATTCAGAATTTTGAAGTTCAGGTAACTTTCAAATTAATCTGATATTTCTTTCTTTTTGGGTATTTTTTGGTAGCAAAAATTTTGGGTTCTCTTAATTGTTTGATGTAAACAAATTTTTTGTTTCCCTTCTAATTTTGGCGTGAATTGAGGATTTAGTAATAAAAAATTCTGTCTTTTGATTTTCTTTAAGGAATTGTATGCTACTTTGAGAACTTTATATGGAGATATACTTTTGTAAGGAACAATAGCTGTGTATGTGAGCTGGCTCAAAATGGTTAAAAAAAAAAAAAAAAAGAAGTTGAACCCCAAGGCTCTCATTGCCCCGTCCTTAGAGTTTTGTGAGGAAGATAAATCGCGGAATGTTTTCTAACAGGCCAGGGAACAAGAGCTTTTTGTACATTACGCTTACAAGGAATCCAATTCCATATCTCAGAAATCGAACCCCCACACTGCGACTGTCAGCAAGACGTGAGATAACCTCACTCCTGTTCTTTGCACCACTAAGCTGTCCCGAGAGGCCAAGATAGCTGATCAGTACTATATTGGATCAAATAACAATATTAAGGTTTGCATAATAACTGATTATGTCGTTTCTATGGAACTCTATTTGGCTTAATTCTGATTCTTGGCATTTGAATTGACGCAGGGAACATGTGTGGAAAATGTTTTGCACTTAGTTGTTATATTATTGCGCCGAGATCCTAATAAAAGTTTATATTTGCTATAATGGTAGCTACTTTATGGTTCATGTTTTATTTCTTTTTGATTAAGTCAATACATTTCTGACATTACAAAAGAATTTAAAATTTTGAGTTCTTTAGGTTGATCAAAATTGAAATCATTGTACTGTTGGTCATAATGACAAGGCATGTCTTCAGAAATGAATGATTCGATAAGATCAATTGCTAAAGAGGAGGCCTTGCTATTGGAATTTGTTAATAGACGTTCTGATGGTCAATCCATGACCTGGAAAGTGTAAATGCTTATGTGGACAATCGAAAGGAAACCAATCATTTGTTGAACATTACTATATTGAATACATGATGTATAAATAATTACATACGACGATTCATGCGTTTCATGTGTAGACAATAGGGTTGTTTTGAATTATTGACCACAACATAATTTGTCAATTTTTAAAATTTTCTTTTTCAGTATTTGCCATTTTTCAATTTTTCGTTACTTCCAACATACCCTCTCTTTCTTTTCTTCTTCTTCTTCTTCCCTTTTTTTTTCTTCTTTTTGTTTGTAAAATCTCTTCGATATTTGTACGGAGAAAAGATGAAGGCATTTGATTCAACTGTGAACAGTAATATCAAGCTACGTCTATTTTGGTGATTTGAGGGTTTGATGCCCTGCTCGGATTTGAGAGGATTCTCTAGTTTTAAATTTTTAGTGTTGAATTTGAGCTATTTTGGTCTAATTAAAACTTAACTTGCCTCTTTTGAGTGTTTTGTCAATTTTTTTTTCTTATTTACATCTTTTCTAAATTTTCATCATTTTTGAGTGTTTGTCACATTTTTTGGATTTTTGTCACTTCATAAAATTTTTAGTTTTGAATTGAAGCTATTTTGGTCTGGTTAATACTTAACTCGACCATAGAAAGTGACATATTTTTTAGTGTTTTGTTACTTTTCTTAGTGTTTGTCATTTTTCTAAATTCTTGTTACTTTTTTAGCGTTTGTCATTTTTTGAATTTCTGTCATTTTTTGTGTTTGTCACTTTTTCTTATTTTATTTTATCATACTTTTAAATTTTTTTTTAAAATTTTCGTCACTTTTATTTTTTTTTAATAAAAGTAACATTTGTATGTCACTTTTTAATAAATAAGTGAAACTAAAGTCATGTTTAGTATTTAGTGGGTAGACTATGTTCAATTGGAACTATTGTGATCTCATTAATATTTGATAATTTTCTCGAGTGGGTAAATTGTGTGTCACTTTTCTTAAGTGATTGTCCCTGTTTTGAAATTCTACCACTTTTTAGTATTCGTCACTTTTTTATTAAATTATGTCACTTTGTTTAGTGTTTGCCACTTTTTTATTAAAAAAAGTAAACATAAAAAAATAAAAAAAAATCTATCACATTCTTGAAATTTCTGTTGTTTTTTTGGTAACAAAAATCACATTTTCAATTTTTTTAATGAAAGCGACACTTAACTTTAAAAAGTGACATTGCATCATGTAATTTTTACACAACATTTTTTCTTTTTATTTTCTGGCACTTTCTTGACATTTTTGTAAATTTTTTAAGTGAAAAACATTATTCTTTAATAAAAAGTGAATGCTTAACTTTTTTTTTATTATAAAAATGTGACAAAAAAAGCGATAAAAAGTGACACTGTTTCACTTTTTTTATTAAAATAAAATGTGACACTTGATTTAGCCCCCATTTGATTTTAATTTTTCAAGTCTAAAAATTAATTTTTTAATCTTTACTTACATATGGTTTACCGTCATTTTTGACATTTTCACTTATAGGTGAGATCTACTTTTCAAATTAATGGGTAAAAAATTAATTTTCATAATCAGCATCAAACAGGCTCTTAAACAATATTTTTTTACATTCAAAATATTTTATATATGATTTTTCAAAAAATCATTAATTTTAAGGGTACTTTTGTGTGCAAATCTATTTACGAAAATAGAAATCTCGGGTCTTTTCCTCCAATTGTTCCCCATTTTTCACTTTTAACGTTTGAGACTGAATACTCTGCTCGCAAGCATAAGGTAATTATTTCAACCATATTTATTTTTATTTTTGATTGCTACGTAGTGTAGAAAATAATTCAACTGATTAAAATTTCTCCCTTTTTCTCTTTATATACCATAAAAATCCCAGGGAAAGATAAGGATTATGTTTTATTTTTTATTGAAGGTTTCCTCGTCGCTTTTTTCTTAAATTGATAGTCATTGACATTTATCAACGATTTTATATTTTATTCTTTCAATTCTGTCGATTTAGTGTTTTTTGGTTTATTGATTCGTGTAATTTGAAACTTCAATTGGATTTATGATTTCGCCAGAGCGAAATGACGTTTTTGATGCGTTTGGACGAGGACTGGGTAATTGTCTGTTGACATTATTATGCATTTTGATTGTGTAGTTGATCGTTTGAGTGGAATTTTTAAGGATCTGGAAATATTGCTAATTTTAGAGAATTAATGTCTATGTTTTATGCTGTCTTATGTTGAGAGTATAAACGTAATATTGTTGGTATACAAGTTAAGCTTCTACTGTGGATAGTACTGTCAGAAACTGTACTAAATGGATGGAATTATTGTATGCTAATTATAACTAGTCTAATGGTGCCAAGGTACGAAATTTTTATATCACTTGGATTACATTGTCTACCCAAGTGAATTTCACGTTGTAATTAGCAATTTGAGGTTATGTTTTCAGCTGCAGTTTCTTGACAATCGCCTTGACTTCTTTGCCAAATTTCCTCTATCTGTGTAATAAAATGGAAGGTGTGGAGAGATGACACTTTTACAAATTTGATTTGATTTTTTTCCCAAGAAGAGGCCTCTGAAGAATGGCAAGCACTGTGGATGCAGTAGGAGATCCAGTTCCCAATTCACCTGTCCTGATGGCATCGTGGAAACACATATCAACTAATTGTCGTAATGAGAATTTGGCCTTCCTCAAATGCAAGAAGGCTGATGGAAACCCCGAGAAGTGTCTTGACAAAGGCCAACAAGTTACTCGCTGTGTGCTTAGCCTGTAAGTTAATTTTCGCATGCATAAGCATAACAGGCTGGGGAGTGTTATAATTGTTTAATATTGTTCATCTGTCTAGTTCATAATCAATGTGATCTGGTTCTGTCCGAACCACTACGGTAGCTAATGATAATTATGGCTTTTCTTATTAGTAATGAAGTGTCTTAATATGCAATTGAAGTTTTGACAATAATCTGAAAATATGATTACTTCTTTTGGTCTTTGACAGCGAGTAAAAGCTAAATGATTATATATATATATATATATATATATATA
>NC_036248.1:7375855-7381339 GCF_002742605.1 Olea europaea var. sylvestris | reverse complement strand
AGATTTCTTCTGTCCCAAATATGCCTTAGTGCTTCAGAGTATAGGACAATCCTCTTCAGGTATTAGAAGTTTGATCATTTAAGGTACAAGTTCCAATCAACGTAATGTTGAAGATTGAAGTGTTCACAAAATTGCCCAAATGCGTTTTCTCCTGATTCTAAAGCCCCTTTCTTTATGCCCTAATAGGGTTACAGCTTGTAGGTTAATGCTTTTAGCCTGAATTTTCCTTGGGAAATCTTCAAATCTTGACATCCCACACAGTTCAGGAGACCTTACTGTTTGTGAAGATGTGCTTGGCATGCTGCTATAGGATCTATTAATTTTGAGTAAAGAAAGTGTTACTCGAGGATATTAATTTTCTTGTACAAGCTAATCATTCTAGTTGTTTTCTAGAGCCCTCGTCAATTCTAGATTAATTCTATCTTCATGAAACTTGCATGATATTAATTTCGTTTTTGAATCCCGCTATGATGATTGGAATTTAGGACTTCAATCCCTGACAAAGATTAACGATTTTGTATTTGGTTTGCAGCCTGAATGATCTCCACGAAAGGTGCAACAAAGAGCTGGATTCTTATTCTGGGTGCATGTATTACCACACAAACGAGTTTGAAATGTGTCGTAAAGAACAAACAGAGTTTGAGAAAGCATGCCCATTCGATTGAATAACGAATGTACACTCCAATCGTGTGAACGAAATAAATTCACCACATCGGCAACTAGTGAATTCTTCTATTGAACGATCTGTTTCTGATTTGAATTCCACCATTCTGAATGATAAGAGATTTATATGGATTTGCATTTAAATGCCAAAGACATGCCAGCTCGTCTCCAATATCAAGTGTTCATTTTTTTAATGTTTTACAGTGACAGTTTATTTGTCGTGATTAGTTTGTGAATTTCGCGTTGTTTGGTTTAGTTAGAAATTATATATTTTTTTTGTAGATTTTGATAAAATTTGATGAAATATATAATTGAAAAGTTGATCAAATTGTGTCTAGTTGAATTTTTTATGTTTTTGGGGAAAAAGATGTAAATTTTGAAAAATACAGATTAAACAGGGGCGATTTTTTTGGATTTACAATTTCGTCATCAAATCAATCTACGTGCAAAAAATTTTACAATGAAAGCTTTGATGTAATACTACTGTCTTACAATTTCCATAACTGTAAACTTGAAGCACACCCAGGCACGCATTTCATCAAGAAACCTGAAAATTTCCTACTTATTCGATATCGTTTTTTACCATAAGAGATTTCAAATTAAAAAGGAAAAGACTCGATTATATAATTAAGTAATCCGTTATATTAATGAATTTTGGTCAACTTACAAAAATACCCTTAAAACTAAAGGTATTTTGAAAAATCATATGAAAATCTTTTTTTTTTTAAAGTAAAAAATACTGTATAAAAATAAAAAGTGACACAATGCCACTTTTTTTTATAAAAATTGTCACTTTTCACATTAAAAAAGAAGTGACCTAAACTCAAAAAAAGTGATATATGTTGGAAAAAATGGTTATGAAATGAGTCAACTTTGAGCCCAAATTTTAATGGGACCCACCTTTTAATTAATACGGGACCTAGCATATTCACGTTCTACTCTGCGAGATAATTAACGTGATATATTTATTTATCGAAAACCATTTAAAATTGAATGAAATATTAAGTGTTAAAGTAACCTACATAAACTAAGGATTATGGAAGAATTTGATTTTCCAAACACTTATCCCACATAGGAAAGTTAGGAAACTTTGGTGTGATTTATAAGGTGGAAGTTTGGAATTGGGTTTGGGCCCCAAGGGGTACCAATAGTCTTTGAAAGGGGGAATACCAATATCCTATTGGGTTCGGTCATAAACCCACACGCGCGCGCCACCGCCGCAGTTCGGCACGGCACGTGCATCGAGTTTACACTATATTAACTTTTTGGACAAAATTTATTTAAAATTTTGGACCAAATTGTAAATAATCAAATTCTTGGTTACAATATGAAATTTAAATTTTGACTTATTCCGGATGTTTTATTTTCTTTTAACAGTCGACTGTTTGGTCGGTAAACAGTCGACTGTTAACTGACTTAACAGACATGACTTTTAAGAACAGCATGTCTGTTCGAATTTTTGAGTCTTGTCTGAAAGGTGATGACTGTTCAAATGGCCACGAACAAGTCTATAAATAGTTAGCCTTTTTACCATAAAATTTACACCATTTTCATTGCAAACTTTCTGTGCTTTGAATCTCATTTCCCTCTCTCTCTCGTTCTGATATTGTCTCGAAGTAAAACACACTTCGTTGAGTTCGTTGGAACTCGTGCAGATTGTAGTGCTGCTTCCGTAGGAGACGAAAATTTGTTCTATCCTGGGAAACGATTGCTGGACGCCTTTAGCACTATTGAAGGCAGCAAATTCGTTTTAAGGAAACATCATGAAATCGGTGGGCTCGAATTACTGTTTAAATCATGTTGATCAATTCTTACATTCAGGTGATTCTGTCGGATTGTTTTCGAAGTAGTAACTTCAAACTCCAGAAACAACAATATAAACACTCAAGTGACAAAAAAAAAAAAAAGTGACACAAACTCAAAAAAAGTGACAAACGCCAAAATAACACAATTCATTTGTGTAGCACCAATAATTTTGGTCTTAACATAGCTAGCATGTCTAGGACAATTCATATGCTTATATTAGGAAAATATCACATATCATGTCACCTTTTTATGAATATAAAAAAATGATAAATATTAAAAAAAGTGACAAAATTTAAAATAAAAAAGTTTTTTGAAAATAAAAAATACTATGTAAAATTAAAGAGTCATACAATATCACTTCTTTTATAAAAATTGTCACTTTTTACACAATTCAAAAAAAGTGACACTCAAAAAATTGATAAAATTCTAAAAAAGTGACAAATACCAAAATAGTACCATCCATTTTTGCAGTACTAGTAATCATGTTCTTAACATATTCAGCATATTCAAGAAAACCCACGTGAGTGTAGTGGCGATTCTTAACATGGTGAGCATGTCCACATGCTGATTATGTTAGGAAAATATCATATATCATATCATTTTTTTAACAAGATAAAAAAGTGACAAATATTAAAAGAAGTGACAAAAATTTAAAAGGTAATATTGTGTAAAATTAAAGAGTGATACAATGTCACTTTTTTTAATATAAATTGCGATTTTTTTTACACAATTCAAAAAAGTGACAATCCATGTGTTAATTATCCGGCTTGAATTCATTTCATGGGAGAATAATGAGTTGGCCCTTATCCTGACTCTTCTCTTAAAAAAAAAAAAAAGTGTTGAACCCCAACCTTGAGAGTCCTCATTACTCCGCCCCGAGAGTTTTGTGAGGGAAGTAAATCGCAGGATGTGTCCCAACAGGCCAGGGAATAAGAGCTACCTGTACACTGCGCCTATAAGGAGTCCAATTCCATGTCTCAAGAATCGAACCCCACACTACGGCTGCCAGCAAGGCGTGAGATAATTTCACTCCTGTCCTTTGTACCACTGAGTTGTGCTCCAAGGAGCTTCTCTATAGCCCAATCTTAGTTGGATACATGGTGGTCGATGAACTTGTTAAGGAACAGACCTTCAATGTTGATGGCCTCGGCAAGAACAATTCTCAAAATCCCAAATCCTCTGGTAAGTCCGTGAAACTACATGAATTGCATATGCCTGAACTGCTTGTTCAAACCTTGGTATATCATCTAACATGTGGCGACTCTTAGCTGCTTCGTCCCAAAACTGGGAGAACCTTGCTGTCTCCAAGTAGTATGAAAGAAAAATGAAGGCCTTAAACTATTCTCCCATTTTCACTCTTTCAGGAATTAAAAAGAGACAAAGGCTGAAATCTGGTGCCGACATTGCCACTAAAGCTTTGATCAAAATGCAGGCAACAATTTGAGTACTCATTCTATCTGGCTCGAACGGATAGAGACAAAGAAGGAAAAGATTTGCACTCAAATTATACGTTTAAGGAGAGACTTGTTTATTCACATAGTTTTCGAGATCTAGAAGGATGTTCGGGTTGACAACGACGAGTTGCTCCAACGTGTACGACATCGTCGACGGTTGCTGCTTCGGATTAGGCGTTGAATTAGCCATCTTTCTATACATTCTCACATTGTATCTATAAGTTCATTATATTGATTTGGTAAATTTAAAGAATGCAAAGCGGAAGAAAGGGTAGTTGGCCATGGTACAGAGATTGCCGTAATTATTACGGGGTTTACGTTTTGTTTAATTAATTTAGGGTATTAATCTAATTGAGTCACTTTTTGGGGCATTTGGCCTAATTTCCTCAAAAAAATAAAGGGACTAAATTAGCCCATCGGTCCATTATTTGAACACACGTGATCATAACATATCCAGTGTAGGTTGGACACGTGATAAGCACGTGCGCCAAAATCATTCATTTGAGAAGGAAGAGGCGTCCTTTGAGATTTACAAAATTATTGACTCTTTCTACATATTCCTCACGACGTCACCATCATTTCTTGCCTGCACGAGCATGCCAGCTCAACTTAACCCCTCTACCACCCCCACACCCAAACCGGTCCCACCTTGGTAAAAATTTAGAAAAAAAAAATCCAAAAACAACCCGGTCCCACCTTGGTAAAAATTTTAAAAAAAATTCCAAAAACTATTGCTCAATATTACTATGTAGGAGTAATGTTACGTTACTAATTTATTATTTAGAGCATGTTTGATACGGTTTAAAATTCAATTAAAATTAATTTTTTGATCATTATTTTACTATTTTAGCCATCATTTTTGAATTCTTTTCTTACAGTTAGGATCCACTTTATCTCTAACGATCAAAAAATCAATTAACAAAATTTTTACCAAACAAGCACTTAATAAAATTTGAATGTATTTTAATTTATCGAAATTACAATATTTTATTTTATATGTAATTGCAATGGTGCCAACTCATTGGACCAGCTTCCACCAGTTTATGCCCATATATTTATTCTATTGCCAACTCTTGATGATCTGGTGGTCGAGATTGGACATTAGTCATTTACAAATATGCCCTTGTTTGCCTGACAGCTGGCCATGTTATATTTTTCAGAGGTGAGGGGATAAAAAGGTCACAAACGAGAGAGAGAGAGAGAGAGAGGTGGTTTTTGTGTAGAAAAATGACAGCTAAAATCACATTGCATTTTGTACTTTTAACATGTTGTCGTGGTATAAAGAAGATGACCCTGTTCTTGTAATGCTATTTAGCGTCAATGGTGTTAAACACTAATTTATATGTCAACATGTCATAGGAGCTATAATTCGTTTTATTTAATTGAACATGTAATTTAATATTACCAGTATTATCATCTAGACTGGTGTTAAGCACTAATAACACTAAATAAATATTACTCGTATTTGTAACTTTTTGAGAAGTGGAAAAGAGGAGCGAGTTTGTCAAAGAAATTTACTTGAATTGGATAGGATTTTATTGGACAATTAATAAATTTCATC
>NC_036248.1:7358645-7373535 GCF_002742605.1 Olea europaea var. sylvestris | reverse complement strand
ATCGAGAGAGAGAGAGAGAGAGAGAGAGAGAGAGAGAGAGAGAGAGAGAGGGTTTGCAATATGACATTACAAGCTAGCAAATTAGTGAAAATTAGGAAATTGAGAAATTGTGCCAGGTAGAAGATTGAGACCACGTTGGTGTCCTCAGCCCAATGTCCAACAGTCTGCCGTTCTGTCTCATCGTTTTTCTCCAATATTATATATATTCCAACACACACTCAAGCATCCCACTCCCCATCTTGTGCCATATATAGATATCCACAGTACATCTCTCTCTCTCTCTCCATATATATTCACATTCAACAAGTTTTTGGGTGAGTGGTTGTTTGGAGAAATCTCTCTGTGTGTCTCTGTGTATATACAATATCTTCAGGCATATACTTCGAAAATGACGATGAGCAACAACAATGGAATGACAAAAGTGTTTGTCGGAGGCTTAGCATGGGAAACTCCCAAAGAATCCTTGAAATCGCACTTTGACAAATATGGTGAGATTTTGGAGGCTGTTATCATCTCCGACAAGGTCACCGGCAGATCCAAGGGCTATGGTTTTGTAAGTAGTAATCTGGTCTAAGCATTCCAGTACCACTGGATCATAATTTTTCTTTATTCTCTTCATTATTATTATTATTATTATTTGAAATATTATGATATTATATATACAGGTTACTTTTAAGGATGCCGAGGCGGCAAAAAAGGCTTGTGAGGATGCCACGCCAATCATCAACGGCCGTCGTGCCAACTGCAATCTGGCGGCGCTTGGGGCCCGCCGCCCCAGGTCCTCCTCTGCGACGCCTCCCAAGCAAGGTAACTTGAATTCTTATATTCTCACAGTTCCTATTATTAAAATTAAGATTTTAAATTTCTTTTTACTTCATTATTTCCATAAATAGAATAATGACTACAAGAAAATCATTGACTAAATTATCATTTTTTAGCTGTTATTATCAAATTAATAATTTTATTATTTTTGGGAAAATAAAATTAATGGAGAATTAAGAATAGTTTTCAACAAAATTGAAGGAGTTAATGGAGTTAATGTTGGACCAAGGGCTACTTCAACAGCACATGCAAATCACGTACAATGGTACTATCCAGCTGGAGCACCGACTCCGCCCCCGTTTCATCATCATCAGCAGCACCATCAAAGTTTTCCTGTTTATGGGTATTCATGTGCTGTCACAATATGATTCGATTGTCCACACAATTATCCTACACCTGCAATTTAAATTACTTTTTACTCATTTTCAGGTATTCTCCAACATATATTGCCACATACATGAATTACAATCATGTAAGTAAATCCACATTCATAAATTATTATTTCTTTTTTTCGAAATCAGGTTTTAATACACATTATCACACTTTTTGCGCATATGCTAATTGTTGTGAGCACGCGAATAAAATTTGGCCAAGTATATTCACGGGCGAAGACGGGGGACAAAAATAAAAAATAAAAAATTGTATACTGGGTTGGTATATTGAAAAAAAAAAAAAAAAATCACCAAAAAAAAATTGAATTTTCAAAAAAAAAAAAATTTAAATTTTTTTTGGGCCTGGCCCCCTCCCACCGCCCCTAACTGTATATCGAATATCAATCAAGATAAATCAAATTTCTGATGCACTTACTATATGACGTGTATATATTATTTGTTATGGGCACCCCATGAGTAAAATGTGCTCATATGTAAATCTATTGAAGTGTAATCGACTTGATCAATGTGCTATCACAGTGACGAAATTTGTCAATATAAATCTTTATAAGATTTATTTATTTATTTAATTTTGATTTTTCTTTACAGAAACATGGGCATTTCTCTCAAGTATATCCAGCCCAGCCCATGATGAACTCAAATGCATTGATGCCTATGTACCCTCTCTACCACTTTCATCAGTCACACGCAGTGGGCCTTCCTGCCCACATTTACTCACCAACCACAGCTGGCCCAATTCCTACAGTCCCGGCCCTGATTTCTAAGACCACATCTCTTGCTGCTCCTAATTCAGGTAAATAAGAGCACGTTTGATTATCGTTAATTGGGGGAAAAAGGGAGTTTTGAAAAGTATTTTTAGGAGAATATGTGGTTAAAAAATAAGGATAAATTTTTGGTAAACATGTGAAATATTTTATTTTATAAATATGTGATCAAAAATGATCTTATAGCAAACCGTAAAATAAATTAATTAGCGTCACACATGCACTAAATAATCTCAACATTGCAATGTATACTAGAAAGTCAAAAAACAAATGGTCCCACATAGATCCACATGGTCAAATAGCAAAATTCTATTTTGAACAGGCTGTGAAATTGCAAGGAATTCCACTTTCATAAAACTTGCTGAATTGATTGTGTGAAAAAATCTATATATATATTTTTAAATAATTTACATCGCTCGTCGTCCTTGTAATTTTGTAATTTCTTCCCAAGATTACGCTCTTTAGTGCACGGATTCCAATTATATCATACTCTTTCTATATGAAAAAGGAATCTTTTCGAGTATGATCTCGAGAAATATCAATCTCTACGTACTCTCAATACACAAAAAGATTTCTGATAACCACAAGAATCTTCGCATCACATGTAAAGCAACAAAGTGACATGAACATGAGCATGTGGGGGTGTGGTATGGTATCGTATGTTATTAAAAAGTTATAAAAATTTAAGATTAGTAATTTATTTCCAAGTGGTACTTTTTTGAGCTGTAACATGTTGTCTCTAAATTCCATATACAGTTTGCTTGGCTGTGGAATAATTATATGGGGGTGCAGGTAGCAGTTGGATGAAGCTTTAAAAAAATGGCAATAACAAGAGAGAGCGATGGCTGCTCAGAAAAAAAATTATTATCAGATCATCTGCAGTGGCTTTTGCTTTTCTTCTTCTCCTTTTTTTTTTTTTTTTTTCGGTTATTATTTTAGAATCAAAATTAATTAAATTTATTCATTACCAATGTCTAACCTCAATTATTTTGTAACATTTTCATGTAATGGTTTCTCATATTTTATGAGATGCCTTCCACGCCTTGATCTTTAACTCAAGCAATTGGCAATAATCAACGTTTTATGTCGATTGTATTACAAATTTTTATGTTAAGTTGATCGCATCAACAAGATAGATGCTTGCTGTCCATATTGGATTTTGGTCGACACTAAGCAAGTCATAAACTTGTACAAATTCCCCGCTACAAAAATGAGTGGGTGACTACAAGAAAAAAACTCAACTGGTTTGGTTTCTTTAAAACTATTTATTTTCAGTGGGCATGTTAGAAAAATAAATATCACCTTGTTTTTAATTAAAAGGTAATTATCACCTTATGTCGAACACATACATATAAAATATGTATTTCATATTTATTAAAAAATATATATATAATATAATATAATATCCAATATAAAATGAGCCATTTACATGATTTGAATAGTATAAAAGATTTAAATCAGACAAACCAATAAGTTTAGATACAGCATTAAACCTCGAAGAAATTATCCATTAAAAAATAAATAAACATGGGAAATGTGGAAATATCGCATAGATGAGGGTATATTTGAAAAGTGTCAACTTTTGAAAATGATTGTGTAAAGGGCAATTATATGCTCACAACATTTTAATTGCACCACATTTTCAATTACCATGAAAGTCATTAGTTTTTGTGCATTTTCGTAGTTATTTCTTCAACGTTTTTCACTAAATTTTTTATATCAACTTTTTGTTAATTGGCACTTCTTATCTCTGATAATGGAAAAAATGACTATGGAATGATATTTCTGGCGTGGACACTTCACGGAGATTCTTAGGTTACAACGCATATGGTGATTCTTGGGTTATAACTCAAGAAATAATTTAAGGCCTGAAAATTTAACGACGATCAATAAAATTATTGTTTTGGTGTCACTCGTATGAACACAAAAAGCATAGCATAGAAATAAATTTTCAGCAAAATCGCAATTTTTTTTTTTTATCTTGTTAAATATTAATGAAATTTAAATTTTATAAATTTTACATAATTGTCAAAATCTCCATGTCAAATTACCAAGAAAAATAATTAATACAGAAAATATCTTGATCCATTGATTTGTATTTCAAATGACGAATCTTGAATTATAATTTTTAAATTTTCTATTCCGGATCTTGAATCTTGATTGTGGATTCTTGAATTCTTCTTCATGAGTTTTGAATGTAAATTGCTTGTTCTTGCTTGTGGGTTTTATGGATCTTTCTTTTCAATAAACTTTATCTATAATTTTTGTGTGCATGGGATTACACAAAGAATGAGAAAATTGTATATGAATTGAGAATCATAACCTTATATATAACTTTCACATATATTTCGTCCATCATGAAATACAATTTTAAAGGAATCCGGTCTCTACACATAATCTCACTCAAATTCTATTTAGATGCCTTAAGCCCAATTATTTAATTCTTTGTTAGATCACTTTAATTTTGAAAAATAGTATTTATACACAATTAATTGCATATGTTGGTTCACATAACAAATTAATAATTTTCCAATATATCTCTGCACAAACTCATCGAACATATAAATAGCCTTGTTGTGTCTCAATGCTGCTTCAAATGGACGTGATTTCACTTTTGAAGAGATTCGACTATTCCAAAACGAAGAAGAAACGGTCACTTGCATGATAAAATGTAATATATTTTCGGAAAAAGAGCTAAAAGATTTTTTTGGGTTCCATGTAAATCAATGATGCTTCCATAGTCAAGGAAGGGTTTTCTTCAGCAACAATTTACAGTGGAATGATATTTCCATCCTGAACAATCTACAGCAGTTCTTGAGTTAATTTCTTGCATGGTTTAGGTGATTCTTGAGTAACGTCTCATAAAAATAAAAATAAAAAATCTAATCATGATTTCAGAACTTGGATGCGAATCATTTCGCCGAAGCACAACGTCTTCTCCTCTGCAAAAACCTTGAAACAATTATGAATTGAAATTTATCAAACACGTAGCCCTCCTTGTGCCTAAATGATACCCGTGCTTCTAAGATGTGATTTCACTTTTGAAGAGATTGGTTTATGCCAAGAAGATCACACGCTTGCTAGATGATATATCCATGTTTGGCGGAGATTAATTAAAATCAGATTCTTAACAATTTTTTTTATTTTTTTATTTTTAATAAAAGTTGATAAAGTGTGTGGTTGAAAAATTGTGGACCTGGTAAAATATATGATTAAAATTAATTATTCACTTTGTTTTTGATAAAAATCTAAATTTTAATTTCTATAAAATAGGGATGTAACTCAACAAAAAGGAGCTAAAAATATTATTATTATTTTATTTTTTTGGGGTTCCATTGAAAGCAATTATGCTTCCATAGGCAAGAAAGTGTTTTCCTTCAGCAACGTTTTATGGTGACGTAGAATTTTTGCCCGAACGGTTCACGGTGATTCTAAAGTTACAACACAAGTTGGCATGGAAAAAAAAATGAAAATTTTGTATATTCACTCAAAATTTTGGTGATGTGTAACTATTTTAGGGTGAGACAGTCAAGAGGACAATCATTTCGGGACAATAGATCTAAAGTCGAGGATATACTTTTAAATCCTAATTGGGTGGGGGTACTTGAAATTGAGTAATATGTTTAAAGGCAATTCCATTCTCAACCTAGCGGAGGTATCAAGGATAGAGTAATTTCATTACTGACGTAGCGGAAGTTACAGAGAAGATGAAAAAATCACACAAAGAAGAAAACTCACGAAATTTTTTATTTCATTCAAATCAATCTGTGGCCTCAAGAGGCTTACAACGTATTTATAGCCAAAAACCTAGAAAATTCGGAAATTAAATAATAATAATAAAAAAAGATTTTTTTTCCAAAAATGGAAAAAATCAAGATAATGACGGAAATTGATAGTCCTAATATTTGGGATTACTCTCCAACAAACGAAATGTAAATCCGAATTTATTTGATTGAGATATACTCAAAATAAGAATTATCAAAAAAGGCAAAAAAAAAAAAAGCCTAAACAAGGGCCTAAACGAAGGAATTTGCCCAAAATTGGTCCTACGTCAAAAGCAAAGCCTTTGAATTTAACTTTTCAGCCTGTTTCCAACCGAATTAGACTCCAAATTCATCAAAAACAGACAACTCCAAATTTCCTCCAAATTATTTTTTCTTGCTCCGATCCCACTTTACCATGAAGTCCAATTCCTTTTGCACCACATCAATTACCTAGGAATACTATCAAAGACAACTAAATTCGTGATGTAGCTGAAACTTATAGAAAATATGAACAAATCTTACAAAGATGAAAAGCTCACATAAATTTTTTATTCTATCAATCAATGCGGCCACAAAGGGCTTACAATACTTTATGCCCCTATTTGTTTCTCATTATTTGTCCATTAAAATGAAAAATATGACTGTTATCCATCATATCAAACCATCATATTTGACTTTTTATCTCTTGTGTGAGATCTGTAACGACTATATTTTTCATTTTCATTTTAACTTTTCAGCCCGTTTCCAATCGAATTAGACTATAATTCGCCTGGATGAGAAAAATTCGCCCTCGAATCTGGCGGAGGAATAACGTCATTATCAGAATTATCACCATGAAATGACACCAGATGCTTGACATTAAAAACGTCGGATGTACGAATGGGCAGCTTTAAACAATATGCATTCGGATTAATCTTCTCAATTATTTCCAACGGACCAATTTTTTTTGCAGCAAGTTTGGTATATTCATGAATACGATCCTTTGTCAACATCGCCCAAACAAAGTCATCAACCTCAAACTCAACATGACGACGTTTAAGATCCGCATCATGTTTATACTTAGTAACAGCCGCCTACAAATGATCAAAAGTTTGTGAATGAACCTGCTGCAACTGTTGAATGAAATCCTCCGCTTTACCATACATTTTAACAGCAGTAGAAGCTGGAACCAAATCAAGAGGACTATGAGGAACAAGACCATACACCACCTGAAAAGGACTAAAGCCTGTACTTCGGTTAACTGCATGATTGTGAGTAAACTCGGCTTGACATAATTTTTGATCCCAAGACTTGACATGATCACCAACCAAACAACGCAGCAAATCACCCATGGAACGGTTCACAACCTCCGTTTGACCATCTGTCTGAGGATGATATGAACTGTTGAAATCCAACTGTGTATTGACCAAACGCCATAAGCTGCGTCAAAAGTGACTAAGGAAGCGAGTATCCCGATCAGACACAATAGAGACAGGAAGACCATGTAGACGATAGACCTCACAAAAATATAGTAGTGCCACATTGATAGCATTTGTAGTCTTCTTGCAGGGGATGAAATGGACCGTCCTGGAAAAACGATCAACCACTACAAAAATAGAATCATATCCACGCTGAGTCCTGGGAAGTCCCAAGATGAAATCCATACTGATGTCTGTCCAAGGTTGGGTCGGAATAGGCAGGGGCATATACAAATCAGCATTCGTCGCTTTTCCTTTAGCAAGATGACATGTTCGACAACGCTCTACGAACTTACCAACATCTTTGAGCAATGAAGGCAAAAAATAAGAAGCCATAACAAGTTGTAATGTTCGATCACGACCCACATGGCCCTCATTATGCAACTCTTGAATTATCTTAAGCCGCAAACTACAATCAAGAATACATAACTAATTTCCCCGAAAAAGAAACCCGTTGACCCACACAAAGTCTGACTGCACACCCTCCTACAATTTTCGAATAATCTGTGAAAAGTATGGATCAATAGCATATAAATCGCAATAGAGTTAAAACTTGGGAACTCTACGCGCAATTCTGTCAAAAGAGTTTGTCGCCTACTCAATGCATCTGCCACTTTGTTAAGGACACCTACTTTGTGCTAAATTACAAAAGGAAACTACTGCAAATAGGCAACCCAAGAAGCATGCCGGGCAGACACCTTATCTTGAGTACCAAGGTGTATAAGGGTATCATGGTCAGTATACAAAATGAACTCCTTCTAAAATAAATAATGACGCCAATGTCGAACTGCCTGAACTATCGCATAAAACTCCACATCATAAATACTATATCGAGACTTAGGGGCCAGAGAGTTTCTCACTGAAATACGCAACAGGACGATTGTTCTGGCTTAGCACACCATCAATTCCAACCTTCAAAGCATCACAATGTAGTTCAAATGGCTGAGTAAAATCAGGCACCACCAAAATTGGGGCAGTTGTCAATTTCTGCTTAATCAGCTGAAAGGATGCCTCTACCTCAGGAGTCCACTGAAACTTACCATTTTTCATTCAATCTGTAATCGGCACCATGATACTATTGAAATGTGGTATGAACCTGCGGTAAAAGGAAGCAAGGCCATGAAAACTTCGCACTTCTGTAATGGTCTTAGGTTGTGGCCACTGACTGATTGCCTCTACTTTGGATGTATCAACTGCCAACCTCTCCTTTGACACCACATAACCCAAGAATACAATACGGTCAGTTAGAAAAGTACACTTCTTCACTGCAGCGTAAAACTCATCCTGCGAAGGACTGAAAGAACTTCTCAAAGGTGCTGGATGTGATCATCATTGTTAGCACTATAAATCAGAATATCATCAAAGTAAACTACAACAAATTTTCCGATAAATGGACGAAGAACTTGATTCATAATCCGCATAAAAGTACTAGGCGCATTGGAAAGACCGAATGGCATGACTAACCACTCGTACAACCCTTCTCTTATCTTAAAGGCCGTCTTCCACTCATCCCCAGATTTGATACGAATCTGATGGTAGCCACTCTTCAAATTGAGCTTAGTGAACGCACAAGCACCGGTAAGCTGATCTAGCAAATCATCCAAGCGAGGAATAGGAAAACGGTAACGGACCGTAATCTTATTAATCACCCTACTATCCATGCATATACGCCACGTGCCATCTTTTGGCGTAAGGAGAGCAGGAACAGTACAAGGACTAAGACTTTCTCTGATGTGCCCATTGGCCAAAAGCTCTTCCACTTGACTGCGCAACTCCTCATGTTCAGTAGGACTCATCCTGTAATGCTCCCAGTTAGATAGAGTAGCATCAGGTACTAAATCAATTTGATGCTAAATATCCCGTAGTGGTGGCAGTCCCTCTGGAAGCTCGTCTGGGAAAACCTCCTAAAACTCTCATAACAGTGGACGAATTCTTTGGGAACCTCCTGTTCAGTATCGACTGACCTGCCTACTAACACATACACTACACTAGATTCTACCATCTCCGTCTCAAATTTTGCTCTGGTTAACAAGTTGGTACTGTCCCCAACTTCTTTTACTGGACTCTTGTCGGGTAGTAACACAATTTTCTTTTCCTCAAACAGAACATTGTACGTGTTGGTGTACCCATTATGCAGCGAGTGTCGGTCAAATTGCCAAGGCCTCCCTAATAACAAATGGCATGCATCCATCTCCACCATATCACACAAAACTTGATCTTTGTAGGTGAGTCCAATGGAAAAGCTGACTAGAGCACGCTGGGATACCTCAACATCACTATCCCTCTTCAATGAAGCCAACTTATACGATTTGGGATGTTTCTCAGTCTGCAGACCCAGCTTCTTAACGACCTCCTCAGCAACCACATTCTCACAACTCCCAGAGTCAATAACAAACTTGCAGATTCGTCCCCCAACAGTACACGTGGACTGGAGGATGTTATTACGCAACCAGTCGCTCCTCTTATCCAGGGGAGTTAAAAAACTCCGCCTCACCACCAATGCTTGCCCCATGTCACCAACAACTAACTCCTCCTCTTCTGCTGCTTCCTCATCATCTCCATTATCAAATACGGGCGCCCCCTCATAATCTCCATACCCATCATCAACAAAGAGTCCTCTACGCGAATTTTTTGGACACTCAGATTGCCTATGACCCACACCTCCGCAAGCAAAGCAACGGATACCGCCCCTAGGACGCGCTGACGGCTGCACAGGATTTGCTTTAGAAGAACCAACTTGACTAGGATTACTAGGACGTGTTGTCTGCTGCTATGGGTTACTGGACGAACCCCATGTGGTGAAAGTCCTTGTATTCCATTTGAACTATTGTTTCTCTATTTGTATCACCCTTTGATGTGCCTCAGAAATTGTCACAGGATCAAACATGTTCAGTGTGTCCTGTATTTGGGGATGAAGACCACCTACATATCGCGACACCAATTGTTCATCCGTTTCCATCACTTCATTCCCAGTAATCAACATGTAAAATTTCGTCGTATAGTCATCAACCGCCTTCATGCCTTGACGCAAATTCTGCAATCTCTGATACATGGTCCGAACATAGTTATAGGGCAGAAACTGCTTCTTCATGTGCTTCTTTAGTTTATCCCAAGATGCAATCTTAACATTCCCTAATCGGGATCTTGTCACTTTTATCTGATACTACCACGTCGCTGCTCGTCCCGAAATCTCGTCG
The DNA here is from genome assembly GCF_002742605.1 of Olea europaea var. sylvestris. Lineage (NCBI taxonomy): Eukaryota > Viridiplantae > Streptophyta > Magnoliopsida > Lamiales > Oleaceae > Olea > Olea europaea. The sequence continues at coordinate 7,363,139 of NC_036248.1, read as the reverse complement.
TAATGAAAGGCACACGTTTTCCAGTAGGAACCTCTTTAAATTCTAGACCTCCTCCATTGCAGTCACCCAATCCAGGAATTCTTCTGGACTTAATCCACCATGGAACTCAGGAATATCAACCTTGAATCCTGATTCCCAACGCCTATTCTCCTTCGGGCTACCTCTTCTTCGTCGGACTGACAGATTTATTGGACGATCAAGAGGCACAAACGAATTTTCATCCTCGGAATCCTCAAGTGGTTGGGCCACAGGCACATGTTGCTGTGGCGCGAGTGCAACAATTTGCTGGGTCAACAACTCCACTTGTTGACGCAATTGTGCGATTTCATCACGTCTATTAACCTCCTCTACTGGGGCTTCACGAGCTGCTGGATGTGTCCTTGGTGGCATGGTGAAGGAACGAACCTCGCTCTGATACCAACTAACATAGCGGAAGTTATAGGGAAGATGAACAAATTTCACAAAAAAGAAACTCACGAAAAGTTTTATTTCATTCAAATCAATATGCGGTCTCAAGAGGCTTATAATGTATTTATAGCCAAAAACCTAGAAAATTCAGAAATTAAATAATAATAATAAAAAAAGATTTTTTCCAAAAATGAAAAAAATCAAGATAATGACGAAAATTGATAGTCCTAATCTTCAGGATTACTTTTCAACAAACAGAATGTAAATCCGAATTTATTTGATTGAGATATACTCAAAATAAGAATTACTAAAAAAGGAAAAAGACCTAAACGAGGGTCTAAACGAAAGAATTTACCCGAAATTGGTCATACGTCAAAGCCTTTGAGTTTAACTTTTCAGCCCGTTTCCAACCGAATTAGACTACAAATTCGTCAAAAAACAGACAACTCCAAATTTCCTCCAAATTATTTTTTCTTGCTCCAGTCCCACTTTGCCATAAAGTCCAATTCCTTTTGCACCACATCAACTACCTAGGAATACTATCAAAGGCAACTAAATTCATGATGTAGCTGAAACTTATAGAAAAGATAAACAAATCTTACAAAGATGAAAAACTCACGAAATTTTTTTTATTTCTATCAATCAATGTGGCCACAAAGGGCTTACAATACTTTATGCCCCCTGTTTGTTTCTCATCATTTGCCCATTAAAATAAAAAATATGACCGTTATTCATCACATCAAACCATCATATTTGACTTTCTATATCTTGTGTGAGATCCGTAACGACTATATTTTTCATTTTCATTCTTATATTAATGTGGCTCAAACGGGATCTATATAGCAAAAATCCTAGGAAAATTCGGAAAAAATTAAATAATAAAAAAAAGATTGATTTCCAAAAATGAAAAAAATTAAAATAATGACTAAAATTGAAAGTCCTTATCTTCAAGATCATCCTCCAATAAACGGAATTCAAATTCGAATTTATTTGATTGAGATATAACCAAAAAAAATAACAAAAAAGGAAAAAACGCATAAGCGAAGGCCTAAAACGAAGAAATTTTCTTGAAATTGGCTCTACATTAGGAGAAAAAGTTCATGAATCCTGTTTATTGGCTCGTTTCCAATCATATTTAACTAAAATTTCGTAAAAAAACGGACAACCTCAAAATTTCTCCAAAAACTTGCATATTTATGTTTGCGCCGATTCCACTTTTCCATGAAGTCTATTTATGTTTGCGCCGAGTCCACTTTTTCATAAAGTTCAATTCCTTCTACACCACATCATAGAGTTACGAAAGGTCGAATAACATTAGTCTTTTAATACGTTGAACAAGGCAACTCGATTAACAATTCAGCAAAAGTTATAGGGATTAATATTGTTATATACTTGAAAAATATGTTGTAGAAGTACGCTCGATCATTAGTCAAGTATATTTGTTAGGAGTCGATAGAGCTTATTCTCCACTAAAATTTATGACTATGAATGAAGCTCGACACCGAATATACAAGGATAGAGTGTCATGGTTTAATTATGTTTCATATTTGACCTTTTAATTTGGCCTCCAATCTTTACCTCTTATTACAAAGTGGTCCTTTTGCTATTTTTTCCTTCTAAAATAAGCGTATGAATGTTATATAAAAAAAAGGTTGAACCCCAACCTTAGGGGCCCCCACTGACCCTGCCCTGAACCATCGTGGAGGAGGTAAATCGCAGGATGTGCCTCCCAGAAACCAGGGTGGAGAGCACATGGATAGGCCAAGGCTGTTAACCCATATGATAACTCCCGCTTGCAACAAAGCCAATTCCACCTTGCGGGGAATCGAACTCTGCACACTGCCGCGCTGAACCCTATCCGCCCTCCCCTTTGCCACTGGGAGATATGCCCTGGGGGTGCGTATGGATGTTATATAAGTTTGACACGAAGTTAAGATAGTAAAAAATGTATAATAAAAGAAAATTGGAAAAAGAATAACAAGGTATTTAGAAAAATACTTTATACGTTATCAAAATCCTAGCTTGCAGTCCTGAAAACAGCACTATAAGGTACTCTTTTTCACTTTAATTCTTAAGTTAATTTTATGGATTGTCAAGATTGTTCGCCCTATAAGTATGCTTAGCTACTTTCTTGAATATATACTCGTATGGTAGATTTATGTTCTTTTTCTACGAGGGTTTATGGTAATTAGCTCAAAATCTTGTCAAGATTAAGCCTTTTTTGGTTTACGAAGTTGAAATTTTGATTCCAATATGGTGACTATGGACGATGAGCACGGAGATGTGGGTCCTACGACTAGTGATATTTCAGAGCCCACCGTGAGCTTAAATGTGCCAAATGAAACCATAATGGAAAATTTTGAACGTGATAATCAAATTAATGAGTCTTATAACGAGGGAGATGGAGATGGAGGGGATACAAATTGTGAAAGTTGTGAGGTCTGACGTGATTGTTGATGGAGTCAGTGATCTTAAAGAGAGTGATTTGGGGTCAGGAGAAGTTGTAGACTTGAGGGATACGCCGGATAACAGAAACGAAGCTGCAACACAAGATTTTCGGGAGGTTACAAATGCTTCAACTGAAGGGACTGAAAATAAGGCTGAGGAAATTGAGGGGAAAGAGACGGCACTGCGTGGACCGAGGCAGACTACAGAAAAAGTAGAGGTTAAGGTTGGTGAGTTCATTGATGGTGGGACCCATGTAGTTTCTGGTTTGGGGTCACCAAGAGAGCATGAGGCTTTGAATCCTATGAATGAAGTTTTGGAGAAAGCAACTGTTATGGGCAGAGAAAAAAGAGTTAGAAAAGATGAAGCATCAGATAAAGATACTGCAAATTGTTGGGAATCTACTTATACATACACAGCGAAATTTAAAATAATTTTCGATTCCCACCAAGAATCGCTTTTGTGTTTAGATAGAAATTGTGATAAGATTGTACCTTTTCCAGATCTGCAATCCTTTTTTTTTTGCTTTTCTTTTCGTTCCATCAATCTTGATTTGCCACCACAGCTGTCCAATTGTCCAGCCTCCAACGGTGATCCACACAGAGAATAAGATTGCAGCTTCTAGGGTTTTCTCTTGTACCAGCAAGAATAATAAAAAATATTTGGACCTCAAACCCTAGCTATGTATTTATATAAACTCAAACGGGCTCGGCCCGGTCCGGTCCAATATTTAATTAATTCAATTAATTAAACCCAGTCTGTGAATTAATTAATCCAATTAATTAATTCGTGAATATAAATAACAAATCCAATTAATTAATTTATCCAACGATTGTTAAATTAACCAATTGGCAATTTGCAATCTTCCAATTCTCTTTTGTGTGCGACCCATTAGGTTCCCTACCACGATGCCTAACGATGTGAAATATTATTTTGATCCAATCAAAATTGATAAATTAAAACACTCTTTTAATTTATCGTCAATTTACACTCGCCGTCCCTGATTGACATCTAACAATGTGTCAGGGCAATACATGTGACGGAAAATGTCACGTGGTATGACAAAACCAAATTCGTTCGTTTACCGTGAAACTATAATCCCTTCGTCAATATGATCCGATCAATTACGAGATATGAAATTGTGTCAATCTCAATCATCAATCATATCTTTCACTCCACTATTAAGTCAATATAAGTCGAAAACTCCTTTTCGACTTATGAGTACACCTTGGCCAAGGATTTCATCATCGACTTAATTGAATGAAACGCAGATCATAATCTCCTACTATCTAAGCGTAACGAATCCTTTATTGATCAATCACAACCTTCATACGATTCTTGACGTACCCGAACGATATCGTATTAGCGGCCTTTTTAGAGCAACATCCAACACCGACAAAGTATGACTGTCCTCATATAAGGTACTATGACGACCTCAAGTCAAAGGACCAATTTCACTACCGAACGTTAGAGATTAACCACTGACACTCATATAGTTATCCATGTGGAATCTCTTGACGGGTCTCCAATGTCTTGTTCTATAACAAAAACATCCACGTGTTCATTTAAGTGTCACCACACTTTAGCTTGTGAGATCAGCTACTTACTTCACAAGTAAGAAATGCCACACGTGATGGTCTA
>NC_036248.1:7293033-7358413 GCF_002742605.1 Olea europaea var. sylvestris | reverse complement strand
ATATAAAAGTATTTATGTCCAAAGTTGATTGGAACTAGGGCATAATACTTACAAACTCCCACTTGCACTAGATCCAATCACTTATATATCCAATATCATAAGTCTACATGACGATCATATTTATACTACGACAACTCTTTATCAGTGGATCTGCAATATTATTAAATGTGGAAATTTGTTCTTCTCTTTACGTCATTTCTATGTATTATCTCTCTGATGAGGTTATACCGTCTTAATACATGTTTGGATCATTGATGAGACCTTAGTTCCTGTGCTTTCACAATGGCTCTATTGTTATCACAATACTGTGATTAACAATATCAGAAACTACTACAAGTTCATTTATGAACATCATGATCCATATTGCAACTCTTTGCTACTTCTGAAGTAACCATGTATTAGGTTTCTACTATTAAATCAACGGTTGCTTCACGTTTGGAACCTTTCCAACATACCACTTAAGAGTAAACCAATTTCTCCATATGAAATCTTCTCAAGATTTCATCTATGTAAATTGGAATGAGTTAAGTAATCTTCTAGATCTACCTCTATAGAACAAGTTGCTTATCCCATATCGTTTATGAATAATTCCTTTAACAACCATTATTTCAACGATTGAAACACAGGGATGTCGTTTTAGGAATACGAAAAATGTTCCCACTATCTTCTTGTAAACACACAATTCGTTTTTCAAATTTGATAAAATCAAACACTTTGACTTTTCATCAAATCTAAGATTTCAGCTCCAAGAGACTTCTCTTAACCTATAGTCACGATATGCAACTGTTGCAAACAAAACCCGAATGGACTTAAGCAAGGCTACAGGAGAAAAGTTTCGCCAAGGTCAACACTTAACCTTTGCTTCTAGCCTTACTTTGTATATATGGATATCCACATCCACATCGACCCTTCCCTTGTAAACTATTTACAAAACCTTACGGGTTTTATTCCATCAGGAGGCTTAACCAAGGTCCAAACCTTGTTCACATACGCCGAGTTCATCTCGAGTATCATGGCCTCATGTTGTCTCTTTTAAGTCAACACTTGACTTTATTTTGTTGCAACTAGCAGGTTCATTATCCTGGATCACTAATACCTGATTAATAAATTCGCACCTTCTTTAAGGTCGAATGATCTTACTAGATTCACACAGAGTTGTCATGTCCTCAGGAGTCTTTACTTCCTGATCCAAAGTATGTCACATATCAGATATGGGATCAAACTCGGATTTATCTACTTGATTAACTATATCTGTGGACTCTTGAACTCTTTCAAAATTCTATTTTACTCCCACTGTCCTCTCCTAGAGTAAACATTTTCTCTAAGAAGACGATGTGTCGTGAGACGAAGACTTTCTTCGTGATAATAGAATTTATATTCAAATGTCTCCTTTGAATATCACACAGATATGTATTTATCGAATTCAGTCTCAAACTTATCCGATTTAAGGCGCTTCAAATAAACGTCATGACCCCAATCTTTCATATAAAATAAATTGGGACTATTGCATTTCCATAACTCGTATGGAGTTCTGTTAACCAATTTAGATGGGACATGGTTTAGTATGTTACATATTGCAATCAATGCGTGACCTCAAAACAATTTTGAGAAATTTGCATGGCTTGTTATTAATCGCATTATATGTAATAATTAACGATTCCTCCTTTTAGATACACCACCTTGCTGCAGTGTATATGAAGGAGTCCACTGCACGAGAATCTCATTCTCTCTTAGATAATCTAAATTTTATCTTTAAGATACTCTCACTTGATCAAATAGGTATCTTTACCTATTTGTTTCTCTAATTCTAGTGTGAATCCCTTGAACTTTTCAAGAATTTCATGTTTGAGTTTTCATCAAGTATACATGATCATTGATGAAATAAGAGAAACATTACCTAGCATCTTTTGACATGAGTCCATATGCATCACTATGCATTAGACCAATAATTATGCTGACCTTTCTTCTTTTCAATTAAAAAAAGATTTGTTTATGACCTTCTCACATAAATTTATGGAGTCCATGCTTGACTCCCAGTGGGTTGGGATCCCATCTATTATATTAAGACCTTGAGTGTACTCAACAAGCCCTAATATAATATTTGGGTAGATACTATTATCAATTGTATCTCCATACAACTCCCAGATCATTAAGCTGACAACTCTTTGTTTTTCACACATCTTATGTGTCAGCTTAACATGCCTCTAAAATTTATCTTCTTGAGTGTACTCAACAAAAGATAAATTTTAGTTAAGTCAAACCCATCATTCAGAAATATCAAATATTTCATAGTGTCAAACATATCCCTAATGGACCAGCCTTGAGTGTTCTCAACAAGCTGAGACGATTTGGGACTCTGGTTTTTCACTATAATGATGGAAGGCGATTACAAATGTGACTTAATATTTTATGGAGGGATTTTGCATTCATGAGTCTCATCAACAACAATACAATCATATATATATATTATTATTATACATCTACTATGCAAATAAATAAATATATATATAACATAAAATAATAGTGTGGACGATAATGGACTTTTACTATCTAGTCTTCCCGAGCCATAAGGAAGACTAGTCGGTCAATTCTTAGGGGGTATAGCATTGAACAGTGTCAATGCACCATCTCCATGGTCTCCACCTCTTCTTTTCTCTTTAATTAGTCCAATTTCAACATATATCCTATACTAGTTGGCACGCAGGCCTAAATGAAATTGGACTCGCAGGCCCATAGTAACAATAATAATAATGGACTCGCAGGTCCAAAATAATAACAATAATAACGGGCTCGCGGCCCAAAATAATTAAGAGCTCGCAGGCCCATAAAACGACAAAATTAAAAATTAACCATTCAACACATCCATATGATCGAATCCATAATCGTCCACTAATAATACATTCATCACATAAATGTATACCTATATAATATCTAATATTATATGCAAATAAGTTTCAAGTTTCTAGCAATTAAGTCGTCTAAACTCTTTTAGACAAATGGATCGGAATAATTAAATAATCAATTAATTATATTAATCGATTATTTAATAAGCGAGCATGTTTAATTAAAATCAAATTTTAATTAAATAACAAATTAGAATCTAACTCTAATTCAACAATTATATGGCGGGAGTCCAACTCTAATTCCAAGAAGAAATTTAGGACGAGTCAATTTAATTAAAATCAAAATTTTAATTAAATACCAAATTAAAGTCCAACTCTAATTCCAAGATCTTAGGGCGAACATGTTAATTAAAATCAAATTTTAATTAAACACAAATTGGAGTCTAATTCTAATCTTAAATAAAATTTAGGGCGAAACAATTTAATTAAAATCAAATTTTAATTAAATGTCAAATTAGAATCCAATTCTAATTTCTAAAATGTCTTCGGGTAAAAAATTAATTAAAATCGAATTTTAATTAAGTCCTAAATTAGAGTCCAACTCTAATTTAAATTGAATCAATATTTTAAATTAGGATAACACTCCTAAATAAAATAAAATTCAATTGGGTCAAAGTTTAATATTTAAGTCAAAATCCAATTTTAACGAAAATATAAAATGTCGCCAATTTTAAATAAAATTTTAATTTGGGTCAAAATTAAATTATGGGTTGAACCCAATTAAAATTAATTTTAAAACCATTTAAAAATTCAAATTCAAAACCATTTTGAAAACTTGCAAATTGACCCAAGTTTGAAATTAACATCGGACCCTTTCAAGATTTAAAATTGCAGAACAAGTCCCTTTTTAAAATATTGCAAAATGACCCATTTCCCTTAATTGCAGTCGGCCCTCCAAATTCCGAAAATTGCAGAGCAGCCCTTTATTTAAAATTGCAAAATCACCCCTTTATTCTTTAATTGTAGGGGGCACCCAGAAATTTCGAAAATTGCAGAGAGGCCCCCGTTTTCACTCCACAACTGAAACCCTAAAATACACCCAAAATTTTTTTTTTCTTCCTTTTTTTTTATTTTAAGTTCCAGGGGGCGACGATCGACGCCGCCCCCTTAATAGCCGTGACGGGAAGTCGTCGTTGTCAAAAGCGGCGGCTTCCTGCTTCAGCAGCAGCGCCTGCGCGCTGCTGCTCTCTTTGTTGCAGCGGCGTGCTCGTCGCCGCTGCAAGCCCTTCATGCCGGCAACGTCGCCGGCTGCCAACCCTTTTTCCATTTTTATTTTTTTATTTTTTTTGCGAAATCAGATTTCAAAAATATGAAAATCGAATTTTCATTAATCGCTAGAAACAAGAAAAATATAACAGTCAACTATTGACTGCACAAATATATTAAACAATTTCTAACAAATACAAAGTAGGCTCTGATACCACTGTTGAGAATCTACTTATACATGCACAGCGGAATTTAAAATAATTTTCGATTCCCACCAAGAATCGCCTTTGTGTTTAGATAGAAACTGTGGTAAGACTGTACCTTTTCCAGATTTGCAATCCTTTTTTTTTTGCTTTTCTTTTCGTTCCATCAATCTTAATTTGCCACCACAGCTGTCCAATTGTCCAGCCTCCAACGGTGATCCACACAGAGAATAAGATTGCAGCTTCTAGGATTTTCTCTTGTGCCAGCAAGAATAATGAAAAACATTTGGACCTCAAACCCTAGCTATGTATTTATATAAACCCAAACGGGCTCGGCCCGGTCCGGTCCAATATTTAATTAATCCAATTAATTAAACCCGGTCCGTGAATTAATTAATCCAATTAATTAATTCGGGAATATAAATAACAAATCCAATTAATTAATTTATCCAACGATTGTTAAATTAACCAATTGGCAATTTGCAATCTTCCAATTCTCTTTTGTGTGCGACCCATTAGGTTCCCGACCACGATACCTAACGATGTGAAATATTATTTTGATCCAATCAAAATTGATAAATTAAAACACTCTTTTAATTTATCGTCAATTTACACTCGCCATCCCTGATTGACATCTAACAATGTGTCAGGGCAATACATGTGACGGAAAATGTTACGTGGTATGACAAAACCAAATTCGTTCGTTTACCGTGAAACTATAATCCCTTCATCAATATGATCCGATCAATTACGAGATATGGAATTGTGTCAATCTCAATCATCGATCATATCTTTCACTCCACTATTAAGTCAATATAAGTCGAAAACTCCTTTTCGACTTATGAGTACACCTTGACCAAGGATTTCATCATCGACTTAATTGAATGAAACGCAGATCATAATCCCCTACTATCTAAGAGTAACGAATCCTTTATTGATCAATCACAACTTTCATACGATTCTTGACGTACCCGAATGATATCGTATTAGCGGCCCTTTTCAGAGCAACATCCAACACCGGCAAAGTATGACTGTCCTCATATAAGGTACTATGATGACCTCAAGTCAAAGGACCAATTCCACTATCGAATGTTAGAGATTAACCACTGACACTCAGATAGTTATCCATGTGGAATCTCTCGACGAGTCTCCAATGTCTTGTTCTATAACAAAAACATCCACGTGTTCATTCAAGTGTCACCACACTTTAGCTTGTGAGATCAGCTACTTACTTCATAAGTAAGAAATGCCACGCGTGATGGTCTATCCTTAATAACGATATCCGTATCTCGTTATTACTTACGACCACGGACGATTTAAGATTCAATCAGATGTAATTTGTATCTCACAATCACAACTCCTTGTGATTAACAAATTACGAAGATTTGAATCTACGGACTCTATTATTTATTTAATTGTCTATTAATTAAATAATAGATTTGCCATTTAATTGCATTAATTATATATAAAAGTATTTATGTCCAAATTTGATTGGACCTAGGGCATAATACTTACACAAATAACGTAACTCCAAAAATTTTGGACCATCCTGTAAAAGTTTCTGTTATGGAGGAAGATGGCACGGTGCACAAAGAAGAGATATTGCACTTGGTTTATAATGTTGCAGGTGATGATACATTGGTTACGGATTTTGTACCCTCACATGAGACAACTGATGCAGCTGCTGGCACTGAAGTTGTACCTATTGAAGCTTCCCCGAATGCAAATTGTGAGGTTCCCAATATAGTTCGATTTGATGGAATCAATAAGAATGTTGGAGAAATTGGTTTAGTTCATACTGCTTCAGAGTCCCTCGTCGAAAATGCCCGAATGGAATTGAGTTGCAGTTGCAATATTTTAGGTTCAGACCATGGAACAAAATTTTCAGGTGAAGATGTTTTATCCACGTGCATATTTGTGGTGGTGCTGTTATTGACAGGTTAAATGAGGACTCGATTCTTAAACCAAATGTTTTAGTCTCTAATTCTGAGGATGAGAATATAGTTTTAAGAAATTTTGATAGCATGGACTCTGGGACAGCACATGGTTCAGAGTCTATTAACAAACAAGCTTTTGTTAGTGAAAGAGAAGAAGTTACGACTATGGAAGTTGATAGGGTGCTGGGTGTCAAAGATGAAGGATTGAGTATTGACTTGCAAAGTATGACTTGCTCTTGCAATGACAAAGTCTTGAAGAGTGATGGGAACTTTGAAATCGAAATGGAATATAGAAACAAAATGTCATACAATGAACCAACAGAATCTGCTGATGGAGGTGATAATATTGTGATAAATGAAGATGAGCTCCTCAAGGTTAAAGGTCTAGCGGATACAACAAATAATCAGGTTATCTTAACAGGATTAAAGCTAAATGTCTCAAATACAACAAAATTGACTTTTTACAAGAAATGAAGATATGGCACAAGATGATTCAGGAATGTATACCGACCACCTCTGGTTGCCACAACAGAGGTTGGAGTGATAAATGACCTAAAAGTTGCAAACTCTGACGAAGAAGTTTTGAATAGATATACATTTATCCAAAAAGATGAGAAGGAGATCTTTACTAAAGTTTCATTACAATCTCTATATGAGCGTCCAGATATTGTTAGAATTCTCCCATCTGATACTCCTACCGAGAATATGTATCTTTTGTAGGAAAACAAGTCGCTAGTGGATGAAACCAATTGTATAAATTTTATTCAAATGCAATAGCCGACTATTGAAATTAATAACCATAAGGCAAATGATTTCAATTTATCAAAAAAAAAAATCCGTTTCAGAATTTTTCAACGGCTAAAAAAAATGTTTAGCGACATAAAATCAGAAATTTAAGTTAACTGCAGGATAAAACTGTAAACGATGAATTTGGAAGCTACACACTATGGAACTACAAACTGCATGAGTTAAATAGTAATGCGAAAATAATCTGCAGAAATAACTGAAAATTGAAACTGCAAGGATAAACTGAATCTGTAAAGAAACTACATGAACTGCAACGAAATAAATATGCAGAAAGAAACACAAAATGCAGCAGATTTCAAACCGAGGCCTGTGTGTGCACAGTTTCCTTAAGACAGTTTCGCCCCCTCATCGTAGGTACTGGAGGTTCAGTTCGAGCGGCTGTCTCCCAAGATACAACGGTAACAAGCAGAATCCGAGCACCGCGATCCTACTCCAGCGAACTGCACGTGACTGGAAGGGAACAAAAACTATACTGTATGAAAACTGGAACTGGGAAAAACGACACTGCGTGAAAAACTGGGAAGAATATTTTCTTATGCAGAGAGAAATTTTCGTTCGTGTATTGAACTGTTGGAGTGAGCGTCCCTTATATAGACTGAGTCCTGTCCATTGGAGTCACTGAAGTTACGACATTAACCATTGGAATTTCAGCTTTTCAGTTCTAGCAATAAACATTGAGAGTTTCTACAGTTTAGAAACTCAAATGTCATTGGAGAAAGCCAAACAAAAATTCGCAAAACGTGGGCTCTCCGATGGGGCCATTTTTGCCCCGTTCGGTCCGACATTCGTGTGCGCAGGTCGCGCCTGCACCAAAGTTCAAGGTCCGAGGCCATTTCAATTCGTGATTTGCACCCCCTACGCGCGCACGTGGAGAGAGCTTCTATGCTACACATGATTACACATCTCCAAAGCATAGCCATTTATAAAGTGGTTTAAATTTCCTTGATTTTTCTATGTGGGATAAATGCATTTTTTTCCACAAAACCAAATTCCAATGACCAAATTTGAGCTCCAATTTCTCATTCACCCGATCTTCATTTTTGGCAAATAAATATATGAAATCGATGTTCTCGCGGAGGAGAACACATATCAACTTTGATATTCCACATTGGACCAACATGTCCCATCGAAAATTGTGCCAAAAGTGAGCCGTTCACTCAATTTTTTCCAACAATCCCCCACATGAATGAAAATTGGGAGAGACACGAAACATGAGACACAAGACTTGGTGATAAAGTTCAGAGGTTGAATCCTACATAGGATAGGTAGGTGTTACCCTTTGAACCTTCTCTTGTGAAAGCATATTTACTTTACTGGCTGACCAGTAGACGCGATGTCCTTGAACTGTTCTACCGTTTGTGTAAACGATGATATACCTCACAGAGGATTCTTCCTAACACAATCCAGTTCTCATTGTTATATTCGTTTTTGCCATGAACATAAGCCTGGTTCTGTGAGAGTTCTTAAGAATTGAGCCCCACACAATTCTTTTAGAAGCGACCCCACTTCTTTCTCACATAGGTAATTTCTTCTTACAAGTAACCCGCATTACTTGGCTCGATTTATGACGCATAAGAATCATTAAAAGCCTATTACTTAACCTTCAACCTTACGGGCATCACTGTTATATCATAGGAATGGACAGGAGGTAATACCCCCACAGTGATTTTATCAAGTATTTATAGTTAGGTTTTCCCATTGAACCTAGATCTTAGTATCTCTAGTCAACTAGGTTGGATTTTCCTTTGTAATGACTTATTCTTTCAAGGGCTTAAGTCTCATTCCTTTTGATGATTTCATGACTAACTCTCTATTTAACCCTTTGGTTAGCGGATCCGCAATGTTATCTTTTGACCTTATATAGTCAATAGTGATAACTCCAGTTGATAGTAGTTGTCTTATGGTATTGTGTCTACGACATATATGTTTAGACTTACCATTATATATGTTACTTTGCACCCTTCCTATTGTCGATTGACCGTCACAATATATGCAAATTGCTGGCACAGGTTTTGACCATCTTGGATTATCCTCTAAGAAGTTGCGCAACCATTCAGCCTCTTCACCACATTTATCTAGAGCTATAAACTCAGATTCCATAGTAGATCTGGCTATAACCGTTTGCTTAGAGAATTTCCACGATATGGCAGCACCACCCAATGTGAACACATATCCACGGGTGGATTTTGAGTCTTTTATATTAGATATCCAATTAGCATTACTGTATCCTTCAATGACTGCTGGATATCTAGTATAATGTAGTTCATAGTCACGAGTATATCTTAAGTACCTTAGTACTCTTACAATTCCTTTCTAGTGATCAGTTCCTGGATTACTCGTATATCTACTCAGTTTACTGACTGTGTAGGCTATGTTTGGTCTAGTACAACTCATTAAATACATTAGACTTCCAATAACTCTCGAGTATTCTACTTGAGAGATAATTTCTCCTCTATTTTTAGACAAATGTTGACTTATATCTATTGGTGTTCTAGCCAAGCCAGTATCATCCTTATGGAATTTTTCTAAAATTTTGTCCACATAATATGACTGACTTAGAACAAGTCCATTTGATGTTCTTGAGATTTTCACTCCAAATATAATATTAGCTAAACCCATATCTTTCATATCAAATCTCGAGTTTAACATATCTTTAGTGGATTCAATCATCTTCTTGTCACTACCAACAATAAGCATGTCGTCAACGTAAAGACATAAGATGACATATCCATCTTTAGTGTCTTTGACGTAAACACAATTGTCACATTCATTGATTTTAAATCCACTCTCAATCATGACATTGTTAAATTTTTCGTGCCATTGTTTTGGTGCTTGTTTTAAGCCATATAGTGACTTTACTAGTTTACAAACTTTCTTTTCCTGTTCTGGTGACGAAAACCCCTCAAGTTGTTCCATGTAAATTTCTTCTTCTAAATCTCCATTTGAAAAGGAAGTTTTAACATCCATTTGATGTACTTCAAGATTTTGCAAAGCGACAATCGCAAGTATCATCCTAATAGATGTTATTCTCATCACTGGAGAATACGTATCAAAGTAATCAAGGCCTCCCCTTTGTTTGTAGCCTTTAATTACTAATCTGGCCTTATACTTCTCGATAGTTCCATCTGCTTTTATTTTCCTTTTGAAAATCCATTTGTAGCCTAGTGGTTTGCTCCCTGGAGGAAGATCTACTAGCTCCCATGTATGATTTTGCAGTATGGAATCTATTTCACTTTCAATGGATTCTTTCCATTGAGGTCCTTCCGAGGAATTCACTGCTTCTTGATAACTTTGAGATTCACTCTCTAGCATATAGGTCAGAAATTAGGATCATAAGATTTTTCTGTCCTTTCCCGTTTGCTGCGTCTAACCTCAGTCTGCTCTTCTAATTCTTCGTTCTGACTATTTTCAATAATTGTCTTATATGTTTGTTTAGAGGAGCTTGCTTCCTCTTTGGATTTGTATGGAAATACTTCTTCAAGAAATGTAGCATTCCTTGATTCCATTATCGTATTTTTGTGTATGTCTGGAATTTTCGAATCATACACAAGAAAGCGATACGCACTGCTATTATGTGCATAGCCAATGAAGACACAGTCTATAGTTTTCGGGCCTATCCTTACCTTCTTTGGTGGTGGAACAGCTACTTTAGCAAGACACCCCCACACTCGCAAGTGTTTATAGGTAGACATTCTTCCTTTTCATAACTCATAAGGGGTCTTTTTCGATTTCTTTCGGGGCACCTTATTTAAAAGGTAATTTGCTGATAACACAACTTCCCCCCACATGTTCTGAGGTAACCTAGAACTTACGATCATTGCATTCATCATCTCTTTTAAGGTACGATTTTTCGTTCATCAACACCATTTTGTTACGGTGAATAAGGGGCGGTGGTTTCATGTATGATTCCTTGTTATGCACAGAATTCAGCAAATGGTGCTTCATACTCACCATCTCGATCACTTCGCAGCACCTTAATTTTCTTATCAAGTTGATTCTTAACTTCATTCTTATAGAGAATAAATTTCTCTATAACTTCATCCTTACTTTTAAGCAGATATATATAGCAGTATTTTGTGCTATCGTCGACAAAAGTAATAAAATATTTGTTGCCACCTCTTGTTTGTACAAGTTTAGATCACACACATCACTATGAACTAAATCTAGTGGTTCTGTGTTCCGTTCAATTGATTTAAACGATGACCTTGTCAATTTTGTTTCAACACAAGTTTCACACTTATGTTTGGAACCGTTATTGAACTTAGGTATGCAATTAGAGTTAACTAGTCTTCGTAAAGTATCATAGTTAACGTGTCATAGTCTACCATGCCACAAATTGGAAGACTCGAGCAAATAAGCAGAAGAACTTACTTTATTCATTTTTGGTTTCACAACCATTACATTGAGTTTAAACATACCGTCAGAAACATAACCTTTTTCGACAAACATTCTACTTTTTCACAGAATGACTTTGTCTGACTCAAAAATAATGCAAAAATCATGCTTATTCAAAAGCGACCCGGACACTAAATTCTTGCGAATTTTCGGCACATAAAGCACGTTGTTGAGAGTCAACTCCTTTCCCGAGGTCATCTTCAGAACCACTTTTTCTTGACCCTTGATTTCAGAAGTTGTTGAATTTCCCATGAACAACTTCTCCCCGTTCTCAATAGTTTCGAACGTATCAAACATCTCTTTATCAGAACATATATGTCTTGTAGCACCGGTGTCAATCCACCACTCTTTAGGGTTTGAACCCACCATGTTTACTTCAAAAATGACTGCTGCGAAATTCAGCTTTGACACATCTTATGCCATGTAGTCAACCACGTTCGCTTCTTTCTTCTTCTTCGGTAATCTGCACTCCGAAGACTTGTAACCCATTTTGTCACAATTGAAGCATTTCCCTTGGAATTTCTTTTTGACAATTCTACCTTTCGGTCTTTGCTTGGTTCTTTTGCCACCGGATGACCCAGACTTATTTTGTAGTTCTTATTACTTTGACCAAACTCCACAACATTGGCTTTGGCCACACCAAGATTGAACCACTTCTTCTCAGAACTCTTGTTGTCTTCTTCGATTTGAAGTGTAACAACGAGTTCTTCGACGTTCATTTCCTTTCGTTTGTGTTTCAAATAGTTCTTGAAATCTTTCCACCAGGGGGGCAATTTTCTATAATTGCAGCCACTTGAAAAGTTTCAGTCAACATCATTCTTTCGGCATGAATTTCGTGAAGGATCACTTGGAGTTCTTGCACTTGACTGATAACAGTTTTGGAGTCCACCATCTCATAGTCTAGGAATTTGTCGACTATAAACTTTTTAGCCCCGACATCCTCAGTTTTATATTTCCGGTCCAAGGTCTCCCACAATTCTTTAGCCGTTTTAATGGTGCTATACACATTGTACAGCGCATCTGCTAGGCTGTTCATGATATAATTTCGGCACAGAAAGTCCGAATGCTTCCAAGCATCAAGTGCACTCAATGCTTGCACATCTCCCTCGCCCTCATTAAGTTCTGGAGTAGTTTCAGTCAAGAATCTCGCAAGATTCAAGGTGGTCAAGTAAAAAAGCATTTTCTGCTGCCACCTTTTGAAATTCAAGCCATTGAATTTCTCCGATTTTTCTCCATGATTAATCGGAACAGTTACAGTTTGGCTCACAACATGACTTGGCATTCTAGCCACAACGGAGCTTGGCCCTTGAGCCACATTAGAACCCTCAGCCTGATTTCCAGCGGGAATATTTTGGGTCACATCCATATTGTTCGATTCGGTTGTCATTTCTGAAAACAAACCAAATATTAGTTCCAAGAAACTACAATTCAATTAAACCAAAAAAAGACTCTTGTTTTTTAAAACCAACTATTAGTTCTATGTAACTAAAATTCAGTTAAACCAAAAATCAACTCTTGTTTTTCGAATTCAGGAACTGTCTTAAGCTTGTAGGAAAACAAGTCGCTAGTGGATGAAACCAATTGTATAAGTTTTATTCAAATGCAATAGCCGACTATTGAAATTAATAACCACAAGGCAAACGATTTCAATTTATAAAAAAAAATTCCGTTTCAGAATTTTCCAATGGCTAAAAAAAATGTTTAGCGACATAAAATCAGAAATATAAGTTAATTGCAGGCTAAAACTGTAAACGATGAATCTGGAAGCTACACACTATGGAACTACAAATTGCATAAGTTAAATAGTAATGCGAAAATAATTTGCAGAAATAAATGGAAACTGATGCGAAAATAATCTGCAGAAATAAATGGAAACTGAAACTGCAAAGATAAACTGAATATGCAAAGAAATTACACGAACTGCAACGAAATAAATTGCAGAAAGAAAATACAAACTGCAGCAGATTTCAAACCGAGACCTGTGCGTACACAGTTTCCTTAAGATAGTTTCGTCCCCTCACCGTAGGGCTGGAGGTTCAGTTCGAGCGGCTGTCTCCCAAGATACAACGGTAACAAGCAGAATCCGAGTACCGCGGACCTAGTCCAGCAAACTGCACGTGACTGGAAGGGAACATAAACTACACTGTATGAAAACTGGAACTGGGAAGAATATTTTCGTTAGTGTATTGAACTATTGGAGTGAACGTTCCTTATGTAGACTGAGTCCTGTCCATTGGAGTCACTGGAGTTTCAGTTCCGACGGGGCCATTTTTACCTTGTTCGGTCCAACATTCGTGTGCGCAGGTTGCGCGCGCACCCAAGTTTAAGATCCGAAGGCCATTTCGATTTGTGATATGCACCCCCCTGCGCGCGCACGTGGAGAGAGCCTCTATGCAACACATGATTACACATCTTCAAAGCATAGCCATATATAAAGTGGTTTAAATTTCCTTAGTTTTTCTATGTGGGATAAATGCATGTTTTCCCATAAAACCAACTTTGAGCTCCAATTTCTCATTCACCCGGGTCTCATTTTTGGCAAANCCACAAATTGGAAGACTCGAGCAAATAAGCAGAAGAACTTACTTTATTCATTTTTGGTTTCACAACCATTACATTGAGTTTAACCATACCGTCAGAAACATAACCTTTTTCGACAAACATTCTACTTTTTCACAGAATGACTTTGTCTAACTCAAAAATAATGCAAAAATCATGCTTATTCAAAAGCGATCGGGACACTAAATTCTTGCGAATTTTCGGCACATAAAGCACGTTGTTGAGAGTCAACTCCTTTCCCGAGGTCATCTTCAGAACCACTTTTTCTTGACCCTTGATTTCAGAAGTTGTTGAATTTCCCATGAACAACTTCTCCCCGTTCTCAATAGTCTCGAACGTATCAAACATCTCTTTATCAGAACATATATGTCTTGTAGCACCGGTGTCAATCCACCACTCTTTAAGGTTTGAACCCACCATGTTTACTTCAAAAATGACTGCTGCGAAATTCAGCTTTGACACATCTTATGCCATGTAGTCAACCACGTTCGCTTCTTTCTTCTTCTTCGGTAATCTGCACTCCGAAGACTTGTAACCTATTTTGTCACAATTGAAGCATTTCCCTTGGAATTTCTTTTTGACAATTCTACCTTTCGGTCTTTGCTTGGTTCTTTTGCCACTAGATGACCCAGACTTATTTTTGTAGTTCTTACTACTTTGACCAAACTCCACAACATTGGCTTTGGCCACACCAAGATTGAACCACTTCTTCTCAGAACTCTTGTTGTCTTCTTCGATTCGAAGTGTAACAACGAGTTCTTCGACGTTCATTTCCTTTCGTTTGTGTTTCAAATAGTTCTTGAAATCTTTCCACCAGGGGGGCAATTTTCTATAATTGCAGCCACCTGAAAAGTTTCAGTCAACATCATTCTTTCGGCATGAATTTCGTGAAGGATCACTTGGAGTTCTTGCACTTGACTGATAACAGTTTTGGAGTCCACCATCTCATAGTCTAGGAATTTGTCGACTATAAACTTTTTAGCCCCGACATCCTCAGTTTTATATTTTCGGTCTAAGGTCTCCCACAATTCCTTAGCCGTTTTAATGGTGCTATACACATTGTACAGCGCATCTGCTAGGCTGTTCATGATATAATTTCGACACAGAAAGTCCGAATGCTTCCAAGCATCAAGTGCACTCAATGCTTGCACATCTCCCTCGCCCTCATTAAGTTCTGGAGCAGTTTCAGTCAAGAATCTCGTAAGATTCAAGGTGGTCAAGTAAAAAAGCATTTTCTGCTGCCACCTTTTGAAATTCAAGCCATTGAATTTCTCCGATTTTTCTCCATGATTAACCGGAACAGTTACAGTTTGGCTCACAACATGACTTGGCATTCTAGCCACAATGGAGCTTGGCCCTTGAGCCACATTAGAACCATCAGCCTGATTTCCAGCGGGAATATTTTGGGTCACATCCATATTGTTCGATTCGGTTGCCATTTCTGAAAACAAACCAAATATTAGTTCCAAGAAACTACAATTCAATTAAACCAAAAAAAGACTCTTGTTTTTTAAAACCAACTATTAGTTCTATGTAACTAAAATTCAGTTAAACCAAAAATCAACTCTTGTTTTTCGAATTCAGGAACTGTCTTAAGCTTGTAGGAAAACAAGTCGCTAGTGGATGAAACCAATTGTATAAGTTTTATTCAAATGCAATAGCCGACTATTGAAATTAATAACCACAAGGCAAACGATTTCAATTTATAAAAAAAAATTCCGTTTCAGAATTTTCCAACGGCTAAAAAAAATGTTTAGCGACATAAAATCAGAAATATAAGTTAATTGCAAGCTAAAACTGTAAACGATGAATCTGGAAGCTACACACTATGGAACTACAAACTGCATGAGTTAAATAGTAATGCGAAAATAATTTGCAGAAATAAATGGAAACTGATGCAAAAATAATCTGCAAAAATAAATGGAAACTGAAACTGCAAGGATAAACTGAATATGCAAAGAAATTACACGAACTGCAACGAAATAAATTGCAGAAAGAAAATACAAACTGCAGCAGATTTCAAACCGAGACCTGTGCGTACACAGTTTCCTTAAGATAGTTTCGTCCCCTCACCGTAGGGCTGGAGGTTCAGTTCGAGCGGCTGTCTCCCAAGATACAACGGTAACAAGCAGAATCCGAGTACCGCGGACCTAGTCCAGCAAACTGCACGTGACTGGAAGGGAACATAAACTACACTGTATGAAAACTGGAACTGGGAAGAATATTTTCGTTAGTGTATTGAACTATTGGAGTGAACGTTCCTTATGTAGACTGAGTCCTGTCCATTGGAGTCACTGGAGTTTCAGTTCCGACGGGGCCATTTTTACCTTGTTCGGTCCAACATTCGTGTGCGCAGGTTGCGCGCGCACCCAAGTTTAAGATCCGAAGGCCATTTCGATTTGTGATCTGCACCCCCCTGCGCGCACATGTGGAGAGAGCCTCTATGCAACACATGATTACACATCTTCAAAGCATAGCCATATATAAAGTGGTTTAAATTTCCTTAGTTTTCCTATGTGGGATAAATGCATGTTTTCCCATAAAACCAACTTTGAGCTCCAATTTCTCATTCACCCGGGTCTCATTTTTGGCAAATAAATACATGAAATCCATGTTCTCGCGGAGGAGAACACATATCAACTTTGATATTCCACATTGGACCAACGGGTCCCATCGAAAATTGTGCCAAAAGTGAGCCATTCACTCAATTTTTTCCAATATCTTCCCACCAAAGGCAAAGAATCAAAGATAGAGACAATTCCTGTGCAAATGGCAGATGATGATGTTATGGTAAATGATTCTACTTTTGGTACTGAATTTCGGATTGGGAACTTTATTGAAGAGAATAGATCCATTCAAGATAAGAAACAAGGAGATACCGTCCTAATAACTGAACAGATAACCCATGGACTTGATAAGGACAAGATCAAGAATCGTGTAGTCCATGATGCTATATCAAATGAAGGGACTAGCATAGAGGTTGTTTCTGATGATACTGTTATAACTGGATTAGAAGTTGTTGTTGGTCCCTCTCCTTTATATGGTCAGAGTAATTCTGACTTCCTCTTGCCAGAGGCAAATGAACTGTTGAAGATGCCCATAGCCATTGATGATATTTCTCTAGTAGATGGAAATCACATTGAGGCAAATTACGTATCTGATGTGGTTTCTGCTGAAGGAGTTAATCAGGCTATTGAAGCAGAAGATGGATCCAACATTATAAGTGGCAATGATATTTTAATGAGACATGCTTCTGAGCCAAAATTTATGAATGAGCAGCAGGAAAGAGAGGACGATGAAAAATGTCATCAAGTGGAGGAAGATGATTGTAAGGAACCAATAGTAGGAAGTAAAGAACATTCTTCTAAGATCGACCAATCGAAGATATCAAATGATGAAGAGTTGTTGTTGGAATCAAACCCTATTCACCTATTTAATGCTTCCATAATTTGATTTTTTAATGAAACTGTGTTTTATTAAAACACGACTTAATTAGTTTTGACACTTTACTGGATGGCCAACACGTGGACTATTTCTAGACGTTGGATTAAACCGTTTCATCTCACTTGTGTTAAAAGGCTGGAGCCTTCTAGAACGTCGGTAGAACCCTTCATTTTACTCTCGACTCTAGGGTTTCTTTCAGAGAGAAAAAAGAATTGGCGATCTGAGAGTTTTTATTTTTCTTTGAGTGATTCTTGTGTAAAATCTCTGATTTTATACTAAGTGCAGTAAGATCTTCCTTCGATTGTTGTATTCTGTGTGAATGGTGAAGAAATCTGAGTGATTTCTCTGTTGTATCATTCAGTATTGTTCGAAGGTTTTGTGGGCTGAGATCTGAGTGAATCTCTGTAGATCTGTTGCTGTTCTTGAGAGATAAGTCTCATTTTTCATCTCTCTAAACGTTCTGTAAATCTGTTGCCATTTTTGGCTGTTTAGTGCGATCGAGCACAATCCAAATCTTTGGATGCTCAACGGGAAATGTAGGCGTTAGATGTGGTCGTCGAACCTCCGGGGCTTAGGCTGAAATAATTCCTTTGTGTTCTTTTAATTTTCTGCAATTATTTCTGTTCGACTGAGGTTTTCTTGTCCTGAATTTTAATATTGTGTGATCCTGTCCTTACAGTGATACCAGAGCCACGGCCAAAGGAACAAGATACCTGGATCTTAGAGAAATTGGTGGACCTGCAACGGTCTTGAATCTTTGGAACTGCTAAAAGGCAGATTGAGAACAATACGAGTTATTCAACTCGCTTGGTGAGATCTTTTTTAATTTTCTGTAAATTAATTTTTAGAAACCTAAGTTTCATAAATTTTTCCTTGATTTTTTGGTGCACCGTTGAAACGCCCTTGAGACTAATCTTTGTCCAGTGGCTCCTACGAGACCCCTAGAATTCGAGATAAATCAAGTACGGGTGTGCACTTGGAGAATCTTGTTGGAGAGAATGTGAAACCTTGAATTCAGTCTTTGTGATTGTTGTCTGTTAATTGATCTTGCCTATTTTCTTCCAATTTTGCGAGAATTGTGAAACTTTGTACTACTGTGTGTTTTACTGTATTTCAAACTTGATACAAATTGACTTTTCTTGACTTCTTGGATAAACTACTGTGAGTCCAAATTGATCTTGTATGAAAATTTGTCTGCACCATGGCTACTGCTAAATTTGAAGTTAGTCAGTTTGATGGCAAAATTGATTTTGATATGTGGAGTCAGAAAATGAAAGTCATTTTGATGCAAATGAAATGTGCCAAGGCATTAGATGATTCATGGCCTGAGGGTTTAGCACTTAATAAGAAATTTGAACTTGAGGAAATTGCTTGGAGTATCATATTTCTGTATTTGTCTGATAATGTGATCAGAGAGGCAGGTGAAACTACTACTGCCTCTGATCTTTGGGCCAAACTTAAGGCTAAGTATGAGACCAAAACCACTCCAAACAAATGTTTTCTTCTAAAACAATTTTTCTCCTTTCAAATGGATCCTGCAGTTGTCATAGAAGAGAACCTTAGTAGGTTCACAAAACTTACCCAAGAATTGGCCAATTGTGATGAAAAACTTTCAAATGATCAATTGGCTGTAGTTCTGTTAAACTCCATAAGTGACAAGTATAAGGACATTAAAGTTGCCCTTGAATATGGTAGGGAAGAACTCACTGTTGATGATATAACCAATGCTTTAAGAAATAAAGCTTTAGAAATTAAGGCTGAGTCAAGTAACAGTTATACTAGAACTAGTTTCTTAATTAAAGGAAAATCTTTTGAAAAACATACACAAAATTTTAAGTTTTCAAAAACTAATAGAAGATGAGTTGACAAAAGTAAGACCAAAAATAATGCAAAAGGTAAAAAATGCTATTATTGTGATAAGTTTGGTCATTTTGCAAAAGATTGTTTTAAAAAGGAAAATGATTCAAAAAAAAAGGGCATTGATGGAAGTAATGCACTGGCCTATGATAAAACTAAAACAGAGAATGGTTTTGTATTAGTAAGTGTTGAAAAATGCCTAAGTAATGAATGGATACTTGAATCGGGATGTTCTTTTCATATGTGCCCCAACAAAAACAGTTTTATAAATTTAGAAAGAACCAAAGGGGGACAGGTTATAATGGAAAACAACTTTGCTTGTAAAGTGAGTGGAATTGGGACTGTCAAATTATTACTAGAAAATGGTAATGTTTTGTTTCTAGAAAACACAAGACATGTCCCAGATTTGAAAAGAAACTTAGTGTCCTTAGGAATGTTAGATGAGAAGGAGTTTAACATAATTATGGGTTAAGGACATATATAAATTCTTAGGGGAAATGACTTTGTCACTTCAGCCCCTAAGAGACATGGCCTTTATTGTCTGAATGCAAAACCTTTGCTTGGTTTAACTGCTTCTGTTGTATTTGAAAATTTTACTTTGGCAAAAATGTGGCATAAAAGGCTTGGTCATATTGGTAAAAAGGGTTTAAAAATTTTGCATTCAAAAGGTGTTTTTGGAAAACATAATCTTGGTGATTTTGACTCCTGTGAACACTGTATTTTGGGAAAGCAGGCCAAACTTCCTTTTCAAAGTGGAATTCATAAGTCCAAACAAAGACTTGAGTATTTGCATGCTGATTTGTGGGGTCCTACTTCTGTCTCCACTTTAACTGGTTTTAAATATTTTTTACTAATAGTTGATGATTTCTCAAGAAAAATTTGAATTCATCTACTAAAGTCTAAAGATGAGACATTTTTTGCTTTTAAGGACTGAAAAATTCAAGTTGAAAATCAGATTGATCTTAAAATAAAATATTTAAAAACTGATAATGACTTGGAATTTTGTAATTCTGAATTTGATAATCTTTGTAAGGAATATGGCATCATGAGGCACAAAACTGTTCCACACACACCACAACAAAATGGAATGGCTGAAAGAATGAATATGTGTTAAATAAAGTTAGATGCATGCTATTATGCTCTGAACTGCCTAAAATGTTTTGGGGTGAAGCAGTTAAAACTGCAGTTTATCTTATTAATAGAAGTCCTACTAGTGCACTAAGCTTTGCTATTCCTGAAAATGTGTGGTCTAATAGTCCTGTAAATTACTCTTATCTGAAAATATTTGGTTATGCTGCCTATGCTCATCAAAATGTTGGTAAACTAGAACCAAGGTCATTAAAGTGTGTTTTTTGAGTTATGATGAACATGTTAAAGGGTACAGATTATGGGTTAAATCTAAAAAAGGTTATAGAGTAATAATTAGAAAGGATGTGGTTTTCAATGAATCCTTGATGCCATGTCTTGAAGGAAAAGAAGATAACTTAACTGAAAAAAATATTCAAATTGAGGTGGAGCCTTCCTGCAGTAACCAGAGTATTTCTGTAACTACTACAGAAGAAAATGAAAATGAAGAACATGTTATTTTACCTGAAACTGAAGATGAAACCGAACATGTTGAAGAGGCTGATTCTGCAACTCTTCCCCTTGATGAGTATCAATTCACAAGAGATAGGGAGAGAAGGCAAATCAGACCTTCCACTAGGTTTGATAGTGACACCTTTGTATCCTTATTTACCTATCAAGACCTCACTGAAAATGAGGCAAACACTTTTGAAGAAGCCATCGAATGTAAAGAAAGAAAAAAATTGGAAAATGGCCATGGAAGATGAAATATCTTCACTCCTTAAAAATAAGACATGGATTCTAGTTGATAAACCCAAAGGACAAAAATTAATTGATTGCAAGTGAATTTACAAAATAAAATCTGGAGAAGGTGATGATAAAAACATAAGATATAAAGCTAGACTTGTAGCAAAGGTTTCACACAAAAAGAAGGTGTGAAATTTTTCCCCTGTTGCTAAGTATGTTACTATCAGATGTTTACTTACACTTGTTACACGATTTAAATGGGAACTTGATCAATTAAATGTTAAAACTGTCTTCCTGTATGGAGAATTAGATGATATAATATACATGAGAGAACCAATTGGTTTTGAGAAAGGTGATCCTGAAAACACTGTTTGTTTGTTAAAGAAATCCTTTTATGGCCTAGAGCGGGCACCTAGGCAATGGTACAAAAGATTTGACACTTTTGCCTTGAAACTTGGATTTAAAAGAAGCCAATATGATGCTTGTACTGCAAAGGTAGTGGAGTTGAAAACTCATTATATCTGATCTTGTATGTGGATGATATGTTGTTGGCTAGTTTTGATAAATCAAAAATTGACGATATTAAATCAAAGTTAAGTTCTGAGTTTGATATGAAAGACTTTGGTGCTGCGAATATTGGGCATGCAGATTTGGAGAAACAAGGATAAAAATATGTTATTTTTAAATCAATGTGACTATGTGTCTAAAATCTTGAAAAAAATTCAACATGCATGGTTGTAAGCCTGTAACACTATCTCTTGCTAGTCATTTTAGATTATCTTCTAAATTTTGTCATAAATCTGAAGATAAATATGCCAGAATGTCAAAAGTTTCATATGTTAATGTAATTGGCTCTGTGATGTATTTGATGATATGCACCAAACCTGATCTTGCATTTAGTATTAGCATTTTAAGTAGGTTTATGAGTAATCCTGGTGAAGAACATTGGTATGCCTTAAAATGGTTATTGAGATATCTTAAGGGATCATTAAATTTAGGCTTAATGTTTAAATCAGATAAAAATAGAATAAGTTTAAAAGGGTATACTGATTCTGATTTTGCTGGAAATAGAGATAATAGAAAATCAATCTCATCTTACTTTTATACACTGTGTGGTACTGCTATTTGTTGGAAATCTCAATTTCAGAAAGTTGTGGCTTTATCCTCTACTGAGGTAGAATATATAGCTGCAACTGATGGTGTTAAAGGAAGAATATGGTTAAATGGTTTATTATCTGAAATGGGTTTTAATGATAACCACATTATACTGTTTTCTGATAACCGAAGTGCTATTCACCTAAGTAAAAATCCCATGTTCCATGATAGATCAAAACATATTGATGTTAAATATCATTTTATAAGAGATATAATCTCGAAAGGTGAAATTAAGATTGAAAAAGTTTCCACTCAGTTTAATCCATCTGATATGGGTACAAAAATAATTCCTTTAAACAAATTCTTAAACTGCTTAAAACTTTTATCTGTTGATTCTTTGTGATTCTTATACAGGTACTTGGAGCAAATGAAAAAGACGTAAGATTATGCTCCTGGCTGCACTAATAGCTCAAATTCTGGCAGCAAGGTGGAGATTGTTGGAGTGGAACCCTGTTCGCCTATTTAATGCTTCCATAATTTGATTTTTTGATGAAACCGTATTTTATTAAAACACGACTTAATTAGTTTTGACACTTTACTGGATGGCCAACACGTGGATTATTTCTGGACGTTGGATTAAACCGTTTCATCTGACTTGTGTTAAATGGCTGGAGCCGTCTAGAACATCGGTAGAATTCTTTATTTTACTCTCGACTCTAGGGTTTCTTTCAGAGAGAAAAAAGAATTGGCGATCTGAGAGTTTCTGTTTTTCTTTGAGTGATTCTTGTGTAAAATCTCCGATTTTACACTAAGTGCAGTAAGATCTTCCTTTGATTGTTGTATTCTGTGTGAATGGTGAAGAAATGTGAGTGATTTCTCTGTTGTATTATTTGGTATTGTTCGAAGGCTTTGTGGGCTGAGATTTGAGTAAATCTCTGTAGATCTGTTGCTGTACTTGAGAGATAAGTCTCATTTTTCATCTCTCTGAACGTTCTATAATTCTGTTGTCATTTTTTACTGTTTGGTGCAACCGAGCACAATCCAAATTTTTGGATGCTCAACGGGGGATGTAGGCGTTAGATGTGGTCGCCGAACCTCCAAGGCTTAGGTCGAAATAATTCCTTTTTGTTCTTTTAATTTTCTGCAATTTATTTCTGTTCGACTAAGGTTTTCTTGTCCTGAATTTTAATATCGTGTGATCTTGTCCTTACAGTTGTCATTTGTACACTCAAACCGATCTTGTTATCTATAGCTTCCAGAAAATGAAGGTCAGCTTTCTGTATCTGATCTAGTCTAGGTTAAAGTCAAAAGCCATCCCTGGTGGCCTAGAAAGATTTTTGACCTTGTAGATGCTTCAGAGAAGGCAATGAAATATTACAAGAAAGACTGCTTTTTGGTAGCTTATTTTGGAGATCGAACCTTTGCATGGAATGATGTATTCGAATTAAAGCCTTTTAGGTCACATTTTTCCTAGATTGAGAAGCAGAGTAATTCAGAAGCATTTCAACATGCAGTTGAGTGTGCCTTGGAAGAGGTTTCTGGATGGGTAGAGGCTCTTGATAAGATTGATATATAGACTGTAGAGAATACTGGTATACGTGAAGAATCCAGAAGAAGAAATGGTGTGGATCGATCTACAAAAGCAACTTCCTTCGAGCCCACCAAGCTTTTGGACTATGTGAGGGAATTGGCACCGTCAGTATCTCATGGGGCAGTTCGGCTGGATCTTGTGATTGCCTGGTCTCAGTTGTTGGCATATAGTCATTTTACGGGTCAGCGTATACAAGTTGAATTTTTCTTTTCTGGAGAATTGTTACAAAATGACGCGCACGCATAATTGAGCGATGCAGTGGATGATTCCTTGGGCAAGGCTGCTTCTCATAAACGGTAAGACACTCCGATGGATAGCTTGGAACCAAGGAAGAAGGAAAGAAGCTTCAAAGAAATAATGGGTGATATGGCATATTCCCCAGATGGTGAAGGTGAGTTGGACGTGAAAGATTCAAGCAAGTCAGTTTCCTCATCTTCTGGCAGGAAACGCAAAAATGCCTGATTCTCTTGCTGATGGATCAGATCCTGGTGTAGTAGTTCATGCTGCAAAAGTATATGCTACTATATCTCTAGCACCTAAACCTTCATTTAAAATTGGTGAATGCATCCGTGAGGTAGCAAAAGCCAATTGAATGCAACCACATTGTCAAGTTCAAAAGGCACCATCGATCAAACAAAAATTGACTGTGCCCCACAGATCAATGAATACCATGAAGAGGGAAGTATGATGGTTCCTGTGGAACCTTCTTCTCTAGGCAAGATGCTATCACAACTTAAACTGGCGTCACAAGATCCCAAGTATGGTCATAGCCATTTAAGATCAAATGTTACTTTCTTTACAGGTTTTAGAAGTTCAATTTCTTTGAATCGGCGAGGTAGAAAGAAAAAGGCTTTTGTTACAGGCTTACAGCTGATGGGACTGGAGAATTTTACTTTGATGATGCGAATAACTCTTATTGGATGGACAGGATTGTCCAAAACTAGTCCGGAAAGCAACTTTTGCAGGCTAGGGAGAATGGGGGAAGACAATATCCGCCAGTGCAATATGATCTTGAAAATGTCAGGACTCAGGTTGTAGGTTGCACTCTAGAAAGCGTCATTCCGTGGGAACCATGTAAATGCATCAGACGAATCAAACGAGTATGTTAATAAGAGGAAGCAAGAATCGTTGCATGCGAAACTTGTACTAAACTTTGCAAAGAGAGATTTTCTGCCATCAGAAATCAATCTGACAAGAATCTTCAAGCGTTTTGGGCCATTGATGGAATCAAAGACTGAAGTTGATCGTGATTCTGGCTGTGCTAAAGTCATCTTCAAAAGAGGTTCTGATGCAGAAGTTGCTTTCAGTAGCGCCAGGAATTTCAACATTTTCGGTCCTGTTCTCATTAATTACCAGCTTGTTCACTTACCGGCCACCTCTATACAGTCTTTTCCCCTTGCCATTTATCAAGGCCAGGAGGATGCAACTTGATGCTATAACTCGAAATCTGGTAATTATCTTTTCATGAACTTAATACAGAGGAAAAATGTGGTGCAATCTATTTCTTTATTACCATGTAGCAAAATCAACAAGAGTTTGTTCACTTGACATCTTCTTCTGATTATGAAGAAAGTAAATGGTCCGTTTGGTTTGTGCTTCCGTTTACAGTTTTGAGAACATTTTCAATTTTCTATTTTGAGTGTCTAATATTAAAAATGTATTTAGTTTGTCATTTTGAAAAAAAAACTGTTTCTTACAATAGAAAATTAGAAAATAAGTTTGTATTGGAATTTTGAGAAAAATTGTTTCATGACATTTTATTCCAAATAATATATAAATTTAAAGTTGATAAATCGTACAATTATTTTCGCTACAAAAGTAAAACAAAAACAAATACTCAATCAGTTCCATTTATATAAGTTGACTTTTCTTATTTTTTTGAATTATATAGTCACGTTTCCTGATTGAGAATGTTTTGTTTTGTTTGTTTATTAGTATACCGTTATTTAATTTACCTAGTTATAATCAAATTTTCCCACTTAATCTTGAAATTGTACAAATATAAATAAGGGTAGATTGAGAAAGTTTTTAACAAACATTGCTTTTTCAAGAACATTAAATAAGATTTCTTACTTCGTGTAAAAAAAAAAAAACAGTCTATATAAATGAGACGAAGAGATTAATAAATTTAGTTGGCAAAATCTAGGAAATAAAAAATAAAAAGTAATTACATAGAATGAGAATTTTTATCTTTGTTCATTTAAATATATTTTATAGACTATGATATACCCAGGCGCCCTCCTTTTCAATCACTAAGAAAAAATACCAATCAAAGTCCCAATCATATCTTTGGGGTCTTCCTCCTTTAGTCTCTCAAGAAATAGAACTTCCCTCTCTGGATGGCAGAAGAGAATACCTTCTTTCATAATCGAATAAGACAATGCAGCAGTTCCATTCCTTTGGAATGGCGGGGCGGAGGAAAGGAACATTTCCTTCCTAAGTCCCCCTCGGGGGGTCTATAATAAGTTCATGCCCAGTAGTCTAGTTTGGAAGACCTATCTGTTTCCAAGGAACTTCTTAGGACGTGAAGAGGCTTAGGATGAGGAGTGGTTATTACATTTCCAAGAACGTGATTTGGCTAGAAGTCAAAGAGCTGAGTTGTTGATAGGAATGGAATTTGATGTGTCAGGTTTTGTTGGTTGCCGGAAGTGCTATCTATCGTGAAGGCATGCCCTTGTTCTTTGGTTGGATTGTCTTTGTCTTTGGTACAACGGATCATTAGCAAGGTGCTGCAGTTTGTGGGAAGCACGAGATCCGATAGTTGTGATTCCACTTTCATCCAGTATACCTTATGGGACTTCCTCTCTCTCTCTCTCTCTCTCTCTCTCTCCTTTTTTTTTTTTTTTTTGTTCTCAAGAGAGCAAGAATGCTATGCTATATCACTAGTTGAAAACGCTTCGCTTCGCTTGTTTGATTTGACTTTTATGACTTTTTGTCTTTCTCTCACCAACCCTCGGTCGCCAATCTTGTCTCTTCCTCGGAAAGAGCCGACAAAAAGCACAAAGATAGGCAAGAGCAGCTTAGCTTTGTACACTAATTTGTTAGCCCATTTTGGCTTCCTTCTCCACTAGGCAAAGCACTTAGCAACAGTGAGCAGTCGGTTTCTTTGAAACTGCGGGACGATGGAAAGGAATAGAAGGAAGCTCTCGCGCGAGCCGCGGTGGGCGAAGCGGAGCTTGAGAGTGTGGAGCTCATACACTCGTGCCCCATATCCATGAGTCATGAGCTCACAATCCTGGTCTCTAAGTTTAGTACAAGCATGCGGGGAATCGAAAATAGTATGTTTTT
The DNA here is from genome assembly GCF_002742605.1 of Olea europaea var. sylvestris. Taxonomy (NCBI): domain Eukaryota; kingdom Viridiplantae; phylum Streptophyta; class Magnoliopsida; order Lamiales; family Oleaceae; genus Olea; species Olea europaea. Next base: position 7,331,316 of record NC_036248.1, on the reverse strand, counting down.
CGAGGGGTAACTTTTATCTGTCAATGGAGTGAGATAGCGATTGATGAACTATTATTATTTTTTATAACTTTATTTTTCAAATTTTTATTTTTTACTTTTTAGAATTTATTTTTTTAGAAATTTTATTTTCGACAATATTTTTTTAAGGACTTTATTTTTTAGATTTTATTATTTTTTATAACTTCTTTGTTTGTTTTTTTTTTTTTTTTTTTTTTTTTTTTTCTTTTCTTTTACCGTCAAAACCCAAATATACTTGTACACCTTTCTAAGTAGTTTATATTATGCACTTGAGGTCTAAAAATGGCCTTTCAAACGAAATATGTTACAAGAATGGGAGTTTTTGAAGAAAACCCATGACAAAGAAAACGTTGATTTGGGATCTTATTTCAATTGTATCAGTCATTACATGCAAACAGTATGTTGATTTGGGATCTTATTTAAATTGTATCAGTCATTACACGCAAACGGTATATGTGACATGAGAAAGAGATAGGCTTTTTTCCTTGATAAGTGAAAAGGTTTGCGTAAAAATATTCCCCCATCTATTAGGTTTTGATTTTATAGTCTTGTGATTGAAGCTAATTCTATTAGTCGGAGGATACATTAATGACAGGTATTTATTTGGAAATGTAGGGAAAATGTTTACTGGATTTTAAACTGTTACAGAATGAAGTACTGATGCTTGAGTGTCAATGTCAATCTGTGGATCTTTAATGGTAAAGAATGAAATTAGATTCTCAGGAGGAATTTTTAGACTAATAATTGAGCATCTCCCGAACCACAATGAGAAGATGATGGTGTCACATTTGAACCTCAAACTGTTTTAAGCTTACGGTGAAGAAGCTTTTCGAAAGTAAGCTGATTATTTCGACGATTGATTCACTGACTCAATTCTCTGGTCCAGTAGATCTTGTTTGTATCTGCTTACATGGAAATATCATTTTGAACTCTCTCTCTCTCTCTCTCTCTCTCTCTCTCTCTCTCTCAACAATAGATTTCTGTTTTCTTGGGTCATTTTAGTAGGCATCGAAGTAATTTGGCAGCATTCTTGCTTTCCTTGAAAGTTTTTAGAGAAGGGTAATTTTCATGCTTGAAGTCTGCACAATGAGTAATTACATGCACCTAAAAGATCAGTTAAAAATTGTTTTCAACAGAAATAGCTTTGTCCAGAAAGATACAATCGCCTCTCGTAAATTTGACCTCTCCTTCGAGATGAGGTAAATAGCGTTGAAAGAACAGTCCTTGAATAAGATCGTTAGAGGATTTGCTTTTATGGTGTCATTAATTTCTTCTGGATCTTGATTTGATGGCAGTGCATATGCCCTAGAAATCAAGCAAAAGGAAGTAATGATTTTTTAAAATTTTAACCATAGATAGATTATAATAAAAAAATAAAATAAAATTTGAGGATGTGTTGGAAGTTGAAATGGAAGAAAAGTTGGCGTTGGTAATTTTTTGTATATTATTTTATGTTGTCCGTATAGTATGTGCAATGCATGAAGAATAGGAGGAAAAGATGGATAGGATCCGAGAATAAACGCAGTCGTTTAGGGCAGTTGCAAATCCGAGTCATAAGTAAGAGACACGGTACATGTTGACAAGTGTGCAATTGAGATTACACGTGTTCCTATTTCCACTCTTTAATAGTTGTTTCTTACTTTTGTTACCATTTCATCCATTTCTCTCCTTCTCAATAATCAATCTTGATGGGTTCGGAAACATTCCTTGAAGTGATATTGGCAATACTGTTACCACCCGTTGGGGTCTTCCTGCGTTATGGCTGCGGGGTAATTAATTGCTTCTCTCCTTTTAATTTAATTTTAATTTTTTGGTTCCCGTTCTCTGCGTCAATTCGAAGATTTAGTCTATGTTTGACAATCATTAAAACAAATCATATCTTCTACAAGCTAGCCTGACATTTTTGTCTATTTTGCCCAATTTATTATTAAAATTTGTTTTGTAAAGTCAAAATTTAAATTTTAACTACATATTTTGTATATTTTATGAGTAATATTCATTTATTCATCGATTATTTTTTGAAAACTAACTTTTGAGTAAAAATAGTCATCGTGTGAAAATGTTAAATGTTTTTTAGTCTTACAATATGTGTTAGATAGTTCTCACTTATATAAAATAAAATAAAATAAAAGTTAATTGTACTGATTCGATCCGAACTCTTGGAATTGGAATAAGTTCGGCAGCTAATCACGAAATTTTGGTGGTCTTCTCTGCAATTGATGTTCGATCCCATGACTCTTTTTTGGTGAATTTTACTCTTCAATTTAGCAATATGTGTGCGTTTCTTGATTATTTAACGTTTAAATAATAATTTTCATCATGTACAAAATAAGATGTGCTCAGTGTCAAAATGTTGAGGACATTGGTTCCACAAATGAAAGATCAAGGACAGGCTGCCAGACTTGTGGAAAGTTGAGATTCTTGGAGGAATTTACCTTAAAGTAAATACAAATTTGTTAATAATAGACAAACAACTTATTATCTATTACCCTCCATTTGAAAAATTTTATAAATCAATTTATAATGATAAAACTTCATTTTCAAACACAATTTCAATAGATTTACAAGTATTATTCGCTTGTATATCACTTATTTTCATCTATTTATAGATCAAATCGTTCATAAATTCTTTCCAAATGGAAGTTTAAAAAACTCTTCCGAACATGCTCTATATGAGGTGGTATAAATTCTTGATTTTGAATCTCCATCTCGTTTATAGAAAAAAAAAATAATAATAATAATAAAATCTTCACTTTACAAAGTCTGCCTGCAAAGTTTATTCAAAAGACAGAGAAATCGATAAATATATTCGTTTATCAAAAGATCAATTTTTTAAATAATACAATACAAACTATATATTATGGAATTAATTAGGTTCGTGATATGAAGTCTAGCATGACCTATCATGGGCGGATGTAGGGAGAACTAGGCTAGGCTACAGCTCGATCCAATTCTCTGCCAATTTAATTTTTAGATTTTTTTAGCTGGAATTTAATTTTTTTTTTTTTAGTCCGATCTTGAATTCATCCCTGCAATCTATTCTAAGTTGGTACATGATATCGAGGGAAATACATGGAAATGACCTAAACAAATAGACCATTTTTTTTCAAAATAACATTTGACTAATTTAGATACCTAAAATACCCCTCCTTTTGAATATTGCATAATAAGTTAATATAATATAGAAATCTTCCATTTTAGTCCTTAAAATTAAACATTGCTTGAATTTTAATAGATTTATTGTTACTACGGATTTATTTGATTTTTGTTCGCTCAAAGTAGCACCTCATAATTGGTATTAGAGCCATAGAGATCATGAAAATTAAAATAAGAAAAATAGACAATTATTATAAATTAAAAGAAGGAAGAGGAAGTTATATATTTTTAAAACCTATTTCTAATAAATTAAAAATAATGACATTAACAATAGTTAAAGATTTAACTAAAGAAATAAAAGAACAAATATTAAAAAAATTAATAATAGGATTGATAAAAGAAATATATATGTATGAAAAAATTATTAAAGAATATGAAGATGAAGAGATTAATTTATATTATAAAGAGAAGTATGATTGCAAGTAATAATACAAATTTGAAATTAAATAGATTACTTATAAAAATGGAAAAAATACAAGAAGAAATACGAGATATAATATTAATACCAGAAAAAATAAGAGTACCAAATCAAATACAATTAATAAAATTAAAATGTGAAAGATTAAGATTTGAGAGTAAATATTTTAATATAGTAAAAGAAGAATTGATAAATACAGATATAGCTAATAGAAGATTTGGATTAATAATAAATATAAAAGAAGATAAAAGATGTAAATTGACTTATATATTACAAAGATGACCAGAAAAATTTAATATGTTAATAAGTGAATATATGGCAGAATTAAAGTTATTAATAAAAATGTTAATAAATAATATACAAGACTTAAGAAATGAAGTAAGAGAAACAAGAAATGATATAAATATATTAAAAATTGAAATTAGAGAAATAAAAAAGAAAATAATAAAAATAAAGAAAAGAAAATAGATAAAAAAAATTAATAGAAAAAAAATGACTCGAATAGGAAAGGAACATATCGAGAAAGAAAATATAGTAATAGAAACAGGAAGTATGAATGATGAATTTAGAAAAATATATTACCAAAAATATTAGAAGAAAAAGAAGAATCTAGAGAAAAAATACTATGAAAATTAAAAGTAGAAGAAAAAGAAGATAAAGATGAATGAAGAATTAGATTTACTAATAGAAAATTTTGATCAATTAAGTTTAACTGATATAAGTGAATACTAAGTTTTAATGAATCGGAAACTCTAAACAAGAATTACAAGATTTAAATGAAAATTATGCACCTATATATAATAAACTATATAGACACTTTTATGATAAATTAAGAGATAGACAACCACATAAAGAAAATAAATATAGAGACATGTTTGAATTAAATGATAATTATGATAAACCTATTAATCATGGAGGACCAAAATTAGATTTAAATTGTAAAATAGATACTAAAAATACTTTATTAACTTGAGCAGATTCAATGATATTATTCTTTTTATATAATAAAGATGATACATGAGAAAATATTGAAAGAAGAATAGATTTTTTAATAGTATCCTTTGAAGGAGATGTTATAAATTGGTGGAAAGAAATAAGTAATGATATAAAAATATTAATAAAAAAAATGTACAAATAGAAATAATAAAATCAGATAGACAAGGTATAGAAAAGTTAGTAGAATGTATTTCAGATGAATTTTTAGGATAAAATTGAATAAGAAATGTTGAAAATAAGAAATAAGAGAAAAAGACAATGCTAGAATTAAACTAATAAATTAAACAATATGTGATATGTGTAAAATTAAATAATATATTTGTGAATTTAGAAATTATTATTATGTTCAATTTTACAGTAATAAAAACCAATAAGTATACCAAAATATGTACTATAATAAATTACCAGGCTCATGGAAAATATATTTTAAAATAGAATTTGAAAAATATGTTAGAGACAATGTTGAAAATCCTAGAATTTTAGGATCAAAAATAAAATTTTTATTTGAAAGACTTATATATATATATATATGCCAACAAAGACAATTATTGAAAAAATCAGGAAAATTAACAAGAATATGTTGTGAAAATATGAAAAATCATATATAGTGGGAATGTAATCCTGAAAGAATGGTTAATAAAAGAAAATAGAAAAATTAAAAATTAAAAAAATTTAGAAATTTTAATAAAAAATATATAAAACCTAGAATAAGATATTATAAAAGAAAAAAATCTCATATGGTCAACAAAAAAATAAAAGTCAATGCAGATGTTGAAATTGTGGAGAAATATGTCATATAAGCCCTGATTGTGATAAAAAGAAAGTTAAAATATTACAAAAATAATATTTGAAAATAAAGGATGAATTGAGTGAAATATTGGATATTGAAGAATATTATAATCAAGAAATTTATATAAGTGAAACAGAGGATGATGAATCAGAATCTGAATAAGAAAATGGAGGAAATAGAAAGTAATAACATAAATATACAAGAATATGAAGGAATAGAAGAATATAGATAAAAAGTTACATTTGATAACAATAAATTTAGAAAATTGCAAAAATTATTTGTAAATTTAAAAATAGGGAAATTGGAAGACTTAAATAGAATTTGGAAAAGAGAAATGATAGCAATAAATGAATATCACAAAATAGAAAAAAAAAACATAGATGTAAGAACAACATATGGACAACATAAATTAAATCTTTTAACAAAAAATACGGTTGAAAAACTATTAACAAAAGTTAGTAAAAAAAACAAAGAGAAAAAAATCAATATATTTATTTAGCAGGAATACAAATAATGTTTAAATCATTATTTAAAGAAGGGATAGACTCACCCTTAACTATAATCTTACATGATGAAAGAATAATAAATTTAAAAGATAGCTATTTAGGGACAATAGAAGGAAATCTGGCATATCAAAAAATAATGTTTACATGTTAGCAAGAATATTGTGTATCATTGAAAGATATAAACTTAATGAAGTTTTAGGATTGTATTTTAAACTGCATAGAGAAGATATCATGCAGCCAGGTGATCAAATTATGATTATAGATTATAGAGCTTTATATACATTGACCTATTCTAATTATGGAAACATTTATTCCAATAAACCTTATATTGAAGAATGTAAAGAATGTAAGGATATTAGCAAAATAATAAAAGCAAATAAACAAATAAGTTTAATTCAGGAAGAATATGAATTTAGCATAACAAAAAATAAACCTGAAATAACAGAATTAAATGAAGGAGAATGTTCCAATAATATAACATTTAAGGATGGAAAATTAATCAAAAGATCAAAAACTCTTAGAAAGCCTAATAAAAACCAGTTAGAAGAATTTAATAATATAAAAGAAGTAAAATTATATAGGAATGCTGGAAATATAAAAATAAAAGGAAAATATTATAATGAAAGAGAAAATATAAATGGACCAAATATATTAATAGATACAGGAGTTAGTGAATGTCATGTAGTTTCAATCAGAAATAAAGGATTAATAACTCATAAAACTGATTCATATAGATATGTAAATCTTGATGGGCAGGCACATATTACAGATTTCGAAGTCAAGGCACCAATAAAAATAGGAGGAATAGATCTTTTAATACCGTGTTATATTATTAAAAGTATGGATATAAATCTCCATATATTTTTAGGAATGAGTTTTCTAAATGGATTAGAAGATTACAGTATAAAAAGAGAAGAATTATATATAGTCCACAATGGACAAACTATATTACGTAAAAAGAACTAAATGAATAATCAGATAAGTTTTCCATTGGCTGTATATATACAAATTACTATTATAGAAACAAATATAACAATTTGTGCTTTAATAGATACAGGAAGTGATATACAATATTTAAAAGTTTTTTAATAAAATCATGGAATGATAATAGTAACATAAAAATAACTAGAGTCACAGGAGAAAGTACCCAGATTATAAATAGTGCTGATAAAGTTAATATAATTTTTGGAAGTAAACAAGTTACAATAAATAAAATTTATGAATATGATAAATTAGAGTGTGATATATTATTATGAAATGATTTTATACAACAATTTCAATATTATAAGCAAAATAATTATATGATAATGAAATAAAAAATAAAAGAATATTGTATAAAAAAGTTTAGAAAACAGGATTAGAATGATCATAAATTATAAAGAATTAAATAAATATACTAAATTTGATGGATACTTTTTACCAAATAAAGAAGTTTTAATAAACATTGTAAAAGAAAAATAATATTATTCCAAATTTGATTGTAAATAAGGATTTTGGCAAATAAAAATAGAAGAAGGTAATATACAATATACTGCATTTAGTACATCTTAAGGAAAATATGAATGGTTAGTGTAGTGGTAAAAATTAATTTACTAGTTCAAGTGGCCCAAACATAGAACAGGGTCCACATACGATTCAACCGCGCCATCATCGGTCGAACTCATTATAACAGTCGACCTGAATACACAATCCATGACCTACATGTCAATTCGAAAATTTAGATAATCTATCTTCCAAATAGATCACGTTACGATCTATCCAGATCTGGTGAGAGTTATCTACAAACGGATCTAATATCTCAATTGAACAAATCGGATTAGATTTGGCTCCAACCAACCACGAAATCTCGGAGAATCCCCGCCAATCCCTCCTAGATGGTTATCCCACTCCTAAAAATTCAGCAGTTGATCAAGCATTCAGGTATCAGAATCCACTAGACTCTAATTCATTTCTTCTTTCTTTCATCTGGCATTTATCAAACTTTCAACAAGATTTACTGACTTGACCGTCGGAGGCTCTTCGACCGACACTACACTGGTGTCTTTTTGAGATCTTTTTACGGTCATTTTCCTTTGTTCTATTTTTCTTGAGTTCCATAGGATCGTTGGTGGCCCACCTGATCCGATTTCTTGGCTGCAGAACTTACCGTCTACAATTTGGTGCAATCATTCCTACAAACAGGACTCTCTTCATTACTATTCAACAATCATTCTCGCCGTGTCAGGAACTTCTGAAACCTATATTACAGACGGCTTCGTTGATCATACTTCGAAAGAATTAGCTCGTTAGGAAGCAGAACGAATGATTCGTCAGGAGGTGGAAGCAACAATGCAACAAGGTGACGACTCAAGTTATGCTGTCGCTCTACTTACCACCCCAACGTTGGCTCGTCCTAACCATCCAACAACCATCCAGTCGATCCAGCCGGTAGCTAAACGGCAGAGTACTGTCCATCCTCCCTCTACACATCCTCAGTCTACCACTCCGTCTTGTGAAGTCACTGCACAGCTAGCCCAACTCATCGAGTTAACAAAACAGAATTCATGAAAGCTCGAAAGGCTAGAAGTGGAGAATGCTGCCATCGGTGTAGAGAATCGAGACCTTCAAGAAAGAGCGGAATCCTTAGTATCCGATTCAACATTGCCACACCCATCACAGTCGACTCCTTCACTTGACCAAAATGGATTTAGGACCATTGGCTCGAATGTCCAATTTGTCGCACCACTTAATGGAGGATCAGAAGACGTGCAACCACAACCTACTAGTGGACAGGACCCAGAATTCGTACGAAAATTAGCAGTGATCGAAGCCATGGTTCAACGTATCCCAGGGATGCCAGCGTCTATCAAGAAAAGTGCAGTCAGTTGTTTCGTTGACTCTCCCTTTGTCAACGAAATTGTCCTGGTGGAAATGCCCAAAAAATTTAGCTTTCCTAATATAAAGTTATACGATGAGACAGCCTACCCAGACGATCATATAACTCAATATAGACAGAGAATATTTAGTGCCGCTATACCAAGAGACCTTCGAGAAGCTTGCATGTGTAAAGGGTTTGGCTCCAGTCTAGTGGGGCCGGCCCGACAGTGGTATACCAATCTTCTAAATAATTCTATATCATCATTTGCCCAACTAACTGATAATTTTGTTGAACAGTTTGCAAGTAGCAAAAAACTTGAGAAGCGATCCAATAACCTTTATCACATAGTGCAGAGAGGAAATGAGTCACTACGAAAATTTGTCGGACGATTCAACTAGGAGAAAGTTTCCATCCCTAGCTGCAACCAACAACTGTCATTTCTACTTTTCGAAAGGGGCTCTTCCCGTACACTGATTTGTATAAGGAACTCACCAAATACTCATGCAGTACAAAGGAGGATGTATTGGCCAAAGCTTGGGCTCAGATTAAATGGAAAGAGGATGATGCTAATTTTAATTTCACCAGACATCAACTCCATCAAAAAGAGCCGCGATGACCAAACAGGGCCGAGAAACGGCTCGTCGATATCTACTCCCCTCCGGACAGGAGAGACACCAAGCGTAGGGAACTACCTAGACTAATTGAACGACCTTCTGTAAGAACGAAGATTGGGGTCCTCGAATACAACCTCTCTATCAGGCCAACAGAACTAATTGCAGTATTGAAGGGAATGGGCAGCACAGTGAATTGGCCCAGAAAGATGAGGAGCTCTAGTGACTAGCGAGATAAAAGTAAATGGTGTGAGTTTCACGCCGACCATGGCCACCGCACAGATGATTGTATAGCTTTGAGGTTGGAAGTAGCTGAACTATTGAGGCAGGGATGTCTTACGGACTTTCTAACCAACAAAGGAAAGGAGAACGTCGCAAGATGACAACAACAGCAACAGCCGCACCATCACAAGATCGAACCATTAACTTCATCATTGGCGGATTGAAAGTTAGTGGAATAACAAGGGTAGCGGTACAAAGGCACGCACATCGAGCAACTCACCTCTGTCAAAATCTAAGCCAAATAAGCCAGTCATACACACCGCAGATCATTAGCTTTACGACATCTAAGGCTACGCAGCTACACAATCCACACCATAATGCTTTTGTCATATCTTTGAACATCGCCAACTGCTTAGTCAAGTGCATTTTGATAGACAACGACAGCAGTGCAAACATACTTTTCCTAGAGACCGTTAAGGCTATGGGAATTCCAGAAGAAAACATTACACATCAGACGACAGTGCTGATTGGTTTCAGTGGTAAACAAAAGAATACTCTAGGCGAGGTTTTTTTGCCTGTTTATGCAAAAGAGGTTAACCTTCACAACTAATTCCTCGTAATGGATAGTCCTTCAGCATATAATTTTATCTTCAGAAGGCCTTGGATTCATGAAATAAAGGTCGAACCATCAATGTTTCATCAGGTACTTCGTTTCCCGACCAAATGGGGAATAAGAGAAATTCTTAGCGACCAAAGGGATTTCAGGGAGTGCTACCAGAATTCACTTCGCTCTGATTGATCTCCTTTATAGTAATTACAGTAATCCTAGCCGACCATCCCAGATCAACCGGATGTGGAAGAACTAGACGAAGTACAGATCCACCCCGATTTCCCAGATCACAAAACTCAAGTCGGAGCAAGGCTAGAACCAGAGCTCAGGCAGCGGCTGATCAAGTTCCTCATGGAACACCATAACTGTTTCACTTGGTCCCATACTAACATGACCGGTGTTGACCCAGGGGTAATAACGCACAACTTGAATGTTGATCCCCATTACATTCCGATCAAATAGAAGCGAAGAAGATTCGTGCCCGAATGAAATCGCATCATTAACGAAGAGGTCCAAAAGCTTTTGGAAGCAGGTTCCATACGAAAAGTCAACTACCCAGATTGGCTGGCAAATGTCGTCGTGGTAAAAAAGAAGAACGGTAAGTGGAGAGTTTGCATTGATTTTATAGACCTAAACAAGGCATGTCCGAAGAACAGCTTCCCTCTTCCACATATAGACATGATGGTCGATTCGACTGCTAGATATGAGCTTCTAAGCTTTATGGATGCTTTTTCTGAGTACAACCATATATTGATGCACCCAGCTGACCAAGAGAAAAACCACTTTCGTGATAGAGCGAGACACGTTCTGTTACAAGGTTATGCCATTCGGACTCAAAAACGCAGGAGCAACCTATCAACGACTACTAAATTGTATGTTCGCTGAGCAACTTGAAAAATCCATGGAAATCTACATCGACGATATGCTGTGAAGTCTTTGATTGCAGAGCAACACATAGACCACCTTAGGCAGTCTTTCGAGGTTCTAAAGAAGTACAACATGAAGCTTAATTCGCCCAAGTGTTCATTCGGAGTATCCTCTGGCAAGTTTCTGGGTTACTTAGTAACACAACGGGAAATCGAAGCAAATTCAAACCAAATCCAATTAATCATTAACATTCCATCTCCAACTTGTATCAAGGAAGTTCAAAGGCTTACTAGAAGGCATTAGCTCTTAACAGGTTTATCTCCCAATCTTCAGAGAAATGTCAAAAGTTCTATAACATATTAAGGAAAAATAAAACATTCGAATGGACCCCGACATGCGAAGAAGTGCTTCAAAAACTCAAACAATATCTGACATCACCAGCATTCCTGTCAAAATCGAAAGACGGAGAACAACTATACATGTACTTGGCAGTTTCGAAGACGACGGTCAGTGCAGTCTTAGTTCGCGAAGAAGATGGAAAGAAAATCCCATTCTACTATGTTAGCAAGGCATTACTGGATGTAGAAACACGCTATAGCCAACTGGAGAAATTAGCTTTGTCACTTCTTAGTACAACTCGAAAGCTAAGACCGTACTTTCGAAGCCATTCGATAGTAGTTGTGACATCGTTTTCACTAAAACAAATACTCCATAAACCCGAGTTGTCCGGATGACTAACCAAATGGGCCGTTGAATTAAGTGAATATGATAATTCCTTTGTACCTCGCACTGCCATCAAATCTCAGGTACTCGCTAATTTCATCGCTGATTTTGCACCTAACTCACATGTTTTGGCCCAAAGAGAACTTCTCTACTTGACGAATGGACCAACAACGGGCATATGGACGCTCCAGGTAGACGGGTTGAGCAATATCAATGGTACAGGCCTCGACAATATCTTAACATCATCAGAAGGAGATCAAATAGAACAGACGGTTAGGTGTGAATTCAAGGCAACCAACAACTAGGCAGAGTATGAAGTACTCATTGTTGGACTAGTCTTAGCAAAGAGATCGGAATCACCTGAATACACATTTGCAGTGATTCTCAGCTCATTGTAAACCATGTACAGGGCACCTTCCTTGCCAAAGACACGGAGATGACATCCTACCTAGAGTTGGGCTAGTGGCTCTACAAAGAGTTTGATGAGTTCCATTTTACTCAAGTCCCATGAACTGAAAACATCCAAACAGATGCACTAGCCAGCCACGGAGCAACTATGAATATGAAACAAAGTAAGGTAATCCCGATAGTTTACTTGCAATGGCCAGCAGTTTGAAAATCTGACGAGAATAATAGTATTCATTCATTCGAGGAATAGTCCTGGATGACACCGATTATCAGATACCTCAAAATGACGAGTTGCCACCGATAAGAATGAAGCTTGGCGAACTAAAAGATCATTCGAGGAACAGTCCTGATTTTTGCATTATAGATGGTAAGCTGTATAAAAGATCATTCTCTAGACCCTATCTCCGATGCATCAGCAACGCAAAGGTCGAATATGTCTTGGCTGAACTTCATGAAGGGGAGTGTGGTAATCACTCGAGAGCCTGGAGCTTGGCGCGTTGTGCATTAATTGCTGGATACTATTGGCCAACCATGCGGACCGACTCTATTAATCACGTCAAAAAATGTGAGAGATGCCAATGATTAGCCAATGTCTCCCACCTTCCACCAGAATGGCTCAACCCGGTTCTTTCATCTCGGCCGTTCATTAAATGGGGGATGGACATTATTGAAAAACTTCCCGCTGCACTAGGACAACGAGTTTTCGTGCTAGCAGTCATAGACTATTTCACGAAATGAATTGAAGCCAATGTACTCTCAAAGTACGTGATCGTAAAGTTATCTAATTTATCTGGAAAAATGTGATATGCAGGTTTGGAGTCCCAAAAGAAATAGTCACAGACAATGGGACACAATTCATAAGCACCAGGTTTCAAAATTTCTGTAAAAAGTGGAACATCAAGCTAAACTTCTCCACTCCGCGATATCTCCAAGCCAATGGTCAAGCCTAATCTTTCAATAAGACTGTCATGAATACATTAAAGAAAAGACTATCTGAGGCTAAAGGAAAATGGGCAGACGAGTTGCTTGGTGGCCTTTGGTCCTACCACACCACCGTTCGAACACTCACTGGTGAAACGCCCTTCTCGTTGGCTTATGGCATGGAAGTGGTCATACTAGTAGAAATAGGCACTCCAACATTTCGGTATGAATGGACAACTGATGAGTAGAATCAAGTCAAGTTGTGCCATGAGTTAGAGAAAGAGCTTTGATTCGTACAGTTGTATGTTAACGAAAATCGCCCAACATTTCAACAGGCAGGTGAGAACTAGAACCTTTAAAGAAGGCGAATGGGTGCTGCGAAGAGTATTCCAAAATACCAAGGAAGCTGGTGCCGAAAAGCTTGCAGCAAATTGGGAAGGACTGTACCTGATCACTAAGGTTGTCGGGTAAGGAGCCTATAAGCTACGTACCCAATAGCTGGAACGCCATCCACCTCCGCAAATATTATTTTTAAGTCTTCTAAACTCTTCTTTTTTATTTGACATTTTTTCTTTTCATTCGGAATCCGTACTGACTTAAGCATTGGAGAGCTGATGGTAGAAATGCCATCGGCAATCCTAACCTTCTTTGCTTTCAGGAGGATCGACGAGAAAGTGTCAAGCTGGAGCGCCCCACCCCCATAAATATTAATCCTAATTCTTCTAAACTCTTCTTTAGGTATTTTTATCTTCATTCAAAATCCGTACTGACTTAAGCATCGGAGACCTAACTCTCTTTGCTCTTAGGAGATTCACCAAAGAGAGAAATGTGTCGGATGTCAGACTTTTCTCATCACTAATGATTTGGGAATCCTTGAATTTTGGAAAGAAAATCTCATGTACGTATCAAAAGCTATTTTGGAGTCAAGAGAAATAAACATATAAATTGCATCAAGTCCTTTGGATGAAAAAGACCACGTGGCTGCCTTCAAGCTGTTCGGATGAAGAAGAACACACGATTGCTGGACAAAGATAGCATTACCCTAACCATGAGGTCGATCCAAACAAAGACTCAACTGTCTCTAGAACAGCTAGAAAAATTACCTACTAAATCAGATGAACTAGTCTGATCCAGTCCTTTGTAAAAGTACTTTGATGAGTCTACTTTATCTTTTATGATGAGAAAGCAAGTCCAATCTTTGTTCCAATATTATGGTCACACTTCTATTACAAATAAAATTCTACGTTCGATACTTCACGAGTTTTTTGTAGTTAGGTGCGTAATTCCAATAAGTCTACAAATTATATAGTTTGGAAAGACACGAGTTCAAACACGACTCATACAAATACTAATACATAAGCTTGAAAGAAAAAAATGGACGACAAGCACACTTGGAAAATGTGCTTCCAAAGGCACCTAGACCTGCCCATCATCAGTATTCCCGATTCCATTACCGGATAAAGCCCCAACTTTGGGCTGCTCCTCCAATTTATTCGACATACCAAGCAACTGGCACAACTCCGCATAATCGACAATAGCTTTATCTACGTCCCAACTAACGTGCCTACCTTTCTTGTAATCATTCATAAGAAAGACCCGGGTGGCAATCTCAACTTGCAACTGACAATTCTCCAAACGGTCTTCCAGAGAAGTTATTTGATCTCCTGAAGATTTCTTTGAGTTTGCAAGTTCCTCCTCCAATGCAAACTTCTCGTGAACCACCTCGGCTAGCTCATCCAGCGCCTTCCTAGTGGCCAAATCAGCATCTTGTTTCTCTGTCCTCAAACTTCCATTTTCCCCACGCAATGAAGTATTCGCAACCTGCAATGAACGCACCTTCCTAGCCTACCTAACGACTTCATTCTTCTAAAAAATGGCCCCTTGTAGTATCTGGAATCAATGAAGTAAGTTCGTGTTAGCCAACTGGGTTATCTATAAATAAGTACATAAAAATATTATACCTGGAATGCCTGAGCCATTGTGTTTTCGACTGCCTTAACTGGACCAAGTTGTTCATAGCGCACTCGATCTTCAGGAAATAAAAGTTCCTCTCCAAGTGCCGCCACCCTAGGGTTAGAAAAGGCAGAGAAGTCTGATAGGAAAGTAAGCAGTATTGAGTTGTCTGCCAACAATGGCCCTAGTCGACCGCATTTTCAAATCGACGGGGAAGGAGCATCAGGCAGCTCCGTCTGGCTGGAAAGACCATCGGACGAAACTGGGGTGTCAGCTAGTATTATGTGAGGAGAAACCTTTTTAGACTTCTCCTTCGCCTTTCTCCTTTCCAAAGATCGAGCGAAGATCCTACCACTCTTGACATCATTCGATCTGCAATCTCACGGTCAGTTAAGTTAAGTGGGCCAATCATAGAAAGGTTACTGCCAAGAATTTCCATACCTCTCTTTACCATTACAATAGGGATCTTATATCTCAGAAAATCGGAAGGAATACCTCTTGGTTCGGTCGAAATGTGCTCCCACAAGCTGCTTAAAGAAAGGACTTTTGGAGGAAAAAGGAATTGGCAATCCCTCTGACCCTTAGGTATCGCTAAGATCTTGGAAATGCGCTCCTTTATGAACAGTCCTTCGACTGGCCGCGTGTTGATATGAAGACCTACAAGAAAATGAAATAAGAACCTCAAATCAGTAAAGTGTAGTGAAAGTAAATGGTCTGCAAAACTTACCGCCGGACCATACCGAAGGGAAATGGTAACTAACTCTCCAACCAAACCAAGTCACTTGATGTGAAGAAATAAGACCCTTTCCAGTCGTTATCCCCAGAAGAAAGGCTAACTATCAATTGATCAACATTTTTCCTTGCATTTAAGGAAAAACGGCCCTTCTCACCATCGTGCTCCTTGATAAAGTAGCCAAGAAGTAGCTCTGGCATGCCGAACGAGATATCATGCTACTCGGTTAAGACCTGAAGTGCTAAAAGCAATCTCCAAGAGTTAGGTATAAGTTAGCTGGGTGCAATCTCGAAATACTCTAATATCATCGTGACCGCGTGGGGAATCGGAAATCGAAAGCCGCTTTAAATGGAAGCTCATAGAAAAAACCCAACCTGGGACATTCCATGAAACCCTTTCGTGCGGTCGTGGTAGATGAAGTTTAACTAATGCAGGAATATCATAGGCATCTCGGATTCTTACCAAGTCATTTTCGTTCAGCTTGCTCGATATGTTCTTATTAAACATGATATCACTACCGCTTGGATGGCTATGTTCGTACGAATCATATCTAGGTTGGTCTTCGTCACGACTTGGATCGGATAGACCACTACTGATATCAATGCTCTCTAGATCAATCTCATGAGAGGAATGAATCCCTGAATTGCCTACAAACCCCGCCAATGTTGGCCCGTCTGGACAATCCAAACCCACATAATCGTCTAGCCACGAGTTTTCACCCAGATTGTTAGACTTATTTATATCACCAGTCGGTCATGCTTCAGCCAGAATTTCGTACGGAGCGTCAGAAAAATCACTCCAATCCATTGTTCATCAAAAATAACTATTCACTAGCAACTTCACTTCACAACGGACCAAACTCCAGAAACATCAAATCAAAACAAATTCAACTACCAAAGAACTTGGAAAAGTGATTGAAGAACACTCAAAGAACATTCAAAAACAAGATAAGAACTTGAAGAATAGAAAAGAAAAATTTACCAGAATCTCAAAAGCTTCTTGAAGAGAACTCAGGTCACTTGAACAATGAGGACATGAGGCCTTAAATTATAGAAGTTGACACTCTAAACGAGATGAGTAAACGAGTTCATAAATGCGATCAGAACCATTGACATAATACACTCGTCGAACCTTGCAAATGAACATGAGGCCTTCTAACTAATTTGCCGTGTAGGATGCATCATACTATCTAGCCAGATAAATATATTTTCTTCCCAATGGGCGCATCAATCTTTTGGGCTAGTAAACCAAGCCGCTAATATGGCATGGTCTAGATAGATTGAAGACATTTTCCTTTCATGTAGATATATTCACCACTTGGAATGGCAAAATAAGCAATGCGTATGACATGATCCAGACGAATCGACGATCTTCTTTTTCGAACGGATGCAGTGATCAATCTAACTAGAAAATCAAGGGGTACATACCCCACGGCCTAGATGGATTGAAAAAAAAATTTACAACACCACTCGGCAAAATGGGCACAAGTTGTTGCATGTATGCAACTTGTGCATGCATGCAACACGTGGCATGTATACCACCACCACTAAATGGATCTTACCACACGGCTTCTGAGACGTGTGGTGATCTTTACCATTCCGCACGGTTTTCGAACCGTGCGAACATTGTATATATATAAATATATATATATATAAAACCGTGCAGACATTGTAATATTTCATTTTATATATATATTATTATATAAATTATTGATGTTCATCACATGGGCCATGCAATAAATTTTCAGAAAAAATTATCGCTTGGCCTCTGAACCATATGAGAGCTGATGCTACCAAAAATCGTACCTGCAGATTTCCCGAGCTTGATGATTCGGGTTGATCACGATTGTAATCTTCCGGTACCTGAAAGAAAGGCAACGAGTGTGTTCTCATCGCCCCTCTGATACTTAAGTCAGAAAGGGAATTATATGCGTGAGGCTATGTGCTGGAGAACAATGAAAAATGTACCTAAATAATGATTAAGGGCCTCGTATTTATAGAGGTAGGTGGTGTGTTCATACTAGGATTCCGTAGTGCACTTGTAATAGGACAATTTGATTTTGCAATCTTATACCAATGAGTCCTACGCGAGATAGGAGTTTGAACTGCGGTATAACTGCGATACCAATTATTTAATAGAGTTCTTCGGGGCATAGGAGGCATAGGTTGAGGATTTTTAGTTAGAATAAATTTCTCATTGGATAAGGCAGTTGACGTCAGGGGCAACCCGAGGTCATAATCCCGAGGACATGTCGAATGATTTTCAAATAACTCTTGGGGCTAATAGCTCGGGCATGTGGAAGATACCTGAGCACATATATCCCGAGCATATTGGTAAACATATCGACGAAATAGAGTCCTCGGGTTTATATTCGTCGGGAACATATATTTCGTTATATCACTGGCCCCCGTACACCTGTGCTCGATTATATGCATGAGGATAGGTGCAAAAGATCAAAATTACAGTCCTCAGTATAACACCTTCGATGATTCATTGCTGAGGAAGGACTTTTGAGGGCTGACGTCAGATGTGGTAATGACGCCAGCCCTAGTAGAAAGGCGGTATAACTTTTAGACTGTGGGATGTAGGACACGTGGCATGATCGAACGGTTCAGGATGCGACCTTTGGCCTCCCACCATGTTTCCCTATATAAGCCTCATTTCCTATTCATTTTTTACTTTTTCACTATCAGTAAACCTTGTCGGAGTCGTCAGGATAAGGTGAGTCCTCTAGACTTTAAGTTGTTTGTTTTTAGAAAAGTCTAAATTTAAGATAGGATGTTAAGCAGTGACAGTGATACGTCATCCTTGAGTTCAGGAACCCCAATCGAGGACTTAGGGCAGTCAATAATACCTATGGCCGTCCCCACAAGTGCTAATCCTCGAGCTCAGGATATCCCGACCCTGTTAGTATACCCCGACCAACCGTGTAGGTTTAAGGAGCAATTAGCAGTGGCGACTGCTAGGGAGTTCGGCCTGATGCCGAACTGTGATATTAGATCTCCCGGGGATAAGGATAGGGTAGCTATTGCTCGGGAAGGAGAGTTTGTCATTTTCAAAGATTCTCTTAAGGGGGGATTTAGGTAGCCACTGCATCCTTTTTTCCTTGCACTTTTGACCGAGCCTAATATGAGCTCGGGGCAATTAGTGCCGAACGGGTGGAGGATGTTGACATACTTTTTTATTGCTTGTAGATACCTTGGGATTATCCTGTATGTCGACTTATGTAGGATGGTCTTTGACCTAAAACAACTCCCCCAGTACTCTTGTTTTGCCTACCTCTCAACCCGAGGAGGGTTTAGAATCCTGAGGATGCCTAGCTCCCTGAAGGGGTGGAAGGATAAGTGGTTTTATGCTATACCTCAAGATCCCGACGTTCGCTTTAGTCCTTGGTGGGGAGTGCCCGATACTGCTAGGTTTTGTGGGGGTCAGGCATATTTTGAGTCATTGGAGAGTCATAGGCAAATGCTAGAAGTGCTCGAGCCGCTCGTTTATGACTTGGATGATATCCTCGAGCTTGCGAACATGAAAGGCATCGAGGGTAGGATACGGGATTTTAACGCTTAATTTCCCGACCTATATTTTTATTCATGCTCGTAATAATAACATGTTATTTTTTGCAGAAATGACGTTTGACCCAAGTGCCCTTCGTCAGGCGGTTAACAAGAAGTCAAAGGCTCCCCAGGCTCGGGCTCCAGGCCAGAGGAGGGGCCAAAAGAGACCTCGGGATGCGAGGCCTGAAAAGCAAACCAGTGGGCCCAGTGAATCGTCAAGGCCCCGAGGACCATCCCCGGGATTAGGGAGGACAAGATCTCAGCAATAGGATCTTATGGGGACTCCTCGGGAGTCTCGTCCTCGGGTACCTATTGACGTGGTCGACCTTGAGGATGAGTGCCTGCCACCGGGCCTTGCTAATCCTAAGGGATGCTCTCGGTGTCAGTCCGTGCTCAGCATCATTGATAAATATCGGGCAGACGTCGATTTAAGCAATGGCTTGAGGGCTCTCGAGGCTATGGCCTTGAAGGTAAGATCGTCGACATTTTTTATTTTTATAATTTTTTTGTGATCTTTACGTCCCGAGGTTAAGTTGCCCGCACTCTTTTTTCCAGACACTGGGCATAGCTCGAGGTCTTTCCTTGAAGGGGAAAGACGAGTCTTCAAAAATGGCCGACCTCGAGGGTATCGTTTCTGCTTGGGATCTGAGGATCGTCGACCTCGAGGAAAAACGTGCTCAGCTGATGAAGGAGTGCGAGCAGATGCGAAATGATCTTCGCAATGCTCAGGATGAGGTCGATACTGCGAAGGCTGAGGCTGAGCACTTCAACCTCGAGCTCGAACGCAATCAAAAAGATTTGGATGCAAAGCTGGCTAATGCTCGAGAGGATGCGGTCGAGGACTTTAAGAAGTCTGACGCCTTCAACGAGTTGAAGGGCAAGTATGCTATGGGTTCATACTTTCATGCCCTGAAGGAAGCTCGAGCTTTCATTCGCCTGAGGCCAAATGCTCACCCTGAGGATCTGAAGTCAATCCCCGAGGTGGCTGACGACCTTCATCTTTCTGAGTCTGAAGAAAACGCTGGGGATGAAGACGTCGACATTGAGGGTGACGACGTCGAGGAAGAAAAAGGCAGTCAGAACACCGACACCTAAATTTGATCAGTCCCTGAGCATTTATTTTGATTTGTAATTTTTTGATGTAAAATGCCCGATCTTAATGGAAATAGTTTTTCCTTTTCACCGAGCTCAATCTGTATTATCGTCGTATTTTTATTTCATCAACATAGGCGTCGAACTTTTGTTAATTAATATCTCGACGACTGAGAAGAACTAATTATCTCGATGACAAAGATGATTAATTATCTCGACGACTAAGAAGATTAATTATCACGACGACAGTATTGAATTAATATCCCAATGACTAATTAATAATCTCGACGATTGAGAAGAAATAATTCGATTTTAAGCAAGTCATAATGCCGAGGACAATAGCGAATAGTTTAACACCTTGACGGTAAAATTATCCCGACGTTGGTATTGAATTACCTCAAGGACTAATCGCAATGGGTGGTAACCTCGAGGTGTTCGAAGAATTGTGACCGACCTTTGTACATAAGTTTATCCCGAGCTTTCACTTTGGAGCCTTGGACAAAAATCCAAGGATAGATGGTTGGGGATGTATGTCCTCGGGATTTTTACTTGTGCTGCACTATTTTGATGTGCTGATTATGAGCTCCAAGGTTTTGGTGCTTGCGTGAGGCAAGACTTTGGTGCTTGCTCGGGGCGAGGCTTACATGCTTGCTCGGAGCAAGGCTTTAGACAGCTTGCCCGAGGTCAAGGCTTAAATTAGCTTGTCGAGGACAAGGCTTAGGGCGGCTTGCTTGAGTACTAGGCTTAAATTGGCTTGTCGAGGACAAGGCTTAGGGCGACTTGCTTGAGTACTAGGCTTAAATTGGCTTGTCGAGGATAAGGCTTAGGGCGGCTTGCTCGAGGGCAAAGCTTACATTGCCTTGTCGAGGACAAGGCTTAGGTCGGCTTGCTCGAGGGCAAGGTTTACATTGGCTCGTCAAGGACAAGGTTTAGGTAATTTCTGGACGCAAAGCAAACTATCGGGCTATTATACCCGAGGTTTGGATTTATTAATTGATCGGATTGGACTCGAATTTATATTGTATCCAAGCTGCCTACGTACCCAAACAGGATCAAGCTGAACGTAATTCATTACAAAGAAAAACGAAAAACATGCATGGGCACGCAGGCCCGAAGAACCAAAAATAACATTCAGAAGAAAAAATGCAGGAAAAGAAAATCTCCTAAATGGCACCGGGAATGTTACTTGTAATATATTTTTAGATTATCGACATTCCAGGACCTTGGAAGAGGTCTACCCGAAGTGTCTCTTAGGCTGTATGCTCCTTTGCGAACCTGTCGTATGACCTCAAAGGGTCCTTCCCAGATGGGCTCGAGCTTCCCTGGGGGGTGACCTGCTGCTTCGGCCCTCCTCAAGACCAAATCGCCAGCTCTGAACCTCCGAGTCTTGACTTTGCTATTAAAATGTTTTGCTGTCTTAGTTTGGTAAGATGCCACCTTTATAGCGGCTTGCTCTCGTACTTCTTCCAAGAGATCAAGGTGTTTAGTTGTATGCTCCGAGGTTTCTGGCACGAGCCTCCTATGGCTTGGCAGTCTAATTTCCACTGGGACCATTGCTTCAATGCCATAGGCTAACATAAAAGGGGTTTCTCCTGTGATTGTCCTATGAGTTGTTCTATACGTTCATAGTATAGAAGGTAGCTCGTGGGACCAAGAATCCCTAGCATTGCTAATTCTTGTTCGGAGGTCTTGTAATATGATTCGATTTGTTACCTCGGCCAGACCATTGCTCTGAGGATGCGAAACTGATGTCAGACGGTGATTAATCCCAAAGTTTGAGCAAAAGTCCCTAAACTGTTGATTGTCAAATTGCCTGCCATTGTCGGTGATGAGGACCTTTGGTATCCCAAACCTGCAAATGATAGACCTCCAAGTGAAAGCACTTAGCTTGGGCTCCGATATTGTGGCAAGAGGTTCGGCCTCTGCCCATTTTGTGAAATACTCTATTGCTACAGCAACAAACTTTAATTGACCTCTTGCCACAGGAAAGGGGCCGAGGATGTCAACTCTCCATTGCTCAAACGGGGCCGAACAATTAATGTTGGTGAGGTCTTCGGCTGGTGAGTGGATAACATTACCAAACCTCTGGCACCTATCACATCTTTTAACATATTCTGAGGCGTCTTTCTTCATAGTTGGCCAATAGTATCCATATCATACGAGTTTAATGGCCAAGGCCTAGCTCCTTGATGATTCCCGCACACACTTTCATGAACTTCAGCAAGGGCCTGGGATGACTCTGATGGTCTAAGGCACCTTAGGTATGGAAGAGTAATACTTTTGCGAAAGAGGATACCGCTGATCATGCAGTACCCAGGAGCTCGAGCTCTGATGCTTCTAGCCAACCTGGCATCGCTTGGTAGATTTCCGCTTGTGATGAATTCTATGATTGGGTCCATCCAGGATGGTTCATTGTCAATGTCCATGATGTCGAGGATTTGATTGATGCTGGGTTCTGTGATGATTTTAATGTGAACTATTCTGTCAAGGCTGTCTACGCCCATGAACACAAGCCTGGATAATGCGTCGGCTTTTCCGTTGTCCTTTCGAGCAATTTTTGCAATTTCACAACTCTTGAATTTTCGTTGAAGATCTTGAACCTTCATGCAGTACAAATTCATTTTCTCGTCTTTCCTTTCAAATGATCCTTCAATCTGTCCGACCACCAGTTGTGAATCGCTGAATATCTTCACGAACTCGAGCTCAAGGCTAAGGGCTAGGTCCAGAGCAATAACGACGGCCTCATACTCGGCCTCGTTATTGGTTGCTTCAAACTCGAACCTAAGAGCGCATTGAATCTCCGTTTGTTTGTCAGGGCTGATGATGATGACCCCTGCACCCGAGCTCGAGGAGTTCAATGCTCCATCTACAAAAATTTGCCAAGTGTCCAAACTGGTGCTCATGCTCGAGCTTTCACCTGGCCCCCGAGGCCTAGGGGTTAGTTCTGCAATGAAGTCGGCTAGTGCTTGGGCTTTAATAGATGGGCATGGTTTGAATTCGATGTCAAATTCTCCAAGCTCGATCGCCCATTTCATCAGTCTTCCTGAGACGTCCGGCTTTTGAAGTATATGCCTAGGTGGTTGATTAGTGAGCACCACAATAGGGTGAGACTGAAAATACTGCCGGAGTTTTCGTGCTTCTATCACTAAGGCAAGGGCAAGTTGTTCCGTCAAAGTATACCTTATTTCCGCATCTAGTAGGGCCTTACTTACATAGTAGATAGGTTGTTGGACTCTGTTAACCTCTTTCACCAAGACCCCGCTGACCCGTTTTGAGATACAGCCAGGTACAAAAATAAGGTGTCACCAGGCTCAGGCCTAGTGAGAATAGGAAGAGATGCCAATGTTTGCTTGAGCTCCTAAAAAGCTTTTTCACAGTCTTCACTCCAATCAAAGCCTTGGTTTTCTCTGAGGACTTTGAAGAAGGGATAGCACCTGTCTGATGCTCGGGACATGAACCTGTTCAAGGCTGCTATCCTACTAGTCACCTCTGTAACTCTTTCTTGTTCCTTGGTGATTCCATAGATGCCAAGGTTTGTATTTTGTCAGGGTTAGCCTCTATCCCACGGTGAGTGATCATAAAGCCCAAGAGCTTGCCCGAGGCTACGCCGAATGCACATTTTGCGGGGTTCAACTTCATTCTGTCGACAAGATCTGAAATATGCTGGTCCACCTGTTTGCTCTTGACCACCATGTCATCAATATATGCATCTACATTCCTTCCAATCAAGTTAGCAAAGACTTTGTTGATGAGCCTTTGATATGTTGCCCCTGCATTCTTCAAACCGAAAGGCATGACCTTATAATAGTATATGGGGGAATCGACCATGAATGATGTCTTTTCTTGATCTTCCTCGGCCATGAGGATTTGATGATAACTAGAAAATGCATCCAAGAAGCTGTATAGCATATGTCCAGATGTGCTATCCACCAAGTTGTCAATCCGCGGTAGGGGATAACTATCCTTTGGACATGCTTTGTTAAGATCTGTGAAGTCAATGCAGACCCTCCACTTACCATTGGCCTTCTTCACTAAAACAACATTGGCAAGCCAATCGGGATATTGGACCTCTCGTATGAATTGAGCACTGACGAGTTTGTTAATTTCTTCGCGAGTGACCTCCCGACGTTCTGGGGACAAACTGTCTTTTCCTATGCTTTACTGGTCTGGCCCCTGGACTAATGTTAAGCCTGTGGACTGCAATTTTGGGGTCTATCCCTGGCATATCCTCAACCTTCCAGGCAAAAACGTCAATGTTGCGAGATAAGCAACCAATAAGTTCTGTCTTTAGGGTGACGTCAAGATCCCGACCAACCGTCACCTTCTTATCCTGCACGAGCTTGATTTCCATCAATTCTTTGACAGGAGCAAGTCTGACTTGTTGCCCGGCCTCGGGCTCAATCCTCGAGATTTGCATGACATCGTTATTTACTTCCCGAACGTTGGCAACATAGCATTGTCTGGCAGCTGTCTGGTCTCCACGTACGATCCCAACGCCATTACTTGTTGGAAACTTCATGGCTATGTGGAAGGTAGACACAATGGCTTTGATCTTGTTCAGGAGTGGTCTTCCCAGAATAGCGTTATAGGCTATTAAGACACGTACCACTTGAAAAGATGTCATCTCCGTAACCTATTTCTGGCCAGAACCCAAGTTAGAGGAAGCTCGACGACACCCTCTGGAGTGATAACTCCTCCCCCAAACCCTTGGAAAGGAGTTTTAACCGCTTTGAGCTGCTGAGATGAGATTTCCATTTTGGCAAAAGCTTCTTGTAAAAGTATATTGGCCGCACTCCCGTTGTCAACCAAGATTCTCTTTACTTCAAAATTGGCCACAATCGCTGAGATGACCAAGGCATCATCATGTGGAAGTGATACACCTTCCAAGTCCCCGGTTCCAAAAGTAATATCCTCCAGCTTACCATGAGGTATTCCAGAGGCCAAGGCATATTGTCGGGCATATTGTTTTCTTCCACTGTTGGAGTCTCCTCCCAAGGCAATACCCCCAATGATGATATTGACGGTTCCAGCAATGGGTTGACCATCCCTTTTTGCTTCAGGGGCTTTTTCCCTACCACGATCATTCCTCGGGCGTTTATCGTTGCCGACGTAGGAACTCAGGAGTCCTCTTTTAATAAGGGCTTCAATCTCCCGTTGCAGGGCCTTACAGTTCTCCATGATATGCCCATGATCCCAATGGAAATCACAGTACTTGTTCATGTCCCTGGATTCAGGTGGTGACCTCATCCTGACAGGCCATTTGAGTTCCATCATATCCTTGATCTCCATCAATATATTTGTCTTTGACATATTTAAACGCGTGAATGACATCGGGAGAACCTCCTGTCTCTGTTTTCTCCGAGGTTGTTCGTCATGGGGGTTCGGGTCGTGCTGTCGTTTATGCTCGACCCTGTCATGGGGTGGTCCAACCTTTCTCGGGTTCAGTGTTTCCTCCATATTTATGTACTTCTCAGCTTAGGTAAGAAGCTCAGTCACTGTCTTTGGCGGAGTTTTGGATAAAGACATCTTGAAAGCCTCACACTTTATGGCGTATATGAGGGTAGAAACTGCTGCAGTTATATGTAGGTCGGGAATCTGAAGTCTTTCCTTATTGAACCTGGTCATGAAGTCACGTAGGGTCTCATTTTACCCTTGTCTAAGTTGCATGAGGGAAGCCGCTGTCTTCCTGATGCGTTTACTGCTTGCGAAGAAAGCAGAGAACTTGTCTGCCAAATCCGAGAATGAGGCTATGGAGTTGGGCTCTAAGGTTGAGAATCAATCCCTAGCATCATTCGTCAAAGTTTGCGGGAAGGCCTTACACATCACCTGATCTGGTGCGACCTGTAGATTCATGACATCCGTGTACACGTTAAGATGATTGATTGGATCGGTGTCCCATCATATTCTTTGATCCTAGGATACTTAAATTTGTCTGGTAAGGGGAATGTCAATATCTCGGGAGTAAAGGAAGTGTTGGGACTGAATCTTGTCGTCCCTTTGTTGCCCTGAAGTAGGCCTGTCGTAATTCCTTCTTGAATAATCCTAGCGAGGTCACCGGACTCCATGGTCACTGATCTTGAGGTCGAGGTCACATGTGGTATACCCGAGGCCCCTCCTCCGCCATTGTCAGGGACATGTCTTTGAGCTCGAGCTCGAGCATCAGCCATAAAACCCCCCTAGGGTGCTGGTGTAGGTGACGAATGCGAATTTCTTTGACTTAGCAGCTGAGTCATTGTGGCGACCTGTTGTCTGAGCTCTTCAAAGGCTCCAGCAATGACGACTGTCGGCTAGGGCTCTGGCACTTCTGATGATTCCTCTTGAGGAACAGGGATATCCTCAGGAGGGGGTTGGTTTGGAGCGGATGAGCTTGCTGGTGGAAGACCTGTACGTGTGTTTACCATGGCTTTTGGTAGCGTTTCCCACAGACGGCGCCAATGATGCTACCAAAAATCATACCTGCAGATTTCCCGAGCTTGATGATTCGGGTTGATCATGATCGTAGTCTTCCGGTACCTGAAACAAAGGCAACGAGGTGTGTTATCGTCGCCACTCCGATGCTTAAGTCAGAAAGGGAATTATATGCGTGAGGCTATATGCTGGAGAACAATGAAAAACGTATCTGAATAATGATTAAGGGCCTCGTATTTATAGAGGTAGGTGGTGTGTTCATACTAGGATTCCGTAGTGCACTTGTAATAAGACAGCTTGATTTTGCAATCTTATATCAATGAGTCCTACGCGAGATACGAATTTGAACTGCGGTATAACTGCGATACCAATTATTTAATAGAGTTCTTCGGGGCATAGGTTGAGGATTTTTAGTTAGAATAAATTTCTCATTGGATAAGGCATTGACGTCGGGGGTAACCCGAGGTCATAATCCTGAGGATATGTCGAATGATTTTCAAATAACTCTTGGGGCTAATAGCTTGGGCATGTGGAAGATACCCGAGCACATATATCCCGAGCATATTGGTAAGCATATCGACGAAATAAAGTCCTCGGGTTTATATACGTCGAGAACATGTATTTGGTTATATCAAGAGCTATTGAGTCGTGTCGAACAAGAGAAATATCCGACTTGCAATCTAAAAAATCGCACGGTTGGACAAGTGACTAGAAATCTCCAAGATATTTTTAAACGACTGGACGATTCTCACACATCACCATGTAATCGAATGATCCGCCCTACGATCTGAATTCACTCTCAACCAAGGATCTGATCATCTCTGAACCCGAATTACTCTTCTATTCGAGCAGAACTCGTATAAAAGAGTGGGGGACAAATTGTATTGGTAAAAATTAATTTACTAGTCCAAGTGGCCCAAACATAGAACAGGGTCCACATACGATTCAACCGCGCCATCATCAGCCCAACTCATTATAACAATCGACCTGAATACACAATCCATGACCTATACGTCAATTCGAAATCTCCGATAATCTAGCTTCCAGATAGATCATGTTACGATCTATCCAGATCTGGTGAGAGTTATCTATAAACGGATCTGATATCTCAACTGAACAAATTGGATTAGATTTGGCTCCAACCAACCACAAAATCTCGAAGGATCCTTGCCAATCCCTCCTAGACGGTTATCCAACTCCTATAAATTCAGTAGTTGGTCAAGCATTCAGGTATCAGAATCCACTAGACTCTAATTCATTTCTTCTTTCTTCCATCTGGCATTTATCAAACTTTCAACAAGGTTTACTGACTTGACCGTCAGAGGGTCTTCAGCCGACACCACACCGGTGTCTTTTTGAGATCTTTTTACGGTCATTTTCCTTTGTTCTATTTTTCTTGAGTACAGGATTGCTGGTGGCCCACCTGATCTGATTTCTTGGCTGCAAAACTTACCGTCTATAGTTAGTAATGCCATTTGGATTAAAAAATGCACCACAAATATATCAAAGAAAAATTGATAATATATTTAAAAATTTTAATGAATTTCTAATTGTTTATATAGATGACATATTGATATGTTCTAATAGTAAAGAAGAACATAGGAATCATTTAATCTAATTGATAAATGAATGTAAAAAAGAATGAATTGTACTTTCTATAAAGAAATCTTGGATTATTAATAGATAAAAGAGGAATAGAATTGCAGACTCAAATATCTAAAACGATAGAAAGTTTTCCAAATAAATTAGAATATAAAGAACAAATACAAAAAAATTTAGGATGTTTAAATTATGCAGAAGGATTTATTGAAAATCTTTCCAGAAAAATGCATAAAATACCAATTTTGTTAAGAAAAACAAATATTAAATGATGGAATGAAAAACATACAAAAATAGTTAAATCATTAAAAGAAGAATGTAAAAATTTACCAAAATTAAGATTATCAGATAAAAAGATAATTTAATTGTGAATACAGATACCTCAGATAAATATTGGGCAGCAATATTAAAAACAGATTTAAATGAAATTTGTAGATATTCAAGTGGAACATTTAATCAAGTAGAAATAAATTATACCACTCATGAAAAAGAATTACTTGCAATTATTAGAGGGATAAAAAAGTTCTCATTATTTTTATTATCCAATAAATTTATTGTTGAAATTGATAATTCTCAAGTTGTAGGATTAGTCAGGAATAAACTTCTATCAGAACCTCAATACAGAAAGCTCCATAGATGGCAAGCTAATTTAGCATTTTATAATTTTGATATAATTCATATTAAAGGAGTTAATAATCTTCTTATAGATTTTCTCAGCAGAAATATAGAATTTTCTTATGGATAAAGTCAGGGTCATGGAGTTATACCAATCTATCATACATATACAAAAAGGACAGATTTTCTTAAAGAAGAATCTGAAGACATAAATACTGGAGTAATATAGATCTCAAAAATGTTCAACTCAAATATAAAAATATTGTTGAATATCACTACTAAGCATCATAAAGAAGCCATAGAACTCAAAAATCAAGTTGATATTATTGCAATACAACTAAAAGATATACTGTCTGAGACAGATATACAAAAGAGCTCAGAAATGAGTTTTCCAAATCAATACCAAATAGGAACAGCTGGAAGCAGCAGTGGACCCAGATGTGACTCTATACCAATTGATAAAAAAAGAGATTCAACACCAACCAAAAAAGTAGTGATAAATGGAGATAAAAATGATTCCAAAACTATCAGCATCATAGATCAGGATGATACAATCCCTTTACATCCAAAAGAAGAATAATATGCTAAAATAGTCAGAATTGCTTATGAAATAAAAATAAGTGATTGATATTTCATCTCTCCGAAAAATAATGTCTATCTCAGAATAACAGTCATGAAATGATGAGATCCTTCATTTATAAAGATTATGGCAGATTACGGATTTATGGATTTGATATATCCAAGAAAAGATTTGATTGAAATTTCAAAATTTGATGATATATTCATAAAAGAAGTATCCAGATTTGTCCTTGAATATATTTGAAATTTTATTCAATAAGTCCTGAATACGATAGAGTTGTTTATTATCCAGTTGAACATATAATATCAATTGGATATGTAGCAGCCAACTTCCAAATAGATGTGGTGGAAAATGATAGAAAAGTTTCAACAGTGATAAAGTCATGGATGAGACATAGAAGAGCACTTAGAATTAAAGCCATATACAATATTGCTAAAAAAAATTTTGATAAAAAAATTTCATACTTGTATTAATATAAAAATTGGGTGTTGGTATCAAATGTAGGATATAGAAAAGCAGAAATCTAGAAAGACTACATTACAAGATTCCAAATACATCAATTTTCAGAATATTCTACCACTATAAGAGAATCCTACCAGTTAAGGGAGTGCCCCAACTGCATGTGAAAATGTAGGACAATAATAGAAAAAATCAGATGCTGCATGTGAAAATGTAGGTCCAAGGAGGACAATAATAGAAATGCAAGTGTGTCTTTGCTGATGTACTAAATAATGTAATAGATCAATAATAGGCCTCATATATTTGTATAAATAGAGGCATTGTAATAGAAAAAAATCATCTTGAAATCAAAGTATCTTCTCTCAAATTGTAAGCTCGATTTGTAGTGGAGAATCAACATTTCCAAACCCAATTTTTTTGGAAATCCCTTTGTACCAAATAAAAGTCTTGTATAAATTCTGATAGAAATAAAATTTCAATATTTTGATATCAATATGAGTTTTTAAATCTTTATTCCAATAGATTCTTGAAAGATCTAATAGAAAGTTTCCTTTTTATTTTAGCAGAAAGAAAGTTTTTTATTTAACAGAAATTTATAATTTTATTCTTTAGAGTTGATACATTGAGAACAAGAAACTGAAATAGTAAAGATTTCGTGAAGGCAGGAGGCCGTTGAAGGAAGCAGTTTACATATTCAGAGCTCAGGAGTCACTCGGTTCTAAAAATAAAGATTTAAATCAAACCTAAGGTAAAACTATTGAATTTTTGCTAAAATTAGAATGAATCTTTTTAGATCTTAGATAATCAAAGGGATTAATTGCATGATTTGATGATTATTTGTATGACTAAATGTCAAGATTGTAAAGGATTAGATAATTTATTAGAAAGAATGTTAGAAGAAATAAAAAATATTTATTTCCAATTAGAAAATATGGATGCATCTTCCGAAGAATATAATATATTAAATAATAAATGTGAGCAATATGTTGCAGATTATTTCAATTTATTAGATCATAGAATGAAATTATATTCAAAAATTCAAAATAGAATATAGTTTAAAAAGATTGGGATATATGTTGCAATATAGAAAGAATCATTCATTAAGGGCAATATAAACTTTTTCATGAAAAGGAATAGTAATAGGCCAAATAGAAAAATCCTTCTAAGATCGGGCAATTAACCCAGGAAGCAAAAACCAAAAAGAAGTTAGACAAAGTCTCGACAACATGATAGGTCGTCAAGGGCACAAACTACGCAATAGAAATGGAGTAACAGAAAATGTTGAACTCTAACCTTGAGGGCCTCCACCGCCCCGCCCCTGGAGTATTGTGAGGAAAGTAAATCGCGAGATGTGTCCCAACAGGCTAGAGAACAAGAGTTTGCATGTACACTGGTGCCCATCAGGAATCGAACCCTCACATTATGACTGTCAGCAAGGCTGAGACATAGAAATGGAGTACCAGAGTAAGGATGGTGGATGGTATTAAGTAGGGATGCATTTATTATCCTCTCTTTACTTATTGGACTGAGAAAATTGGACTGAGAAAATAATTTGGGTAAATAGTATTAAAGGTCTCATTTTTTGACAAGTGTTGAACTTTTATCGTCATTCTTTAAAAAGTAGCTCTTAGGTCCTCAACATTTCATTTTGGTAAAACTAAGGTCCCCAATGGACAATTTTACTCATCCTTAAAATATCTAGCTAAATTTCATTTCAAAAGGACGGTTTTACACTTATATTTAATAAAAAAAAAGTAAATAAAAGCAAGATTGAAAATTCATATTCTCTCTTTATCCACGCATTGCATGTCCAAACACTTCCACCTGATCCCTTCCAACTCCATCTCTAGCACTACCGAGTTTTTGTTGCATCATCATAATTTCTACCTTCATAAGATCTAATTTTAGGAGTGTCTAGACTGTAGCAGAATAGCGAAATTCGAAACCTCGGCCTGCATTACACCGCCCCAAATGATAAACGTTGAGATGGGGAATATGGGCTAGTTTCAAATTCTCTTAACCTACGATGAATGTTTTTAGAATTTTGTTATTTGTACACCGGCGTTGACCCCTCACATGAGGGAGGGGTAGAGGTGGGCGTGGGTCGGTTCGGTTTGGTTCTAAAGAGAACCGAATCGAACCAAAATTTTCGAGTATCTAGTAAATGGAACCTTCGAGTCCAAATATAATTATGGAACTATTCGGGTTCGGTTTCATTCGGTTCAGTTCGGTTCGGTTCCGTACTATAATTAAATTTTTTAACATTGATAACAACATTATATAAAAATAACTAATGACACATTCAGTAGTTTTGGAATGTCAGAGATTAGTATATTAATTTACTCAAATGATCACTACGGTCAAAGTTTCGGTCGGTGGAGGTCACAGCTTCGATCGGAGGTCACAGCGTCGACCGGCGATTGTATAGGTTTTGGAATATCAAGGAGGCTGCGAGAATGAGTACGAGAGTCGAGACAACATTATGCACTTTAGTGTAGGTGTTTAGGGTTATTTAGTGGGTTGAATCTTATTGGGCTAAGTAATGAAACAATAAAATGGGTAATTTGGCAAAAAATTAAAAAATTAGAAATGAAACAAATTATTGGGCCAAAAATTTGGATTTAGAAATTGTTAATTTGTTTAGAAAAAATTAAAATTAAAATAATTTGATTTACTCAATATAAAAAAAATTAGAAAGATTCGATTCTTATTCGTTTTTTCGGTTCTTGGTCTAAAACCGAACCGTACCCGTCAGTTCTCAATTCAGATACCCGTTCGGGTATTTAATTTGACAATAACCGTCGGGTTCGAGTTCAAGTTCGGGTTCGGGTTCGGGTTCGGGTTCGGTTTCGATTCGGGAGATTTGCCCAGCCCTAGGGAGGGGCCTACGCCCAATAAAAAAAATAAACGAGTGGCCCCCTCTTGTGTGATGGGCGTGTACTTACATGTAGCACAATTGATGTTTTTATTTTATATTTAGGGTGTGTTTGCTAGCACACCCTTTTCCATGAAAAATGGAAAATCAATACCATTTTTCAACTTTTGTAGTATTTGATAGGTGAAATTTTTCATGGAAAATGAATTTCACCTTTCTTAGCCACATCGA
Source organism: Olea europaea var. sylvestris (assembly GCF_002742605.1). Classification (NCBI taxonomy): domain Eukaryota; kingdom Viridiplantae; phylum Streptophyta; class Magnoliopsida; order Lamiales; family Oleaceae; genus Olea; species Olea europaea. The sequence goes on along the minus strand of NC_036248.1, from coordinate 7,298,114 downwards.
CATTTTTCATGAAAACCTTGAATTCCAATTCTCACCAAAATGGTGAGAATTGGAATTCTCAGTTACTGTAGCAATTTTTTAATTTTTAATTTTTTGGCAATGGAAATAAATTTTAAGAATTATTGTAAAAAAATATTTCCTTTTAACTGACAATTTTCATGTAAAATAAAGCCAAACAAATACTAAAAGATAGATGATTTTCTTATTTTTTTTTTTTTTTTGGCAATGGAAAAAAATTTCATACCCAAAATCAGTAAATTTTATCCCTTTAATTGACAATTTTCATGTAAAACAAAGTCAAACGAACATCAAAAAATACTTTTATTTCAACATTTTTTACGTAGAAAATTATACCAATCAAACACAATAATTTACAATTTCTAGAAAAATAATTTCTAGGTAATTCAATTCCCTGAAATTCATTTTCAATTCAATTCAATTCCATTTTTGCAATCAAACGGACCCTACTTTTGCTTTAAATCGTATTAAAAAAATAAATAATTGATTAAACGTGGGAAGTAAAGATTTTCCAATCCCTGTTTCACCTCCTAAAAGTCCCCAACAAGGAGGAATGGTAATGGCCACCTATGTCCACTCGCATTCTTGACATCCATAGACAATGTATTTAATTTAAATATTAATACTTGATTAATCTTGACGTCATTACTTTAGAAAAAGTCTTGATCGATCCTTATTTTTCATTTTTTAATCTTTATTTTTGTTTATTTAATTTCACTATGTAAGGGCAAAATTGCCTTGTTAAACGAACTTTTAACTAATTTATTATAAAAATAAGGGAAAATTGTTCATGGAGAATCAAAGTGCTACCAAAACAAAAGGTTGAGTTGTAAATGCTACCTTGTAAGTTGGGGATAGAAGTGCAACAAATGTCAAAGGTTGGGACCTTTGCTGCTATTTACCAAATAATTTTGACTTCTTCTACATGGCCACATCACTACAATCAATTTGTTGAGGAAAATTCAAAGAGAAATTACTTTCATCTAATCCTTTGTTTGTCTGGGGAGATGGAGGTTGAGAAAGAGACAATAAAATTTACTTTTCTTTACATCACATAATAGAAAAATAACACCATATATTAATTGACTTCTCTCTAAAGTCAATTCACAATGAATTTTTCAACTAATCACTCATAAATTGATCATCATCCCAATCTTATTAACTAGTCTTGGATTTTTCCTATATTTCCAGCTGGTCTTCCCTGTTAGTTTGAATACATAGGCTTCGTTTTGTCAAACTAACTTGTCTATTATACTGTTTAATCTGGTCTCGATTACCATAACATACTTAACATATTTCAAATTTTTGAATTAACATCTGATAAGATGAACTTTATGACGTGATTTGGAATCGTGTCGTGTCAGGCATGCATCTCTCTCTCTATATATACGTGTAGAGGACTAATGTAGAAGCAAAAAAGGCCTATTTCATCTCTCTCCCTCTTAACATATTCATCGTTATAGACATGGATTTTGATAAGGCAGCAACTTTTTTCCCATTTGTTATATATCTTATATTCCTCTTGTACAAGATTGTGGATAAAAGAAGGAATCAATGCTGTTACCTTATTCATTATGAGTGCCACAAGCCATCTGATGATAGGAAACTCGGCATAAAATTCAGTGGAGACATGATTGCAAGAAACAGAAATCTTGGCATTGCAGAGCATAAGTTTCTTTTGCGAGCCATTATTAATTCTGGAATTGGCGAAGAAACTTACGTGCCGAGAAACATTATTGAATGCCGTGAAGATTCTTCCACTCTTGAAGATGCAATTGCAGAAATGGACGAATTCTTCATTGACACATTAGATAAACTCTTCGAGAAAAACGCAGTTTCACCTCAAGAAATTGATGTTCTTGTGGTGAATGTGGCGTTGCTTGCAGCAGTTCCTTCGCTTTCGGCCCGAATAGTCAGCCATTACAAAATGAGAGATGATATAAAAACCTTTAATCTCTCTGGGATGGGATGCAGTGCTAGCCTGATTTCAATCAATCTGGTTGAAAACATTTTTAAATCCCGCAAAAATGTTTTCGCTGTGGTTATTACGTCTGAATCCATAGCTCCAAACTGGTATACAGGCAATGACAAGTCTATGATTCTTACAAATTGCCTGTTTCGTTCAGGAGGGTGTTCTATGCTATTGACAAACAATCGGGCCCTGAGATCCAGAGCCAAATTAAGATTAAAATGTCTGGTTCGAACCCATCTGGGATCAATCGATGAGTCGCACACTTGCTGCTTGCAAAAAGAGGATGACCAAGGTCGTTTAGGGTTTTTTCTTAGCAAGAATCTTCCAAAAACAGCCACTCGTGCATTCACCAAGAACATAATCTATTTAGCACCAAAAGTAGTGCCCTTAAAAGAGCTGATTCGATACGTCGTCTCGAAGATTTTTACGAAAAGAACTCTTAATCTTAAGTCTGGGATTGATCACTTCTGTTTGCACCCTGGAGGGACTGCTGTAATACAAGAAGTCAGGGTGAAATTGGGGTTAAGTGACAAGGATGTGGAGCCATCAAAAATGACACTTCATCGGTTCGGAAACACGTCAGCGAGTAGCCTGTGGTATGTTTTGGGTTACATGGAGGCAAAGAAAAGACTGAAAAAAGGTAACAAAGTTTGGATGGTAAGTTTTGGTTCTGGTTTTAAGTGTAATAGTTGTGTGTGGGAAGTGGCTCGGGATTTGGAAGATGGTAATGTTTGGGGGGATAAGATTGATAATTACCCTCCAGAAAACATGGCAAATCCTTATATGGAACAGTATGGATGGGTTTATGAAGCAAATTTGAAACCATTAGTTGCTCAATATGGGAAGAATAAGAATATATGACCAGAAGAATATCTTCCCTTTATGGTGCTGTTGCATCATCCACTGATAAGTATGCATGTCAAGATTATTGGCTAAATAAGTGATGAGAGTAAGCATATTTTGTATTTAAGGTTGTCAATTTCTATATTTTACGTATGTGGAACAATAATTTTGCGAAAAATCCTATGTACACTCTCTTATCACTATTATATAAAAAGGACAATATTTCACTACTGTAAAAAGAACAGTAGATTCTTCCATTTTGTCTCACTGTAGCTTTTTTTTTTTAATTGAGAGAAAGCAAGGACGTCGTTTATCTTACGTGTTTGATACAGTAACTTTGTTGCTTTTCCTCAATTTACACGTCATGGAGGATTATGTTATAGAGCCCTATTTACTCTTTCTCCATTTTTATACACTACAGTCATGCCTCTCTATTTCTCCACACTAATTCAAGAATAAAAGTGTGAATTCCACAAATATATGATTGAAAATATGTTTAAAGAAAAATAAATTTTAAAAAATGAAGACCAAACATGTTAACAAATGAATATATTTATTTTTCGAAAAATAAGTTTTTATTACCATTTCATTTTTATCGTGAAATGATTCTAATTTTAATATGTTAGATTGTGCGTCAAAATTACATAATCTATCAAATGTAATTTTTATAAAGTAATATATTTTTATGAATTTTTTTTTAGTAAAGTAAACGGAGGCTCGTGTTGAGACTTCCAAAATTACGGAGGCTCAAGCATGGGCCTCCGTAATTCTAGAGGCCTCATGTAACGGAGGCTCAATAACATTTTACTTTTTAAAATTAATAAAAATTAATTATTTTATATTTTGTAGTACTATTATATTTCACCTTCAAAAAAAAATTATAAAAATATATTACTTTATAAAAATTATATTTGATAGATTATATAATTTTGAAGCACAATCTAACATATTAATATTAGAATCATTTCATGATAAAAATGAAATGATAATAAAAACTCATTTCTCGAAAAATAAATATATTTATTTGTTAACATGTTTGGTTTTCATTTTTTAAAATTTATTTTTCTTCAAACAGATTTTCAATCATATATTTATGGAATTTACATTTTTACTCTTGAATTAACCCCCTCAATAAATTATCATTTAAACGGTTCGTAAAAATTTTGATTGATATTATTTTTAGATCATCCAAATAATTATTATATACCTTTTACGTACATATATAAAAATAATATTTTTATTTAAACTTACTTATGTGTTCAAAAATAAACTTTCTAAAGATATATGGTTGATAACGTGAGAAAATGGTGAAAGAGATAGTGTGGAGAAATAGAGAAGTATGATTGTAGCGTGTAAAAATGAAGAAAGAGTAAGCTTCCATTATTTTATGTTTTTTTATTTTAAGAATATTAAAAAATTAAGTTGATTAAATGAGATTAAATTATTGTACTGAGAGTCAATGAAGAAAATAGAAAGTAAAAAAAATGCACGTTGAGACCTCCGTAATTACGAAGGCTCATGCTTGAGCCTCCATATTATGGAGCTTTATCTCCATGAAGCCTCCATAATACGGAGGTTATGAAGGCCTCCACAAAGCCTCCGTATTATGGAGGCTTTGTTCCATAATATGAAGGCCTTGCCTTCGTAATATTTTTTTTAATTTTTTTAATATATATAAAAATTATTATTTTTAAATGTTTTTGGCATGATGTGTGTATGAAAGAATATTTGTCAATCACTATAAATAAAATTTTTTACAAAATGTAAAAAATAAATATGTATAATAAATCTTCTTATTATGTTAATAAAATTACAATAATTTTTTTTTTTTACAAATAACATAAAAATTATTTTTATTTTCAACAAAAAAATACATTTAAAAATTAGCAATTTCATAATCACCTTTTTTTTAATTTTTGAAAATAAAATTATAAAATAAAAAATAATTAAATTTTTATTAATTTTATAATATAATATTTTATGGAGGCTGATGCCTCCATTTTGGATGCTCAAGACATGAGCCTCCATTATGGAGCCTCCGTGTATGTTTGATAGATAAAAATTAATAAAAATTCATAAAAATATATTACTTTATAAAAATTATATTTGATAGATTATATAATTTTAAAGCACAATCTAACATATTAAAATTAAAATCATTTCATGATAAAAATGAAATGGTAATAAAAACCCATTTCTCGAAAAATAAATATATTCATTTGTTAATATGTTTGGTCTTCATTTTTTA
>NC_036248.1:7288320-7288536 GCF_002742605.1 Olea europaea var. sylvestris | reverse complement strand
CAGCAAATACGATCTCCACCGAAAAACAGTGTGAGTTCGCGATCACTGGAATGTACATATGTGTACAATCTGTCCACGGCTTTTCGCACCTCAACTGTAGTCCAATCACCCACTCCAGCATGTACTCAGACAGAACATTATCATTCCCCTTGCTTAGGAGCTCCTGATGCTCAATCTCTACGACACGAACGAACTCAGCGCTCAAGATAACTCGAA
>NC_036248.1:7244823-7284986 GCF_002742605.1 Olea europaea var. sylvestris | reverse complement strand
TTATGTATATTATTTATTTCATATTTAATTACTCTATTTCGATTATTTATTTGAAGCGTATATTTAAGTAGAAAAGAACAAAAATTAAAACTCAATTTAATTTATCTTTAAATATTTCGTTAATTTTCTTAATATATTATTTCTTTTATTTTTCATTTTATTTCTTAACACACACACAACAACAAAAAAAAAAAAAAAAAAATTATATATTTTTGACGGACCCGGATTTGGGCCGGTTAGCCGGACCCGGACCAAAATCCGGGTCCGGTGTGGTCTGGTCCGTTACGGATTGGTCCGTAACGGACCGTCAGATGGTCCGTTACGGACCAACGGTTTGGTCCGTAACGGACCAAACCGGCGGGCTGGCCGGAAACTCCATTTCCTGCGAGTTTAGCCCCTTTTTTTTCACTTTTTTCAAGATTTTAACCTCAAATTCGATATTTTCTTACATTTTAACTATAGAAACATGAATTTAACCCATATTCATATCCTAAACATTCAAACTTTCACAAATTCAAAGTAGTTATTTATAGAAAACATGTCTAACCTTCAAGAAAATGACGGTCTCCGACGAATCCGAGGTGGCTCTGGTCTTGGTCAAAGTTGGTGAGGTCCGGGCAATCCGTAGACGACGTCGACGGTCGGTAACTGATTTTTCCCTTTTTTTCTTTTCTTTTTTCTCTCTATTTTCTCTTCTCTTCTTTCCTCTAAATGAGGGTATTTTCGACCCTACATATTTTGTTTACATTTTTTTTTTTTTTTAACAAATAACTTGGTCAGAGGCTATTATGAAAAACATACCGGGTGGGGCAGCCATTGCCCACCATTTCCTCCATCATAGGCCTAACCCTCCCCCACCAGAACTCTCCTCGTCCCCAAAACGGCAAAACCCAACACCAACAATATTATTTACCTGTAATAAAACCCTAATCGAAGATGGCAACTCCAAAACCGCCATTGTTGAACTCCACTGACCTCATCTCTACTATTATCAACCTCTTGAAACGCCATCCCGTTTCGCCATTATATGACACTCTTGCCCCATTTTTTCCCTCCTTAACGCCACCCATTATCCACTCAATTCTTTCTTCCCCTTCTCTCCGCCATTTTCCTTCAACTCTTCTATCTTTCCTCACATTGGTACATTCTCATACCCCACATTCAGCCCCTCTACCTCTCTCCCCTCTTCTTTCGATACTTTCATCCCTTTTATCTCATCAGAAATTCACGGATGCGAGAAAAATTCTTCGGTCCCATATCGTCTCTGATCATCCCCACCACCATTTACATCGTCACCTCCTCCACCCTTGCCCGTACCTTCCACCCCCATCGAAGGTCCTCTTAGATACTTCAATTTCGGCCTACTGTCACTCGGGATGGCCACACCTTGCTGCCCAGATTTTCAAGAAAATGAAGCGCCATGGCTGCCGCCCCACCCTGTTGACTCTCAACACTTTGTTGAACTCACTGGTAAAGAATTCCTCTTCCTCACGGTCCACTGCCTTTTGCCGAGAATTGTTTAATGATGCTTTAAAACTTGGTGTGGTCCCCAATGTAAATACTTGTAATATTTTGATTAGTGGATTTTGTTTAGAATATAAACTTAAGGAGGCAATTGAATTTTTGAAGAATATGGAGAGTGAATTTGGGTGCAAGCCGGATAATGTGAGTTACAATACGATATTGGTCACGTTATGCAAGAAAGGCAGATTGAATGACGTGCGTGATTTGTTGTTTGATATGAAGGAGAAGGGGCTTTCACCTAATAGGAATACGTACAATATTTTGGTTCATGGGTATTGTAAGATGGGGTGGTTGAAGGATGCTGCTAATGTTATTGAGTTGATGAGTCAGCATAACATTTTGACGGACGCTTGGACATATAATATGTTGATTGATGGATTTTGTAAACAGGGAAAGATTGATGAGGCATGCAGGTTGAGAGATGAGATGGAGGGGTTGAAATTGTTGCCCGACGTGGTTACTTACAACACGTTGATAAACGGGTATTTTGAGATGAAAAATAGTTTTGCAGCTTTCAAGTTGATGGAAGAAATGACAGAGAGAGGAGTGAAGCCCAATGAGATTACTCATAATATCTTGATTAAGTGGTATTGTAAGGAAGGGAGGATGGATGAAGCTAGTGAGACATTTAGGAGGATGGAGAAAAGTGGGTTTTCACCTGATCATATTACCTTCAATACTCTAATAAGCCGGTATTGTAAGTCGGGAAATTTCTCCGAGGCACTGATGACGATGAATCTAATGGGTGGAAAAGGTTTGAAAATGGACACGGTGACACTGAACACTGCTTTGCATAATCTGTGCCAAGAAAGAAAGGTTAATGAGGCATACAATTTACTCAACATTGCTCATAAGAGAGGTTATATCTTGGATGATGTGAGCTATGGCACTCTGATTGTTGGGTATTGTAAGGAAGAGAATTTGGATAGAGCTATGGGGCTTTGGGATGAAATGAAGGAGAAAGAGATTATTCCGGGTATTTCTGCATATAATTCTCTAATTCTAGGCCTATGCAAGTCGAGTAAAACTGACCAAGCGATAAATAAGTTGAATGAACTATTGGATAGTGGGTTGGTTCCAAATGAGACTACATACAACACAATTATTCATGGGTTCTGCTGGGAAGGGAATCTGGAGAAGGCATTTCAATTTCACAACAAGATGGTTGAAAAATCATTTAAGCCTAATATCTATACATGCAACATTCTTCTTCGTGGGCTTTGCAAGGAAGGGATGCTTGAAAAAGCAATAAAGCTCTTCAACACTTGGAATTCGAAAGGGAAAGACATTGATGCAGTAACCTACAACACCTTAATAACGGCCCTATGCAAAGATGGGAGACTCGCGGATGCTTTGAGCCTTGTTGCTGAGATGAAAGAAAAAGAACTAGCACGGGATAGTTATACATATAATGCCATTATTGGTGCTCTTAAGGATGCGGGAAGAGCTAAAGAAGCAGAGGAGATCATGTTACAAATGATAGAAGGTGATAAATCATCTCAACAGCCAATGCAGACGGATGAAGGACAAGATGTGGTTGCTGGTGAAACTTCAGATGAATTAGATTCAAGTTCTATAGCTTACTCAGAACAGATTAACGAGCTATGCGCTGAAGGGAGATACAAAGATGCCATGCATATTTTTGGAGAACTGAAGCAGAAGGGCATCACTGTAAATAAATCCGCCTATATTGTTCTAATGAATGGACTGATAAAGAGGAAAAAGAGTACATTGAAGGCATTTTGATTGTTCTTTGCTGGTTACAACCCTTGACTCTGTCAGATGGGCATGCATTCTTTCACACAGTCTTAGGTAATGTGCACAAGGCAAGAACTCCAGGTATATATTTTTTCCTCTTCCTTTCATGTGAGAAAAAATCATTAAGAATGATCATTTCATGAGAAGGTCTTAAATTGTGCCAAGTGTCTGTGATTTCTATGCACTAGATATAATAGTTTCTAAAGATTGTTTAATATGAAATGGAGATAAATTGTTTTAATGAAATACTGGAATAATCACATTTGTAAGAGAATTTTTTGTGCCTACTTATGGCACATTTGTCGAACATGAATAAATGCATTTTCTTGGGGCTGCTTATATGATTATAATTGCGAGTGGCAGTGAGTATTTCAGCATATTGTATAAATGTTGGTTATTCCCCTGCTTTCAACTTCATAATTTGCATATGCTGTCCTACATTAGATCAAATTAGGAGAATGCATTAGCAGGCTTTTACAAAGATTTCTGATCATTGGTCTGTACAAGTTTATCTTCATACTGTTCACCTTGAGATTTGCTACAGTAGCTGTAGGCTGCAGCTGAATAGCTCAGTCGATTTAGCAACACATTTGCGAAAAGCCCGATCAGACCAGACAGTGAGCGAGTCATGTTGAGAGCGAACTATTAACTCTTCAATTATTAATGCTCTAGCGTGCAACTCCTTTCTTGGTTTGGGAGTGTAGTTCAACAAAAGGTTGGTGGTGCTAGAAATAGTCTGATCGGGCTTTTCGCAAATGTGTTGCCTCGTCCAGTTGAAGATATCTCCAATAGCAACAGTGCTTAAACTGCCAAACCTGCTGTCAGTACTTCTCTAGATTTCATTACTGATGTTATGTGACCTTTTAGAGCACATTCTTGGTTTGGTATGTATTTGAAATAGTGCTATGCTTTTCTGAATTGCACCTTCTATTTTTGTATTTCTGAGAAGGTATCCATGTAGTATACCATTTTGTTCTCAATATATGTTTTGGATTGCAAACACTCACGTTGATACATTATGTGTCATTGTTCAGGATGCAGCTTCTGTAAATATCAATGGTGACTTTACTTGCGCACTTCCTTCTAAAGATTAGGTAGGAGATTTTATTCACCCCAACAAAATGACAAGTTTTGTTGATATTTTTGAATGGTCTGGTTGTTTGGATCCAGAAGTTGATTAAGCCCCTGTTTGTTTCCCATTATTTGGCCATTGAAATGAAAAATATGACCGTTATCCATCACATCAAGCCACCATATTTGAATTTTTATCTCTTGTGTGAGACTCGTAACGGCTATATTTTTCATTCTGAGCCTTACATTATTGAGAAACAGACCGGGCCTAAAATTTTCTGAGGATGGGGATTTTAAACTTTATGCTCCGAATTATCTCCAGTGGTAATTGATGGAGATGTACAAGCAGGGGAACCATATTCTGCTCATACATTATGGAAAATTTTATCAACCGATTGCCTTCTGCCCCAGGAGAATAAGTTATGGAGATATGAAGTAACACGGAGGCTTGTATTTGAGGTAGAGTGATATTAATTTATTGTTATGGGATAATATTCCCCCGAAAATGGTAGTGGTTTCTCCATCCAAATTGAGTTGCTGTGTTTGACTTCCATTGTTAAATGAATTTTCTTTGGAGCCAAATTTTATGAATATTTTTATTCCTGTTTACATTTTCATCTAAGCAATATTTCCAGTTGGCAGTATCTCGTGTGAATTTATTACCATATTGAAGTTACATGACAGATATTAAATGAAGTAATAAAAATTATGCTTTGGATCTTTATTTTTTTTTTCAGTTGTCTGTGTAAATGTAATAATAGACTTCTAATATTATAAAGGGGGCATGGAACTTCTGTGCATTAGATATGAGCACTGTCAGAAAAATGAGCATGATGGGATCTCTCTAGTCTGGGAGAGAAACTTGGGTGGGGGGCGGTCGCACCATCCACGTGGTGCGACCGCCCAACCCCGAGGCGCCACCTTTGCGGATGGCCCACGCACCTCGGGGGTGTGTGGTGGCCCACCTGCCGAGGTGGCGCACATTTATAGGGTGGTCGCACCGTTTGAGGTGTGTGGGCCATCCGTCGAGGTGGCGCACCCCACCTAAGTTTTTTCCCTAGTCTGGAGATGCTGTGAAAATTAGGGCTACTTTGACCAAATGGGAAACTGGATTTACATGAGCAGATACATTTCTTTTGAAGTTGTAAATGATATTATGATATTGTTTAGTAGTAGACATTACCCATACTAGCATGTACTCAATATATCATGAGTGAGGCTGACTTTAATATCATGTTCTTCTTGTTTCCACCCTTGTCCTTATCTTCGCTTGTTTGGAGTTTTCTGAGTCTTGCATGCATTGTTAATCACTGCCTAATATAGTTTCATCTTTGTCGTAACAGGGGAGGATGAAGCATACATGAAATGAATTGTTAACTTCTTCAAATATTTGGCATCTACAAATTGGAGTTCATTTGTATCTTAAAACATTCTGGTTGTCTCTGAAAAACTCAGTTTTCATCTGCGCCTTGCCTTGAGATGGTTGATTTGGCCAAGACTAAGTTGGTCCATTGGATATCATGCTGAAAGGAATAGTGGATATGTAGATGGCGATTGTGGGTCCCTTGAAATGTGTAGATAAAAGTGGTTCAATGTTTACAAACACTCCCCAATGTCAAGAAACCTATGCATTGCCCGTTTAATGAAATTCTCTTGAATTAATACTCATTTTTGTTATGGATATATTATATTGTTAGTTTGGGTGGGTAGAATACGTTTATATTTTTACATTGTGTTATGGATTTTGGCGAACGCGTCGGTTTTGAACCTGGTTTAAGGTGCATAAATATTGGCCTTGTTTGGTGACAACATTCCAAGTAAGTTTGGTCCTCTTTAGTATTTTAACAATTGTGGTTCTAGATTATTATAGATTTACAACCTTTTTCATATAATTGAAGTTATATAGAATTTATTTTTCCTCCCTGTTCACACATGCAATAATTCTCAGTAAATGCAGTGAATTTCAAAACGAGGGACCTGCTGCACGGGAGAAATTTTGTTCAGAAAATAGATCTATTTGGCATTAGTATTTATGAAAAATTATTCAATTTAAATTTACGTGCCACTAAAAAGTTTTATAGAATCGAAATAAGTAGTGCAAGATCTGGTTTTATCAGCCGTTTTTGTCGCCTTTTGCACAAGATTTTGGGTGATTATAGTTTATATCAACTATCTTTAATTAATAGCGGTTTCTGTTGCATTTTTTTTTTTTTTAATGTCAAATATATTGGTTTTTCTAAGCGTCATCAACATGTTAAACATTTCATTTTGGTTGGGGTTAAATTCATCAATGATCACCCAACTTGATACTTGGTGTTGTCAAGGTCACTCAATTTGATTTTATTTCATTATGACTAATAAACTTTATAGTTTGTATTATTATAGTACCCAATTTGATTTTATTTCACCATAGCCACCCAATTTCATATAATATCTCAACATAGTTGTCCAATTTCATATATTGTTTCATTATGGCCACCCGACTTTATTATTATTATTATTATTATTATTATTAGTATTAGTAATTTTAAAAGGGATAAAATGGTAACTTTAAATTATATGTAAAAAAATTAAAATAAAAAATTATTTAAAAAAATTACTTAACAAATAAAATAAAATAAAAACTTATTTAAAAAAAAAGTTACTCAAAAAATAATATAAAATAAAAAGTTCCTTTAAAAAATAATAAAAATTTATTTTAAAATTAAAAAAAACTTCTATTTTTTTAAAATTTATTATATATATATAATAATACAAAGTTATTTTTACCCCTTTTAAAATTAGTGAAAATGGTGAAAAGAAATTGAGGTGAAATATTATATGAAATTAGGTGGCTATGGTGAAATATTATATGAAATTGGATGACTATGGTGAAATAAAATTAAATTGGATAGCTATGGTGACACTAAGTATAAAGTTGAGTATAAAGTTGTGTGGTCATGATGAAATAAAATCAAATTGGATAGACATGGTGACACTAAGAATAAAATTAGGTGGTCATTGATGGATTTTACCCTTTTGGTTGGACATGGAATGAGTGGCTTACCCGGTGTAGAGGAACATGGAAAGGGGGTACTCTAATCATTTATGGGAGTCTAATTTTAATTTGAAGTTTCCAATCTAGCATCTTTGGAGCTAATTCTTAGGACTCGTAATTTATAATCTAATATCAGCTTGTCTAACATGCTAAATGTTGCTTTCTCTCTAGATGGAATTAATAAGTAGAAAGCATTAAATGATTTAAAAAATTTTAAACGACGACGAAAAAAATTAAATGAAAATCATTTGCCACAAGGTTTGTATAGACTATATACTTGACTGTTCTACGGGAATTTACTGATAATATAGAATGTAAAGAATAAGTCCTTCGTAAAATCGCAAGGGATAGGCCATGGAAGCTACAAAGGTGGAGTACGATAAAGGCGGAGGGAATTTCTTCCAAGTGATGAAAACATCTTAAGCTTACTTTCTCCTTTTCTATTTAAGAGATTTATTTTATTATACTTTTTATTTTTTTGCAAACACGATACTTAAATTTAATAGTTCGTATTTAATAAATACATTATTACAAGCACAAGATATTTTGTGCCATTATTGCTTAACATAATCTTGACATTTCATAACATCTAGTATCCAAGTGCAAAGTATTATTCTCATGTGACATGAGTGGACAACGTTGAAGGTAGGCCTAGCAAAACATGTTTTTTTCTTTAATCTTTTTGACCCAATGTTACGGGTTGACTATGACCTTGACATTGGTGAAAATGTGCTACGTACATTTCATCCATGTCTATCCAAAAATAAATGAAAATCCTCATGTGAGGACAAGTGAACAAAGTTGAAGTTGTAGCCAATTGTTGAGCATTGAGTACACGTGATTGTTGCATTTTGATTGGATCTAAGATCTTTTACAGTCACGTTATATTAATGCACAAATCACTCTTATAGGTTGTTGGCTCTTTGATAGGAAAATATGGTGTTACTGCGCCTTAAATAATATGCAAAAGTATCACGATAATCTAATCGAAAAATATAATTTTTTATAGACTTATATGATACAAAATAAATTTTATTTATAAAAAACAAAATTGAGATATTAGTAAATAAATATTGTTTAGACAATAATTAGGTAATGTGTCCGTTGTCTAAAAAAAAGGTTGGACTCCAACCTTGAGAGCCCCCACCGTCCCGTCCCTAGAGTTTTATGAGGGAGGTAAATCGCGGGATGTGTCCCAACAGGTCAGGAAATAAGAGCTTTCTGTACACTGCCGTAGAAAGAGTCCAATTTCATATCTCATAAATCGAACCCCCACACTGCGACTGCCAGTAAGGCGTGATATAACTTCACTCATGTCCTTTGCACCACTGGACTATGCCCCGAGAGGCAATGTGTCTGTAATCTATTTTGGTGTAATGTTGATGGAACCCAAGAGCATTTCCAAGAAGGATGGGACCTCATACCCCATTGTACTCTTCTTTAAAAAAATAATAATAAATTAAAGATGACTTTGATGACAAAAAGATGATTACAATGATAACTTTGTATTTTTATTTAACAAAATGATATTTATTTGATTTATGGTCTACTGTCCATATGATAACTAATGTTACTATGTACAAGTTGAATATTATTAATGACTGGTGATTTGAAGTGAAATGATAAGATCATTAAATATGTGGATATAATTTTTTTTTTTAATTGATCTTATCATTTATCATCATGAATTTGCACATATATCATTACTCGTAGCTCATGTTATATCTTTATTTTTAAAAATTCATTTTCAATCACACACTATAAATTAAAATAAACCAGAGCTTAATTGACCTGTCATATTATATATTTAAGATGATATAAGTATCACTTAATTATCACGATGATCACTAGTGTAAATAGATAGGATTACCTTTTCTATTTGGAAAGTCCATTCAAAGAAATATTGGTGACATAAGCAATGTATCGTAACTAGGTTTCTAAACTGGGCGTCCCAAATTAGTCAATAATGTGTTTCACATGTTATTATTTTCTTATCTCAAGTCATAAGACACATTTGCTGAGGTCATCATCCAGGTTGATAAACGTGCTTGTTTAGTTGTTTTTTTACGTAAAATTAACGCTGAGAAATGTAGACTACCTTACAAATTAAGCGCATGTTTGATAATAATTAAAAGCAGTTCTTGGAAAAAAATGAGTTTTAAAATAGTGATTTTTTTTTTTTTTTTTTTGAAAAATATGTGATTAAAAAATAGAAAGACATGTAAAATATTTTATTATGAGAATGTCCGCTTGAAAATGAATTTGAAAAAAGAGGAAAAAAAAAAGAAAAAAAAAAGAAAAAAAAAAGGGTTTTGTTTTACATTGTTCCTGTTATTTTTTATGTACTGTTCTTAATTTTATTCTCTTCGTTTGTCACCACTTAACTAAACCGGTCGAAGAAGCATAAAACAGAGACCCTTTATTTCTTGGGTCCATATGACAAGTTAGCATTAAAATTATATAAACTTCTGCTTATTTTTCCGGTTGCTTATTTTTTCAGCTAATTGCTGCATGACTACGTCTGTAGGAATTTTTGCTTGCTGCTGCAATTTAATTAGGCCATGTTTGATAGAACAAAATTTTTTATGGAAAATAGAAAACAAATTTCATTTCCC
The DNA here is from genome assembly GCF_002742605.1 of Olea europaea var. sylvestris. NCBI lineage: Eukaryota > Viridiplantae > Streptophyta > Magnoliopsida > Lamiales > Oleaceae > Olea > Olea europaea. The sequence goes on along the minus strand of NC_036248.1, from coordinate 7,274,981 downwards.
ACTTTTGACTTGTTTGATAGTCAAAATTTTATAGGCAATTGGTTTTCCATCGTTGCCTTACACATGCACCAATTCCTTGTTTTGGGAGAATTCATTTTTCCATGGGGTAGGTGTTTTATGTTTTCCACCTTTTATTTTATTATTATTTTTTTTTTTTGGCAATGGGAACAAATTCTAGGAACAATTATAAAAGAGGATATCCTTTAAATTGACAATTTTCATGTAAAATAAAGTCAAACGAACACCAAAATATATATGATTTTTGGAGCTCGATCTTTTTTTTTTTTTTTTTTTTGAAATGAAAACAAATTCTATCCCCAATACCAGTAAATTCTATCTCTTTAATTGACAATTTTTATATAAAACAAAGCTAAACGAACACCAAAAAATATTTTTATTTCAATATTTTTCACATGAAAAATTATACCAATCAAACACAATAATTGACAATTCCCAGTAAAATAATTTCTAGGCAATTTAATTCTCTGAAATTCGTTTTCTTTCAACCCAAATTTCATCTGTGCAATCAAACGGACCCTTATTTCTTTTGGTTCTGTAAAGTATGCATTAAAAATGTAGTTAATTTACTTATTTCAACAACCACATTCAGTATAGGAAATATTATGGAGACATGCTTGGGAACCACATATTTTTAAGCTTAGCCAAACATGATCCATCTCAAACAATTTTAATGTAAGTAAGATTTCCAAGCTTTTGATGCATCTTTATGAAATAATACCTCGGGTTTTGGTTATTTGATTTCTTTGGAATTATATTTTGTATTAATTATTGTGTTTACCTTTACCAAAATCTTAAGGGCATAATAGGCATGTTTGGGAAGTGTATAAATAGATAGAAAGGAATAGTGAATATGTAGATAGTACTTCTGGATCCTTTAAAGTTTTATAAAAAAATTATTTAATATAAATTTATTTGCCATCAGAAAGTTTTATAGAATTGAAATAAGAAGTGAAATATTTGGTTTTGTTAGCCATTTTTGTATTTTTGAGTGATTATAATGTTATATATCGACTATCTTTATCTAAAAGTTTTTGGATTGCATTTTTTTGATGTCAAAAATATTGTTTTGTCTAAGCATCATGACAATTTTCAACACTTCATTTTGGTTGGACATGGAATGAGACTGACATTCCCAGTGTAGAGTAACATGGAAAGGGCCCACTTACTCTGAAGTTTCTAGTCTAGCATTTTTGAAGCTACAAAAAAAAGGTTAAACTCCAACCTTGAGGGCTCCCACTGTTTTGTCCCTAAAGTTTTGTGAGGGAGGTAAATTGCGGGATGTGCCCCAATAGGTCAGGAAACAAGAGCTGCCTGTACACTACGCCTACAATGAGTCCAATTTCATGTTTCAGAAATCGAACCCCCACACTGCGGCTGTCAGTAAAGCGTAAGATAACCTCACTCTTGTTCTTTGCACTACTAGACTAATGTGTATGTGGATTCGTTTGCACTTCCCACTCACTGTCCACGAATTTCACTAAGAAAAATAACTTATAATCTAATAAATGGTCTGCCAAACATGATATATGTTGCTTTCTCTCTGGATGAAATTAACAAGTTGATAACAAATAATATATATATATATATATATATATATATAGACAATAATTAGGTAATGTGTCCAAGTCGTAATCCTTTTTCAAAGAATCACTTTAATGTTAACATTACTTTATACTGTCAATCAAACCGTCAATAAATTTTGAATTATAACTCTTTATGAAAACTATGTGTTATTATAAGTTCTATTCATAATAACCGCGTCAAACGCACGGCCCTATTGTTGATGGAACCCAAGAACATAGTTTCCTAGAAGGATGGGACCTAAACCCCTAATCTATAAAAAAAAAATTAAATAAAAAAATAAAAATAAAAAAGAGAGCCAGATGACTATGATGACAAAAAGATTATTACAATGGTGTATTTGATTTTTTTGTTGAATAATTCTATTTTTTAGACTCACAATCATCGTGGTCTATGTGACAATTAATATTATGTATAAATTGAATATTCTTTTCTTCTGATATGACATGTGATCGGAAATGAAATGATAAATAAGATCAATTAAATATATGAATATAAAATTTACTTTATTCATCTTATAATTTATCATCATGAATATGTAGATATATAATTACTCTTACCTCTTGTTTGACCTTCACTTTAAAAAAAAAAACCGATTTCTTTTAAACTCATTTTCAGTCATATATAGCGTTGGGCAAATCTTCCGAACCGAACCGAACGAATCGGACCCGAATCGAACCGAACCGAATCGAATCGAACCCGACGGTTCTTGTCAAATTAAATACCCGAACGGGTATCTGAATTGAGAACCGACGAGTACGGTTTGATTCTCGGTTCTAAACCAAGAACCGAAAAATCGAATAAGAACCGAATCTTTCTAATTTTTTTTTATATTGAATAAATCAAATTATTTTGATTTCAATTTTTTCTAAACAAATTAATAAATTAACAATTTCTAAATCCAAAATTTTAGCCCAATAATTTGTTTCATTTCTAATTTTTTTAATTTTTGGCCCAATTACTCATTTTATTGTCTCATTTCTTAGCCCAACGAGATCCAACCCACTAAATAACCCTAAACACCTACACTAAAGTGCATAACGCTGTCTCGACTCTCGCAGCCTCGCTGACATTCCAAAACCTATACAATCGTCGATCGACGCTGTGACCTCTAATCGAAGCTGTGACCTCCGCCAATCGAAATTTTGACCGTAGCGATCATTTGAACAAGGTAATCTACGAGTCTCTGAAATTTCAAAATCATTGAATGTGTCATTAGTTGTATTTATATAATGTTGTTATAAATGTTAAAAAAATTAATTATAGTACAGAACGGAATGGAACCGAACCGAACCCGAACGGTTCCATAATTATATTTGGACCCGACGGTTCCATTTATTAAATACCCAAAAATTTTGGTTTGATTTGATTCTCTTTAAAACCGAACCGACTCATATATTTCATTGAATTCACAAAGAAATGTATCATAACTAGGTTTCTAAATTGGTTCAAGTGTAAATAGATAGAGAAGATAATTATTTTTATTGGTATTATAACCAGGCTTCTAAATTGGGCGTGCCAAATTTTGACCGGCAGCCTTTATTGTCCATAGATTACCGATTCTTGGATCGTGCTTTGTTAGACCAACTGTGAATGAACGAGTAGACCACCTGTCACCAACTTGTACAAGTCAATTAGGATACGTTTCGGAGAATTTTTCTAAAAATTATTTTTTCTTAAATTATTTTTAATCCTATATTTTATGAGATCTGTAATTCCCCCACTTTTTTTTTTTAACATTTTAATCACACATTTTATAAAAATTATCTGCACTTGAAATAATCTCTCCCGAACAATCACTTATGAATATTATCTTTTTAATAAATTTTAGGAATTATTTACTTGAGATTGATCTTTCAAGGTAGATAAATATTTTGTGAAATTAAGCTTTTCGTGTTAGATAAATATTCTATAATTAAAAGACTAATTGTTTAAGTTCTTTTCTGGAACAGTAAAAAAAGAGGATGAAAAATTTAAATCTAAATTGGCAAACAACCAGTTTAGTTTGAATGTAGAAATTAGTCAAGAATGTGTCTCACGTTTTATTATTTTCTTGTGTCAGGTCATATGCTGAGTAATGTACCTTACAAATTAAATAAATATGTTTACACCCACACCCACACACACACTCATTTAGACACATGTATGTTGCATGTTTTCTATGAATTAAAATCTTGTTAAAAATTTAATCAAAGTCAATAATAATTTTTAACTATATATTTTATGAAATTCATAACTTTTCGATCATATATTTCATCAAATTTTTTTGAACTTACTGAAAATATAATTGAACAATGCTACGTGTATAGCGGAGTTCTACAGGAAAATATACAGAATTCCATGTGGCAAATTTTTATTGAGTGTTGGGCAAAAAAAAAAAGTCATACAGGTTCGGTCATCTTGACACCTGTAAAATCCACCATACATTTCCTCTTTAAAAATGGTATAGTCCTTATTACCTTGAGGTACACACATGTCCTTATAGTCTTTTTTTTTTTTGGCCTAAACGAAAGTACCATTTCTATGACCACCAAATGCGACACGATTTTACTGAAAAAAAAAAAAAAAGGGTTGAACCCCAACCTTGAGGATTCCTACCGTCCAGTCTCTAAAGATTTGTGAGAGAGGTAAATTGCGGGATGTGCCCTAACAGACCAGGGAACAAGAGTTGTCTGTACACTGCGCTACAAGGAGTTCAATTCCATGTTTCAAGAATCGAACCTCCACACTGCGACTACCAGCAATGCGTAAGATAACCTCACTCCTGTCTTTTACACCACTAGACTATGCCCCAGGGGCAACTAAAAAATGAAAATAGAATTTATTTGAAGGACTCTATTTAACCTTCAGTTAAATGAATAAAAGAAATAGATTTTCACTATCGAGATACAAAGTGATATGTAAGAGCTGAAAACAAATACTTAACTTTACGTTTCTCTATTATACTTTTTATCGCCGTACATTGATTGTAAGTTATTTTATAATGTTTAGTGGATATAAGCTAATAGTAATGGATGTTAATAATAATAGAAACAAATTACAAATTTTAGAAATGGACTTGATATTGAGTAAATAAATATTTTAAGTTCAAAATCTCACTATTCATTACTCCCATCTAAATTAGGAAATAATCTAACATGCTAAGCAAAAGAAGTTGATGGCATAGTCGCATAGATCCAAAAAATAAAATAGAAGTGGAGCACAACAGAGAGAGAAGAAGAATAATAAAAAGTTGGCTCGTTTTTCAATTCTTAAGACTTAACGAATTAGTCAAAAAATTAATCAATTTCCATGACTCGAACAGTTTATCCTGTCTCTATAAATGCTTGTTTCTCTCCGTTGTAGAACACGCTACCCTAAAACAACCGCAACCGCAACCGCAACCGCACCTCCACCGATCAACAACAATATGGCAAACGGGAAAACCGCAGTGGCCACCACAACTTCCTCTCCTCGGCCGGAAGTCGTCATTAGTCCTTGCGCTGCGTGCAAAATCCTACGGCGAAGATGTGATGAGAATTGTGTGTTAGCGCCTTATTTTCCGCCGAGTGATCCAATGAAGTTCTTAATGGCCCATAAGGTATTTGGGGCCAGTAACATCATCAAGTTATTGCAGGTACAATGAGTATTTAAGGAATTAATGGTTATATTCATGTCTGAAATTGACTAGTGATACCAATCCAGTTAAATTTTTCTCTCGAATGATCCTTGTCTCTTTCAAAATTTATGTCTATCTCCAATTGAGGTTTTTAAACAACCTACAAGTAGGTTTTCTTTGTTTCATTGCATAAAACTGGATATATATAGCCAACATTCTTAATATACATTCATTTTGTTTCTTGATATGAATTTTCCAGATTTATCTACCCAAACTAGCTCCGTGTCCTATGAATCAGGAGAAAATCCTATGCTATATGATGTCACACCAAGAGCGGAAAAAACATATTCTATTACAGCACTTATAAAATATATGTTTCTTAAAACCAAATTTTGCCCTTGCTTGGTGTAGATTAAAATCAGATTTTGTTTAGATTTTAATCAAAGTTGACTAATGTGTGATTGATTAAAATCATTATAGTTGTGTGCGATGAATCGGCTGGTAAATTTTCATAGTATGGTAATTAAGGAAAAATAATGTAGCGCTCAATGTTAGTAGTCACTTGAAACAACCCTAGTTTGCCATTCAATTTCACTACTTGACTGTATAAACTGATGTGGAATCATTCTCTCTACTTTTTACTTTTTAAATATAAAATGTTATAATTGATGTAGTAAGAAAAATAACTTATTTCAGAGAATTCCTGAGAATCAAAGAGAAGATGCTGTAAACAGCATGGTTTATGAAGCCAATGCAAGACTGAGAGATCCAGTTTACGGCTGTGCTGGCGCGATTTGTCAACTTCAGAAGCAAGTTATTGAGCTCCAAACAGAATTGGCAAAGGCTCAGGCACAAATCTTGAATATGAATATGAAATCCCACGAAATTACCAATTCTGCAGATTTCTTTCCTGCACAAATGTTGCAGTATCAGGAAATCTGTGTCCCACAGCAGCTATGTGATAATTTAAGCAGCAGCTTCTCTGATGACAACGAATTGCGAGTGGCTGATAATTTGGAACCCTTCTGGAGCTGAACAGATATTGATAATTAAAAGTGCAGGGATCAGGGTTCAGTTTGGTTGTCATAGTCGTAAACTAGTTCGCTGATTCATTTTTTCCCCCCTCCCCGGAGGTGGCGGACTCCATTGCCTTTCGATATATATGGCCTCACCTCTGCCATTTTTTAAGCTCATCTCATCCATAAATCAAATGGTAATGTTTTAGAGGATATTGTAGCATTGCTAATAGATGTAGGATAAATATAGATAAGTAGTAAAATCGATATAAAGGAATTTTAAGTATCGTTCTAACGAGGAATATCAGTTGATTTTTCAACTAAATTAACTCTAAAGTACTTGCAACTTAACCCCGGAACACAAATTTTGGAATTTAGATTAATGTTATGTAAAACAACTAATAACCTAAACTAAAAACTATAGAATGAATGGTTAATGGTGAAAAAATTGATTAAGTAAATAGTAAGGAGTTCTGATTTTACTAATAAATTATTAATATTCAATCCATATTTGGTTCAATTATTATGGTGTTAGTCATAAATCCAAGATAAAATATTAAACTTCATCTAGCTTATCAGCTAACCTATCTATAAATATCAAATTTTCCTCTCTCGATTATAATTTAAGAAAAGTGATGTATAAACATGTTAGGGCTTAGGACACCACATGAACAAGAAGAAATTTCTAGATTTAACATCAATAAAAGTGGAATGACTTCATATGACTCTACTCTGAAAAGAGACAAATGGTTCTACTATGGAGTTTTCTACATTGCGTAATGCTAGTTTTCGTGAAATCGCTCAACCCAAAATTTTAAGTCGAAACAAATTTATATTGTATTTTAGTTAATACACTATTGATATGAAATTGCTAGATGATGAATCTTAAACCATTAGAATTCTCTATAAGTTTACCTTCATGAAGCAAATGTATAAACATTTTTATTATATGGACGTTTTCACTAAGTCATGCAAAGGTTTCAAATTCTAAAGGATTTCGAAATTAAATATCATAGATCTTACATCGTTTGAAAGATCATTGGATTTAATCTCAAAAGAAACAAAAAAGGTCTTACTTTGGAGTCTTCTACGTTGAGTTAGGAGCGTTTTCATTAAGCCACGAAGAACTATGTCAGTCGAAGTGAATTTTAATTGTACTAAAGTAAACATAGTGTTTTTACTAGTAAGTTTTTGGACCATGAATCATATAACATCAGAAATAACTATTATTCTAAACAAAACAGTGTTCCTTATGGACATTTTCATAAATTCATGCAAAGGTTTCAAAATTTTATAAAAGATTTCAAAAATTCATTTCATAAACCTTATATCATTTGAAAGACAAATGGATTTAAGCTCAAATAAACCCAAAAAAAAAAAAAAAAAGTCTTACTTTGGAGTCTTCCACGTTGAGTTAGGGGCATTTTCATTAAGTAGCGAAAAACTACTTCAGTCGAAGTGGATTTTTGTTGTATTAAAGTTAATAGAGTGTTTTTACTAATAAGTTTTTGGATCATGAATCATATAACATTAGAAATAACTATTATTGTAAACAAAACAATGTTTTTTATGGACATCTTCAAAAAGTCGTGCAGAGGTTTCAAAATTTTATAAGATTTCGAAATTCCATATCATAAATCTTATATCATTTGAAAGACTGATGGATTTAATCTCAAATAAAACAAAAAAGGTCTTACTTTGGAGTCTTCTACGTTGAGTTAGGAGCATTTTCATTAAGCAACAAAAAACTGGTTTAGTCGAAGCAAATTTTTGTTGTACTAAAGTCAATAGAGTGTTTTTAACTAATAGTTTTTCAATCATGAATCATATAACATTAGAAATAACTATTATTCTAAACAAAACGGTGTTCCTTATGGACATTTTCTTATAACTGCACAAAGCTGTAAAAATTTCCTAAATTTTGAAATTTCAAAGTAATATTTCTAATCTTATAATTATTGAAAATCCCTACGATTGTACTCTCAAATTAAACAAACCGTTCATACTTTGGAATATTGCACGTTTTATAAAGAGCATTTTGGTAAAGCTGCACAAAGTTATAAAATTTTGCTTGAAACGTGATTTTGTTGCACTCCATTTTACAGAAATTAAATTAATATTGTTGGAACAATAAATTTTACTTATATTTTTTACCCCCACAAAGATAGATTTACTTTTATTTTCCAACAAATTACAGAAATTAAATTAATATTGTTGGAACAATAAATTTTACTTATATTTTTTATAATATAATGGTTTTGACATTAATGTCGACATTGATGTAGAAGGCACAACTTAACATTTTGCATGTCTAAATAAGCACATTTAGCCCCAGTTTAGTTTTGCTGAAAAATGAGATTATTAGTAAATTTTGACAAAAGTTGATATAATGTGTAGTTAAAAAGTTAATAAAAATTGTAGGTCCCGTAAAATGCTTGGCTAAAATTAATTATTGATAATTTAATTTTTTTATCAACTTTTCTGACTAAACCGAATACGAGCTTAATCAAATTTGTTTTAAACGTTATTTTTACTCTAATTTTGAGTAGTAGACATTAGTAATAACCACCCAACAATTACAATATTCATGCAACTTTATTTATCATCATTGATTTCTACGCATCAACGTTTAGAATTAATCTACTTATACAAAGTTTGTTTACAAATTATGTGTTGACAACATCTATCAACCTAATTTGTACAAATAACACGATATCAAGATTTAACCTACTTTAACAATCACCCGTCAAAGTTAAAATGTAAATTATTTAACATTTGGCTTCTTCTTTTTTCCATGACGAAATAATAAGTAAGCTTTTCTGTTGACATTGAATGCAATTGACTCTATAATTTCCCCAGAGAGAAGGGAAATGTATTCTTAGCTTTCGTTTGTTTTAGATTAAAAAACTCAAAATTTACTAAAATTTTAATAAAATTTAATGAAATATGTGATTAAAAAATTGTGAATTTCATAAAATTTATTATTAAAATTAATTTTCAATTTTAACTTAAATATTCTTATCAAGTTTTGATTTATTATAAAATGAACATCATATCCGTTTCACGTTGATGGATGGGGATCAGTATGCATAGATACAACTTTTAGCCGCAAAACTATTGATTTATAGGAAATGGAATATTTTGCATGTCAAATGGTGGGGGGATGTCTTCCGTAACACAATTTTGAATTTGAGGCAGAGAGCATATGGCTCCACGATCTGGAAAAGTGGATAAACACGCAGCCAGAAAATGATAGATTCAACGGTGACTTCTTTAATCCACCGAGGATTAGTTTGGCACATCTTTTAAAACGTTAAAATGAGCTTTTGATATTCAACGTGCTAGGCTTATAGGTCCCTGTCAAACCACACACATACGTGAGGTCCACTTAATTTTTTTCTTTTAATACATGTGGGGCCTCTGCACAGTGAGGAGTCCTATAAAACACCCGTGAGCCATTGGCCCATTGCCCTGTACACTGGGCATTATTGTTTGAAATTTAATACCCTTTTAACTAACGTTGTGAAAGTTTTTTTTCTCTAGTCTGAAGTTTTGGAGTACAAAGATAATCCGTAACTTCCAAAATAGAAAGATCTTTTAGAAATTAGTTTTTAAACAAAAATTAAGGTAGTCAAAAGCAAAAGTCATGTCAAACAAATCTTTAGTTCTTAGTTCACGGCGTTTTATCACTAAACTGCTATAGAAAAATTCATTATATCTAATTATTTTTTAAATGAAAGATTAATTTGGAGTTAGGCCTCTTGGAGTGGCCATTTCTGCAAATCATGTTTCCTTAACATGGACTAGATTAGCTTGTGTTAGAAAACTAAAGAATTACTTATGTCTTGATCATCAATTTCCATATATTATGACAGGTAAATTGTAAATTTTAGTAGAAAAAATTAAGATGCTAGTATCTTCAATTAAATCCAAAAATATAAGTAGAAAACAAAATAAAAGAAAAAGAAGAAAACCAATTTTCTTCTCCCTCTCCCACGTCACTTTTGAAACCCTCTATTTGATTTGGACCAAGAAATAAATTAATAATACGCGTGGCAACTAAATAGTGATATAAAATATTTAATTTTTTTATTTTGAGAGTACGAAAAAAAAAATCCCATGATGGGAGATTAGGTGTAGGGGGGATTTTCCGATCGGAAAACAAGGGGATAGGAATATTGGGGGGTGAGAAAAATATTTTGAAAAGTCTTCTTCAACTCACTTGTTTTAAAATTCATTTTTAATTATACATTTTATGAAATTCACAATTTTTAATAATATACAATTAATGTTTATCAAAACTTGCGAAAAAATCTGATTCTAAACTAAGGACTCATTAGATATGACTTTTGAAAAGTCAAATAAGCTTTTGAGAGTGCTCAAAAATTTCTTTTGAACATTGACTAATTTTATAAAAACATTTCTTTTAATTAAAAGAGCTGAAAGAGCTACATTAAATGGATCCTAACAGAGACGGATACAGGGGGGCTGGGCTGGGCTGTAGCCCACCCCCCCTCAGGTCCAAGAGTTTTTTTTTAAGGTATTTTTTATTTTTTTTGGGTAAAAAATCAGTTTTTTATATGTAAAAAAAAATTTTCCCACGTAGTAGCCCGATTTGAAATTTTATAATCCAGTTGTGGATCCATCCCTGAATCCTAAATCAAACCGGGCTAAGTAGAAGCCACTTTTTCATGTCTTCCTATAACAGTTAAATAAAGGACAATAGATTCATCCAGACAAAAGTAAAAAGAAAAGGAAAAAAGAAGACAAATGGAAGTTCACTTGTGAATCCCATAATATAATGGACGAAGCTGTTTGTATGTGCTATACATGTACAACACTCTCATTGTTCTGTGGGGCTCACACCATTTTTTTTATTGGCATGGGCCCCCTAAATGTGAGGGCACACAGGTCGGTTCTAATATAATACTATAAAGCAAGGATTCTTTTTGATTTGTCGAATACGGAGAATATTTGATGTCTTAATTCTCTTGTCCAAAATTAATATTTCAAGAACAAATCCCTATGTAAGGGTCTTACCGACCCCTCACATGGGGTCGGCCCCACGTGGGCCTCGACGCCATAAAAAATGAAGGAAAAAAATCGACCTCCACCTTTGTGAGGGATCGGTAAGACCCGCTCATATTTCAAAAACTAATTTTCTTATGTTTTCAAGGGTTTAAATTTTCTTGACAAGTTAATTTAACATGGTATCAAATACACATTTTTCAATTCTTCAATCACAACCTCGTTATGAGATTTTATGGACCAGTAATGAAAAATGATTTTGACTTATATTTGAGGGACATATTCAAATACAACTATATATGAATAAATTTTAAAAAGTTGTGAATTTCATAAAATTTATCATCAAAATTAATTATCGACTTTAACTTAATTTTTTCCTTTTATCAAGTTTCAATTTATAATAAAATGAACATCATATCCGTTTCACATTGATGGATAGGGATCCGGATGCATAGATGGAACTTTCAGCCGCAAAACTGTTGATTGATAGGAAATGGAATATTTTGCATGTCAATTGGTGGGGGCGATCTTTCGTAGCACAACCTTGAATTTGAGGCAGAGAGCATATGGCTCCAGGATCGATCTGGAACAGTGCATAAACAAGCTGCCAGAAAGAGAAAATAAAATGAAGTTTTGAAATTCAATAGTTATTTTTTAACCCGTTTAATTAATTTTATAAAAATGTTTTTTTTTCTAGTTTGAAGTTCCGAAATAGAAAGATCTTCTGAAACTTCTGAAATAGAAAGATTTTTTAGAAATTCGTTTTTAAACAAAAATTAAGGTAATTAAAAACAAAAGGCATGTCAAACAAATCTTTAGTTCAGAGCGTTTATCATTGAAGTACTATAGAAAAATTCATTATATCTAATTATTTTTTAAGTGAAAGATTAATTTGGAGTTAGGCGTCTCGGTGTAGCCATTTCTTCAAATCACGTTTCCCTTAACATGGATTAGATTAGCTTGTATTAGAAAACCAACGAATTACTTACGTATTGATCATCAGTTTCCATATATTATGACGGGTAAATTGTAAATTTTAATAGAAAAATTAAGATGGTAGTATTATCAATTAAATCCAAAAATATAAGTAGAAAACAAAATAAAAGAAAAGAAGAAAACCAATTTCTTCTCCCTCCCCACATCACGTTTGGAACCTACTATTTGATTTGGACCAACAAATAAATTAATATACATATCAATTAAATAATGACATAAATTATTTAATTTTCAATTTCGAGATTACCAAAAAGATTCCATGATGGGATATTAGGCTTAGGAACTAGACAGGTGGGGGGAATTTTCAGATTGGAAAACAAAGGACTAGGAATATTGGGAGGAGAGAAAAATATTTTTTTAATTCTTTCTTCAATTCCCTTGTCTTAAAATTCATTTTTAATCACACATTTTATGATATTAACAATTTTTTACTCATGTAATTAATTAAAGTTTATCAAAACTTACGAAAAATTTTGATTATAAACTTAAGGCCCATTTGATATGATTTTTGAGAAGTCAAAATGAACTTTTGACTTACACTCAAAAATTACTTTTGAACCAATTTAACTAATTTATTACAAGTATTTATTCTAATTAGAAAAACTTTTAGAAGAAGTTAGTCCAATATGGTCTCATTCAAAAAAATTCTCGGAATAGAATACTCTTTTCAAAATTAATTTTCAAACAAAAACAATAATAGTTTCATCCAAAATTGTTTTCTACAAAAAGAAAAAAAAATAAACGAAAGAGCTATACCAAACAGATCCTAAATCAAACGGGACAATAGATTCCCATCATTCGACTTTACTTTCAATCGAGGTATAGGAAAAGAACGAGTTTCACATTTTATTATTTTCTTTTGAAGCCATTTCGATGTGAAAAAGTTGATCTAAAGATTCCTAAAGTAAGGTTGTCATTTATATAATTTCTTTTAGAAAGGGGAATGAGTAGTCACTGTTCAAGGAACAGTAATGTAATCCCATTCCACTATTGAAGATTTTTTTTTCCTTTTCATTCTTTTTCTTCTTTAGCTTACGTTGGTTTTTACCTGTAACCATACTCCTTATTTTCGGCGACCATACTTTTGAGGCAACCATACTCCTTATTTTTAGGTACGAAGTAAGAGTACAACTTTATTTCTTTTTGTTTTCCTTCTCAGCCATCCCCATTCTCGTCTTCTTCTAATCTTCAGGCAAATATGGTTTTGTTTTTTTTTTATAGGTTTTAAAGGGATGATGTTCCATCCGTTGATTTGCCAATGGCAATGGTGCAAAGCAGTTGGAGGTGAAGAAATTGCGGGAGGCGATGGTGGAAGGTGAGCCTTTGTTTTCCCTATTTTTGTTTTCTTTTTACAGAGGTTTGAAGTTAAATTATTGAAACAAGCGTTTTTGGTAAGTAAATATAGAATTTTGCCATGAATTGAATGTATGTTGGTTTGATTTTACTGTGTGGTTCTAGTTTGATTTTTTTTAAAGGGTATTATCATTTCGTTTTAATCGTTCCCAAAAGATTAATAACTTTATTTTGTTTTACGAGGCAAGACAAGAATTATGGCAAAAGATGAAGTAGCTAGGGTTGGAAAAAAGCCCATGTTTTCAGCCATTCAAGTTGGTGAATTTTGATTTTGAATTTTTAATGATGTTTGATTTTTTATTTTTTATTTTGTTGTTGAAAGGTAAATAGCATACATTTCTTGTGATTATACTGTTGTTTTAGTTTATTGATGTTATCTTTTCAAGGTGGTTAGTCAAATAACTAGATAGTTAAATACCTCGACATTGGTGAAAAAATATAGTAATCAAATAACTAGATAGTTAACCCGAGTCCAACTGTAGGCCACTTGTGCTGCTCCAGGGACGTTAGATCCTTTAGATTATATCAACGGTTGATGTGCTTTTATATATATGTACCTTATGGGTTGCCCTAGCTGCTCGATTCATTTTTCTTCCGTCTCTTGAACTCTCTAGAACCCAAACTTTCTGGTGGCTTTCTCTTTCATCTTCTTCATGTTTCTCTTGAAGTCTTCTGTGATTTAGTGCTATTCTTTCTGTGTGATTGAGTGAATCTAAGTGATTCTTTGAGAAGGGAAAGGGTTGATATATGTTTTGGAGTTTTCTGTTCGATCCTGTCAAAGTGTGCCCGATTTTTCCTTTGTGGCTCTTGGGGTTTTCTTGGGTGTTTTACAAATGTACAGATGGGTACAATGAATTTTCTGAGCCGAAGAGTCGATGAAATCTTGTGTCAAATGTTCGATTTGGGTCTGTAACATGTCACAGTGAAATCTTGTATACTTTGTGTATTTTTGGTTTCTTGGCATAATAATCACATTCATCCATTTTAAAAACTGGTTTTAAAATTAATGGATCAAATTTTAACGACATCAATGTTGTCATCCATTATTGTCAACAACAATTGTATGAGTAAATTAATTCATTGTAAAATCAAGGAAGCTGCCACAATTGTTGAACAACAATGAAGCTGTCATAATTTTTTCATCTTTGAATTACGAAAATGCCCTCTTTAGCTTTTCTTCATCATCTTGATGGGGCATTTTCGGTATTTAATTCTGTGAAAAGTTATGAAAGTTGCCTTTTTTCAACAATTGCAGTTGCGTCCTTATTCAACAATTGCGGCAGCTTCCTTGTTTCAATGTATAACGGTCGAAAATAAGCTAAAAATCACAAAGAAGCGTGATCGGGCGGGGGCTAAATTTCTTATGTTTTCAATGATTTAAATTTTCTTGATAAGTTAATTTAACATGATATTGAGTACACATTTTTCAATTCTTCAATCACAACCTCATTATGAGACTTAATGGATCGGTAATGAAAAAATAATTGACTTTATATTTGACGGACATTTTCAAATACAACTATGTATGAATATATTTTAACGACTTAAAACTTTTATCCAGTGCTATCAAGTAATGATTTAGTTCTATGTAATTGAGTACTATTCTATAAACAATAATTTCTTTTTAATCATTATACGTCATGGGATGATAATATAAAGAAGTAATATTTACATATAAATTCAAAAACTACTTTTAGACTGCTTGAATAATTTTATAGAAGTATTTATTTTAGTTAGAATAACTTTTAGAATAAGATAGTTAATGTGGCTTTCTCGAAAAGTTATTCCGAAGGAGAAAGCTTTTTTAAAAGTTAATTTTCAAAAATTAAGATAGCTTCTTATAAAGTTTTTCTATAAGAAGTAAAACGGGCCTTGTTATCATGGGTTGCAACTTGTAAGTTTGGCCCCTGAGATTTTGTGCCCCGAGACAGTTTTTTTCCTTCTTAAATTGGCAAGCTCGAAACAATTGGCACATAGAGACACTTATGAATAAGATGCTTGACAACCTATATATGATGATATCATTAGTAGGGATGACGTGGTTTCATTTTGGTTTTGGTTCAAAAAAATCAAATTGAATCATGAATTAATGATTTTTTTATAATGGAATCAAATGATTTTTTTTTTTTAAGATATGGAACCAAAATAGAATCAAACAATTCAATTCTGGTTTGATTTAGTTTGGTTATAGTTCCATTATTGATTGAGAGAGAGAGAGAGAGAGAGAGAGAACGTTTGAGGAATAAGAATCGACAGTTGAGATTTCAATTTCAAAAATTCATGCAACAGTAGTGACTAAGAATCAGCCTATTAAATTAAACAAACTTCGTCCCTGTGATACTAAGTGCAACGCCAAATCATAGGCAGTAGTTGTTGGTTCTCATGTGAGAGTTGGTATATGTATCGAATCAGAACCAAAACCAAAATCAAATGGTTCTCAGTTCTAAGAAGCAGAACCATTAATTTTTTTGTAGAATCAAATCGAACCGTTCAATTTAGTTTGATTCGATCATTTTGTTCACCCCAAATCACTAGTGCAATCTTTGATAATTTAAATCATATGTTCTAGCGTTGTCAACTTTATTGTATCTGAACATGATAATTGGCAAATGAAGAAGAAAAAGAGAAGTGTCACACATCATAGACTTGGTCAAAAAGAATAAAGACAAATAGGTAAGATGACAGTGTGGACGCGGCATTTGAAAATATTAGAACTCCTCGTACTAAACGAAAAATAAGTGATGACAAAACGTGTTTACATGGGAAAAAGCATATGTATAGAAAAACTATCATAGAAGTTGTACAGATTCTCACATAAATTATGGAACTCATGTAAATTAAATATTGTCAAAAAATCTGGAACTCACCAATTTGTGTGTATTCTGTATGGATTCTGTGAGAATCCTTTCTGTACACCTAGTACAGTCCTGTTTACATATAATAACTAAAAATCGCGCGTGTCAGCCTTCCGAGGTATAATTCAGTGGTGCAAATGATAGGAGTGAGGTAGTTTCAACCTTACTGATGGCTGAAGTGTCAGGGTTTTATTCCTAACATATGAAATTTGATTCTTTGTAGGCACCAGTATACGGACAAGCTCTTATTCCCCGGCTCGCTAGAATGCATCCCGCAATGTACCTCCCTCACGATACTTTAAGAGAGGGGCGATGGGAGCCCTCAAAATTGGTATTCAAGCTTATATATATATATATATATATATATATATAGTTGGAAAATTTTGTTTTGATCTTAATATGTGGAGTGCACGTGAATAAAAACTCAGGAGTACTACTGTAGTAAAGTGAAATACTGTTTTTTTCCATCGCGCTAGATTTGGTTTGACCATTTAACAAATTTGAGGTAAAATTATTTAATAGATTTTTTTTGGACGAATTTACGGTTGGAGATCAAGCCAAAAAAAATAAAAGATCGACGACAACGTTGCCCACAAAAAATATGTTTCTATGTATATACGTGGAGTTAATGGTTATGGAATGGTGCTACACTTACAAGAGAATTTTTACAGATATTTTATAGAATACTCACAACAGTGGGGTCCACTCTCATAAAATATCCACATGTGACTGTCTTGTAGAACATTTGTGAATAAATTCCATGTACACCGGGCATTTTCCATGGTTATGAGATTATTACAATTTTCACATACAGTAAGTTGGTCCATTATTAATGTTTTTATTTGTCCACAATGGATCGATTAATTTTATTGTTAAATTGCTAAAATCTTGCTGAAAGATTATACATTTGTTAGTCATTGAAAGAAAAAAACTAGTGGGACGAGGGCATGGGGGCACGATCAAGTGAAGGGGACTCAAACTAGCTTCCAGGTTTAGGACAGCGGTTGGAGCTAGGACGGAGATTAGCTTTAGTCAAGGTCGGAGCTGAGCAAGGACGAGTTTGGAGCAAAGAGTATTGGCAAGAGTGTAATCGACCTAATCACCCTTTTTCATATATTTTATGAATTTCACAAGTATTAATTACTAATTATCAGTCACTTATATCTTCCTATAATTCAAACAGACATGTAAGGGCATTTTATAAACGAACAAATTGGAAAAAGACTCCTAAACTTGGCTATTTATCATGAAACTCATGATATTAAGAATATGTTTGATATAGATTTTTACAGGATAAGTTTTGTGAAAAATTATTATTATTATTATTATTATTATTATTATTATTATTATTATTATTATTATTATTATTATTACTCCTCCTCCTCTTATTATTTGGGTTTTAAAGTTGAGAAAAATTATGAGTTCATGAGCAAAATTAATTTACTCAGAACATGTATGATTGAAAATGAGTTTTTAAAAAATTGTACCAATATAATTATAAATAATTAGAGAAATCAATGCCAAACACATTAAGCCATTGTTTGAGTCCGAGAAGAGTTTTGAAGTAGTATTTTATAGAGAATGTGTGTTTAATAAATAATGAATACTTTTAGATTTACATGTATTATTATTTTATTATAGAATATGTTATTAAAAATAAAAGAGAGAAAAATATATTTTAGGATTATTGAAGTTAAGGCATTTTTTGTTTTTTAATATTTATCTAATGTGAAGCTTCTCTCTTAACAGTTTGGAGACATTTTAAGAGAAAAAGGTATTTATGGTTGAAACTGAAATTCTTTACTGATCATAGGTCGGTGGCATGTACGCATCGTGAAGCATGCCAGCTAGTTTTGACAAATGAAACTTTGACTTCATTGTCAAGCTATATCCATGTTCTTAATCAGAATAATTAGATACGTGTCAAATAAGCATTCAATTAACATGCTTCACAACCCTTTCAATTTTCAAGCCGGAATCAGTATGTGTGACTTCGACTTGGCTACCTCCATGGAAAGTTAGTTATATTATATAAATAAGTATTCATTGTGAATGGGATTTGACGTTCACTAATCCATCTTTCGATCTAGCCCATAGTATAAACAATCATACTTAAGTGTCATAATACTTGACATAATATCATATGACACTTTATCATTGAATTGTTTAAAACATTATAACATTTTCCATCAAATCACTTCACGTCACCTAGGATTCTAGCACTGCTTTTGTCAGTTTTCTTCAGTCAAAACGGCATTATTCTACTATAAATACCTGTTTATTTTTTTTTCCATTGGCAAGTGTAACGTACCAACTTAACACCAAAACAACTTTACCACCCTTCACTCCTCAACAACAATATGGAATACGTGGGAACCACCGCTGCCGCCACGACAACTTCCGCTCCTCCACAACAAGTCATTACCAGTCCTTGTGCTGCATGCAAAATCCTACGGCGAAGATGCATTGAAAAATGTGTGTTAGCGCCTTATTTTCCGCCGGGTGAACCAATGAAGTTCGCCATGGCTCACAGAGTATTTGGGGCTAGCAACATCATCAAGTTATTGCAGGTTATAATTATTTAATGCACGCTGAAAATGCATGAAATCTTGTTTAATTTGTTTGAAATCACTTTTTCTCTGTATAAAATAAATTCTGTTAACAAAAAGGGAGGTTTGGTATTCTAAGTAATTCTAAAGGAGATAATTCAAGAAAAGAAGTAGGAGAGATAAGCAAATTAAGGTGAAGCTCATCGAGAGAGATAAAAGAGAGTATGCATGGAATCAAGAAAAATTCATCTTGAATTTCTTCCAAAGTTCTCGACCAACCCAGTTTTCCTCTCAGACCCCCAGATTAAAGCTTAATTAATTCCAAAAAAAAATTGTCCAAATGTATACAATTACAAGAATGCAAGTGCTTCTTCACTTGTGATTTTCTTGCTTAGGGAAAACTATAAATAAATTAGTATGAAAGTGAGTAACCCTAGACCAGAGCGGCAGAGCTAGAAGAAGATGAGTATACGTATACGTATGTATGTGCATGAGATTCCTTTTATGTTTTCTTCATTTCCGTTCTCCTTTTCGTTTCCGTTTTTGTGGCCCCTTATTTTCACTTTTGATTGCTTTGATTTAGTATCGTTTGTGTTTGAATAACTTAAGTGGCTTTATAGTGTTAATTTGATCATCCTACATTAGGAACTAATCATAAAAATAATTTCTTACTATTTTTTAATTGTGTTTTGAACTTAAACTAAACCATCTCATTAAAAGTTTCAATTGTTGGAGATAAGCCACATCGTCTTCAACTATTCTCCCAACATAAAGGGTTGAAATCATTAAATGCCATGAACTATCCTCTACGTGATCTCACATATGTGGTCATAGACATGTAAAGAGCAAGTTTGGCTAAACCTAAAAAAATTAAAGTTACTGTTAAGTAATTTTTCATCTCAAACATGTTGGATAAGTAGTGTTTTTTTTTTTTTTTTTAAAGTAAATATAGTTACATTTTCGACAGAAACTCCTACTTTGCATTCAAAATAAGTTATTTACTTATTTCTAACTTGCAATGAGGTCTTTTTTCTTCTTCTTTTTTTTTTTTTTTAACTCATAAGTAAATTAACTTAAAAGGAAACCTTCCAAGCTTAGCCAGATATGCTGGTGGTGACACAAATAGATAATTCATATTTCAGGGAGTTCCTGAAAATCAAAGAGCAGATGCTGTTGACAGCATGGTTTATGAAGCCAATGCAAGATTGAGAGATCCAGTTTACGGCTGTACCGGCGTCATTTGTCAACTTCAGAAGCAAGTGATTGAGCTCGAAACAGAGTTGGCAAAGGCTCAAGCACAAATCTCGAATATGAAATCCTATGAAATTGCCGATTTTGCAGAATTCATTCCAGGAGAAATGTTGCAGTATCACGAAACCCTAATCCCACAGCAGCCGTATGATGATACTAATTGGGAACCCCGCTGGATCTGAACAAATAAAGATAATACTAAAATGGAATATTTTTAAGTAATTGTACCGAAATATCATTGTTTTTTAAATTCAAAAAGAGAATATTATTTAGAGTATGTTTGGGTAGGCTTATAAGTTCAAATTCAACCTAAACATGCTACTTATGCTGTGTGGTGGCTTGTATTTTAGCCAAATCGAAATATACTTGTAAGGTCGGCCCATATAATTTATCTAACATATAAGAAGAGTTGATCGAGTTATCAATTTAATCTTCTACTTTATCTACATTTACCACTGAACCACTGGAAAAATCAATACCGTTGAAACCCAACATGTAATATTTCCTCAATGTTTTTCATTTGTAAATTATTCTGTATTTTCCTAATCTACAAAGCACAGAATTAGTTTGGTCCTAGAACTATTATTTAGAATTAGGATGGTTCTAGAACCAATCTCCATACCTCCGAGTGCAAGTATTCAATAATAACAAAATAGAATGTACCTTATGTTTGGTTCTCTCTTTGGCTAATCTGCTAACCTCTTGCTTCAATTCTAATTGAAAACTTTGAAGTAATTTAATCTCTCTGACAAGAAGATTAACATCTGCTTTTGATTCCAAGTCTGACTCTTCTTGATGCTTCGACAATCTCTCAAGCTGCTCCATTTTTATATAAAGGAGGATTAGACAAAAACCCAAGACAAATTCAAACCTGTTCAAGAATAAGAGAACTGTGTCAACAATTCCTCTCCACCCATCAACAATTACATTGGAATTTGTCCCACAACTTATCAGAAAAGACTTCCTCTGAGCTTTCCAAATCTCCGTAAATCCAAACATAATCACCAGCCACAATATGCCCGACAACCCCATTAATCAGCACTCAACAACAGCCCAAGATTCCTCTTTTTCTCCCCTTTTACCCTTTTTTTAGAATAAAAGAATTAAGTCAATCCCCAACAATTCAATCCCTATTGTTGATCACTGTCGGTTTTCATAAATTAATGCCTGATTGGACTAGGTTAAAAAAATATATATTTGAAAGTTGGGGGCTCATGTGATCCACTAGGACCCACTGTGGGTCCGCCCCTATATATATTTTAAGAAAATGATGTAAATTATATTGAAAAAATTGTCGACAAAAAATAATAAACATTAATAAAATAATTAATTTTTTTTAAGAAAAAAAATGAGTTATAGGCATTTTTTAACACACATTTGATATGCGTTTAACTATTTTCGATATTCATTTAAATCATTCAATATGTCTATGATATAGTTCTCGAAATGAGTTTCGAGATAATATAGAAGATTTATGTATTCGACTACCTTACAATTATCGATGAATATTTAAAATTAACTTGTTATCGAAATTCTTAATTTTTTAAATGATGTCTCTTTTGACATTAAAAAAATTTAAAAGTTTATTAGGAAATTTTATAAATAACGTTAGAAATTTTATTAGATTATTTAAAAAATTATTGATCAAAGTAACAATAAGAAAAAAATTCTTAAAAATGATCGAATTTCTTTTATATATAAATTTTTTTCAGATGTTAGAATAATTAAGATGAAAAATTAGTTGGCCTCAATTTTGTGTTGCTATAATTGAAATGTATTTTTTGGGGATAGGATAAATGTCCCCTTGATGCATGGATTAAAAACCCAAATTATTGGAGCTCATAATTTATATATTAAACATTATTTTAATCTGGGTGGTTATTTTAGATATAAAGGATGTATTTGATGATAACTATATTCAATATAATTAAATCGTGTAATTAATCGAATCGTTTTTTATTGTTCAATATCCAATCGATTTAATGAAGAGTTTTTTATTTACATGTAATATTATTTTATGTAAGATTCTGCGATTGAAAATAAAAGAGAGAAAAATGAAAAAAAAAATCAATGGAATCAAACACAAGCTGAGCCACAGTATAATATTTTGTCACTTAAACGGGGTTGAAATTTTTATTTAATCACCCAATTTTGATATATTTGAATTTAATCCCCTGAAATTTATATACATCTACAATATTCAATATCGTCAAATAAATTAATCGATATCTTTTCGACTAAGTATTAAATTTTTTTCAATATTGTGTTAAGTTTTACTTTGATTTATCGCAATAGCTTTTAAGAAATAAACAATACACATGATTCAACATACTCCATGTCATGTTATAAGGGTAAAATAGATTTGTAAAAAAACTATTGCGGCACAATGCTCCGTGCAACAATACGTTTGTTTTTTTTTTTTTTAAACGATGCTCAGTGTCAATTATTATTATTATTATTTTTTATTGGGTGATTGATATCTTTTTTGTGTCAATTTTTTTCTTTTTTCTTTTCACCGTGTGATTTATTTAGTTTTTTTATAAAAATCTACCATAAATCTTCTATATTCTCTCAAAACTCATTTCGAGAATTATATCATAAACACATCGAATAATCTAAATGAATATAGAAAATAGTTAAACGTACATTAAACATGTGTATTAAAAAATCAATTATTTTATTAATGTTATTATTTTTTCGGGATAATTTTCTCAATATAATTTACATCATTTTCTTAAAAAAAAATATGTGTATTACATCAATTATTTTTCTTTTTGGACGTAGAAATTCCTAATAAAATTATTATCACTTTATAATTTATATGGGTTATAAATTGTTATTTTATTTTTCTTACTTTTCTCCATTTCTTTACGTAACATCTATAAAAAATATATTTATGACATAAAAAAATTTAATATATATAAACTACCATTGCAGCATTTAAAAAAAATATAATAATATATAGTGTCCAGCACGGAGAGATCACCTCGCATTTTTATTTTTTTTCCTCCTCTCTAAGAATGAATATGCCATTTATTTACTATTCATTTGTGAAGTATTTTCATTTTTCCATTTTATCCTTCTATCATATTGTATTAGTAATTCACAAATTGAGGTCCCCAGGCAAAGACAAAACGGGGTAATATAGATATTTAACTCATGCCACAATTGATGACTGGGAGAGTGATATTTCAGTCGTCCAAAGTTATCTTCTCATATACACTTATTGACTTTGATTTCTGCCATTTACCTTAGGTTAGCAATAAACAAGAAGAAAAGTGTAAGCACTTCGGGTTACAGAACCAGTTTTTTTTCCAAGAAGTTGTCAGTACGTTTTGAGTCATCAACCCTAACTTCGTCGTTGTATTTCCTTTGTGGAGAAGAGTTCCAAAGGTCATCTTCTAAAATACGAATCGTAGCTCGATTTTACTCTTCTTCTATATTTTTTAACAGTTCTCTCGAATTTACTGTTAATAGGAGTTTCTTTTGATTGTTTGATTTACTTCAGGTGTTGTGTTGAAAAGATTGAGAAATTACGACCAAATAGGAGATTGGCGAATTGAGGTATGTCAATTCCACGTTCCATTATCTCAAGAACCCATCGGAAATAGATCAAACATTATGCTTATTCTTGTATTTTCAGTTTTCAGTGTTCATGTTGAGGGAAATAACTATTATTCCACACTCGAAAATAATTTGTGTACAACCCCTTCTATATATGAAAAATTCATCCATTAATTAAGGAATAACAACCTATCGAATCTCTCTAAAAATAGTAACTAACCAGGAAATCATTGACCTAGAAGATTCGGTAACATACTCTCCAAACCCCTTGAACTGAAAACGGACTTGTTTGTTGAAAATCACCAAAAAATATCGGAATTAATGCTGAATAAAAAATGAATTTCTACACACCATTGACAAATCCGTATTACCGTAAAGTAAAAAAGGAGGAACAAAAGATATCAAGGAAAAAGAATTAAATTTATGATATTATTTAATACAGTAAACTTGGGTGCAAATTATTTTGGTAACATTTCCCAATCTTTGCTACTCCATCCATCCCATAAAGATGAGTTTGCTTCCATTTTTACACGAATCAAGAAAATATAATTAATATAGTTGGAAATATAAATTTTTACTTACATGTTTTAATATAATAGTTTAAATAAACAATATTCGAAAGTAGCCTATAATTTAGAACATACGAAAAAAGAAACTAAACTTATCTTTATGGGACTGAGGGAGTAAAGGGATACTACAACAAAAAATAAGTCAATTCATCATATCATTATAGCAAGAGAGAGTATGTGACCCAACTCTATTTTACCAAACAAGTCAAACTATTAGGAGCTAGACACAATAATGCAGCCAGGAGGTAAGGCACATTCTTTGAAAATCCCTATTCGAAGTCAGTGCTAATCAACTTTGCAATAAGGATAATAATTTGGATGCGAGAAAAAAGAAGCCTACTCCAACTAACTTTTAAGGCAATTTTCGTGTCATACCGAACTTTAATTTCATAGGCATATTGGCTATGGGAATTGTACTCCCAACCATTAGCCATTTAAATCAGCCCTTCATTCATAACAGGCTTCTCTTAATAATAATAATAATAATAATAATAATAATAATAAAGAAGACAATAATGTTTGACCATAATAAGCTATGAAATTTTCGAAAAAATGGCCATCATTGGAAGAAGAAAAAAGATGGCAAATTGTCAAAGCAGCTCATGAACACTTAAAAGTAAGGGCTTACTACCTATGAATGTGTTATATAGTGCCAAAAGATATTATATATATGCTTCGGTGGTTCTTTTTTCGTATATCTTATGTGTATCAATTATTTTGGACAAATATGATCTGTTTAGCTTCAACTTGAACTCTCAAGTACACTTATGTATATTATCTTAGCTAATTCAATTAGTTTGTGACATCTACAAAATGATTGTTCAAGCTCATTTGTATTAAGGATTCCATCAATTTACAACCTCGAAATTTTAGGACCTATGGTGCTTTTTATCCCAATAAAAATGGAAATGATAACCCTGGCATGATGGGAAACCAAAATGAAGTAATTGTATCACCTAGAGGATCATGTCTTGATTGAAAAGATGGCATCAGGAAAGGAAATTATGAGGACAATTGAAATCAATTTTCCCTGGATTTAATTTTACTTCATTGGGTGATGACTTGGAGCCATGGAGTCATTCATTTATTCCGTATGTGTAATCACATAAAGTTAGTTAAAGACCAGCAATTTTAAAGAAAGTTACACTTCATGGATTTTCAGTCATCTGCTTTCTAATTTCTGGCCAAAAATCTTAACCCATGTTTCTCTTTGACCAACAAACATAGAAGTGCTCTTAGGAATGATCAGGAATATATGCTAATATTTTTAGCTCTTTCTTATTGTAATTTAGTTACGTTCTAAAATTTGACATTTAATTCTTTGATTAAGGTTGATTTTCCAACTTTGTAAATATTTTACTTTTAGTTTATGTCAATTCTCATTTTCCAATCCTCTCCTCTTTAAATATATAGTTTTATCTTTCTGGAGGGGGGTGTTTCAAAGTATTAATTATTTCATTCATGTACAAAGTTTCTTGAGTGATTGCAATGTGTTAATACAATGCCGCCAACATTTAGAGCTACTGCTAGAAAGCATTCCATCGCTGTTTCAGAATAATTGATTCAGCTTTTTGGGACTGCAACAAAGGTTTGAGATTTTTATACACATCCATATATACAATATATTTATATGTCTTCTTTTCTTTTTCCAATTTTTCGTGTTCAATTTGTTTGTTGTAAAGAAGTTTTAAATCTGGTACGTAAATAATGTATGATACTTTTCTTCATTGCTTCAAGCTACTTTCTTGGAGATGAAAACTTCTGTGGCAAACTTCTTGTTCTCCAATCTGGTGAGCTAATTAATATGTTTATATATTGGCGTGAGTTGATGCATACATGACTATAGAATTTTCAGCCTTAAACCTTTTGTTGATCTTATTCATCTCTTTTAAATCAGAAAATATTTTGTGTGTTCATTGTAGTCTATCCAAATAATTATTTATAATACCATAATGCATGATTTTACATCAAAAAACTACAAACAGATTCTTACTAAGAATTCAGTGTGCATCAAAGTTTTCCTTTTGATACACTTCTATTTTATCCTTTATGTCAACAATGAGAGGATTATTTATCTTATTGCTAAACTTATACTTCAAGGTTTTTACTATGTACCAATCACTTAGGTTCGGTAACATTTTACAGAAAGATTCTGATTGCATTTCGATTTATAGAATCCAATGACAGTATTGCACATCAACCGTGGGAATGAAATTTGTTTTCTTTTCAGTTCTCTAATACGTTGCTAAGCAACAAACTGTAATGTAATAAAAATATATGATGATGCAGAGTGTGTCATACATGAAGATTACATTTTCATTTATCATTTTAAACAATTAATCAAATTTTTAGATTTATTGAGATAAATAAATAGATATTTTAGCACTTTAATATTATCTAAAAAATGATATAGCACGTGCATTGCACTAGTGGAAAACTAGTCATAATAAAAAGTGCAGCTAGATTGTATTGTTTTTATGTTATTTTACCGAAAGAGATCATCATTTCTTAGAGTCAATTTCACATAAAATGAATGTAATCTAAGATATTTTATTTTATTTTATTTATTTTAAATTTTTCCAAAGGAAAGGTGAAGCATACACATGATATGTTAAAGAATAATGGGTATTGTACTTATTTGACAATCATTATTTTCAATTTTTTTTAAACACTCATTTTTAACCACATATTTATACAATAAAATATTAAATACGTAAATTTAAAATTTTTTTCCGACTTTTAATCATACGTTCTCCTTAAAATCACTATTCAAAATTCTATTTCTCCCGAATAATGGTTGTTAAACAGGGGGTCGTCTTTTTATAATTTATATTATTAGAGAAGGTAGACATTTATTGATGTGTATTTTATATTCAAGTTGCTCCTCCATGTGAATGATGTTAAATTTAAATTTTCATTAAATGGTACAAAAATATGAATTCAAGAATTTTGCTTGGCCACCTAGTTATCTTAAGGTCGGCTTTTTTGACTTGGATTAAGAAGATCAATGATCATTTTACTTTCATTATGGTTTATAAACAGTAATGAAACTTTATTTATTTATTTTTTTTA
Source organism: Olea europaea var. sylvestris (assembly GCF_002742605.1). Classification (NCBI taxonomy): domain Eukaryota; kingdom Viridiplantae; phylum Streptophyta; class Magnoliopsida; order Lamiales; family Oleaceae; genus Olea; species Olea europaea. The sequence goes on along the minus strand of NC_036248.1, from coordinate 7,247,528 downwards.
ATGGTCATTATTGTTTCAACGTCCATCACGCCGCTTTCTCCCATTCGAAAATTAACATTTTTGACGACGTGGCAAACGAACTTGTTAATTTTTTTTAAAATTAGGAGTTATGAACGAAAAATGATGTTAAAACTACGGGAAGGCAGCGGAAACAACTTTGAACAGGACCATTTGGAAAATTTAAGGTTAAAAGTACAACCACCATTGGGGTTTTCTACCCAAAGTTTACTGACATGTTTAAAATGATAGTCTAAACACGACTGTTTATAACAACTCATTAATTTTATAATTTTAAATATGTATATATTTTTGTATCTTGTTAAATCATTTTCAATTCAACTCCTTGTAGCTGGGGGCAGACCCAAGGGAGGTCCCATAGGATCACTTGACCCTCCATTTTTTTTTTTTTTTGCTCACTATGGAATATCAAGCGAAGTTGAAATATTAGATTCTTAAAGTACTCACGGTCTACTATTTCACGTCGTTAATGATATGCGAAATGGCAAATCGTAACAAATATTACGACGCATCAAAGTAGGCCGTCCCAAAATAATATTTCGAAAATTTCAATAAGAGGCTAACTTTAAAAAAATTTCGATGATTATACCCTAGCAGTAATCATAAATCTTCTATATCCTCTTGAAACTCATTTCGAGAATTATATCATAAATATATCGAATGATCTAAATGAATATCGAAAATAGTTAAACGTACGTCAAATGTGTAGGGCAAAAAGAGACGTATAACTCGTCTTTAAAAAAAATCAATTATTTTATTAATTTTGCGCAACATATTTCTCAATATAATATACATAATTTTATTAGGAATTTTTATATGTGGTATGACGTCAAATTTTACTTTTTTTTGGACGTAAAAATATAAATTTTTTTTATTACTTCATATGGATTATAAATTGTTGTACTACTTTTTTATCTTGATTATTTTTATATCTGAAAAAAATTATATATAAAAAAATTCAATCATTTTTAGGACTTTTTTATTATTGTTACATTTTCCTCTCGATCAATTAATTCTTCTTTATTATTTAAAAAAATTAATTGATTGAAAGGAAAAAGTAGTAGTAGTAGTAGTAGTAATAATAATAAAAATAATCCTAAAATTGATCGAATTGTATATAATTTAGATGTAAAAATAATCAAGATGAAAAAGTAGTATAACAGTTTATAACTCATATAAAGTAATAAAAAAAATTCGTCACTTTTTTTAAAAGTTTGATTTTGACCCCCTAATTTAAAATGTCTACATCCGCCCCTGTTTGTAGCAGAAATGGGAGAAAAGAAGTAGTAGTAGTAGTAATAATAATAATAATAATAATAATAATAATAATAATAATAATAATAATAATAATAATAATAATAATAAAATTGATCGAATTGTATATAATTTAGATGTAAAAATAATCAAGATGAAAAAGTAGTATAACAGTTTATAACTCATATAAAGTAATAAAAAAAATTCGTCACTTTTTTTAAAAGTTTGATTTTGACACCCTAATTTAAAATGTCTACATCCGCCCCTGTTTGTAGCAGAAATGGGAGAAAAGAGTTGAATTGCAAAGATTGGGACTTTCACCAGATGAAATGGAAATAGAGGTGTAAACATGTCTTTGAGTTTTGATGGACAATCCTAACCAATTGGTATCTATAATATTTTTTATCTTTTAAAAAAGTAAATCCAACGATGAATTCATAATGAAGTTTTAAATTTTGTTACTTAGATATTATTAATAAAACCAAATTTTAAATTGACATCACAATAAATTTGCAATTAACCGACAAAATAATTCAATCAATAATTGGAAATTAAATGAATTAAATTGTATAAAACCATAACAAAATTAAAAACAATTTGATACACTGAATTCGATAGAACTAACATAACATTGCTTCTGCTAAATAGTATTATTCTAGAACTAAACATCTTGGATGATAAAAATAATGGTCTAGGAACCTCAAAAATAACAAACTCCCCTAGCATCTCCCAACCATTATTCCTCAACAGAGCAAAATACACACTAGATACACTATCTCTCTTCTTTCTCCGTTGATGGCGATTCTTGATTCGTTGTCCATGTCACAGATGACGAAGGGTGAGCTAATGGAATCGACCATTCAGACCACGACTGCCTCCTTCGCCGTGACTACCTTATCAATCTCTTATCAAGTTACTCTTGGGGATCCTAGGAGTTCAATCAACCAATACATCAATCAACAAACAAGATTCAAGGCAAAAACAAGAAAATAAAATCGGAAGAATACAACCCCTTTATATGGCTGAAATCTGTCCAGCTTCTTCTTCTTCCTTGCAGCAACTTCTTCACCTCTTATAGCAGTTTTTCCAGGCTCAGGAACAGCCCCATGCTATGCAAATTGCCTTCCAAAGAGAGATAGAAAGAACCGGCAAAGAACCCCTTGAAAAACCACCAACCAAGAGACCACCTTAAGGAACCAAAAATGGAGGAAATTTACTGTCGAGCCACACATGAAAATGACCAGCCTGCCTCCCTTTTAAAATAACCCCCACCCAACCGTAGACACTCCTTCTTACACAAAAACGTGGGGTAAGTAGTATGTTAGGTGAAAATTTGGTCAAAGCTTCTCCCACAAGATTAAATCTCAATCATTGATCTTCATCCAATGGTTCACAAAAACTGAAGCAAGTGGGTTAAGAGAACCATATTCTCA
>NC_036248.1:7242199-7244465 GCF_002742605.1 Olea europaea var. sylvestris | reverse complement strand
CTGTGACTTCCATGTTATACAATTGTCACCTAGTGTAAAAAAGTACGCTGTGGTAGACTTTCTGCTATCCTTGTCACCAGCAAAATCAGAGTCTACATACCCCTTTAGAGTAAGTTTTTCAGATCTCTTTTCATACACTAGACCCAGATTTAATGTACCAACATTGTACCTTAACAACCATTTCAAACCTGCCCAATGAGGCTTTCCTGGGTTTGATATAAATCTGCTCAAAAAACTTATAGCATATGCTAAGTCAGGCCTGGTTGTTATCATAGAGAACATGACGGAACCTATAGCATTAGCGTAGGGTATGTTCCTCATTTCTCTAAATTCCTCCTCAGTCTTAGGAGATTGTGCACCAGAAAGATTCATATGAGCTGCTAAGGGAACGTTCACAGATTTTGATCCATTCATACCAAATTTGGCTATGACTTTGTTTAGATAGGCTTCTTGGGAAATGACTAGTCTATTTTCAGCCCTATCTCTATTTATAACCATCCCCAAAATCTTCTTAGCACTCCCCAAATCTTTCATATCAAATTCTGATTTTAAAAGGTTCTTCATCTTAGTGATTTCAGTCTTACTTGAACTTGCTAGAAGCATGTCATCTACATACAGCAACAAGTAGACCTCACAGTCCTCCTTACTGTCATTATAGTACAGGCATGCATCATATTCACTCCTTTTAAAACCTATCTTCAGTACATAGGTATCGAACCTTATGTACCACTGTCTAGGGCTTTGTTTAAGCCCATACAGAGATCTTTCTAATTTGCACACACAGTTAGTTTTACCTTTCACCTCAAAACCTTGAGGCTGACTCATGTAAATATCCTCTTCCAATTCCCCCATGTAGGAAAGCAGTCTTGACATCTAGTTGTTCCAATTCCCAGTTGTACTGAACAACCAATGCAAGAACAAGTCTGATTGTTTTGTACTTTATCACAGGAGAGAATATCTCATTGTAATCAACCCCCTCCTTTTGAGTGAACCCTTTCGCCACTAATCTGGACTTACACCTAGGAGGATCACTAGGATTATTTCCTTCTTTCAATTTGTAAATCCACTTACATTGAACTATCCTATGATCCTTGGGTTTGTTAACTAACTTCCAAGTTTTATTCTCCATTAGAGATTCCATTTCTTCCCACATAGCTTTTAGCCAACTTTCAGAACATTTTCCATTAACAGCTTCTTCATAACTAGCAGGTTCTATCTGTTCAAAGGCTTCACCTGAAACCAAGGCAAAGTCAGTCAAGTTTAGGGATTCATATCTAGGATTTGGCCTGATTTGCCTCCTCTCCCGATCCCTAGTAAGCTGATAATCTTGATTAGGTGGCTGATCATTAAAATGTTCAACTTCAACTGGTTCATTGTTATCTTGAAGTTCAGTCACCTCTTCAGGTTTAGGTTCAGGTTCAGGTTCAATTTCAATTTCATTTTCATTTTCATGATGTATAGGGTCATTTTCGTCATTCCCAGGTGTAGGTGAATTTAGCCTAGTCAGCTTCACCTCAGTCTGAATACTCTTCTCAGTTTCAGATTTGTTAGTTTCTTCGGTTTTCTGTTTTAGACATGGCATCTCAGATTCATTAAAGACTACATTCCTGCTGTTAATAATCTTAATGCCTTGGACCCCTAAAACCCATAACCTATAACCATTCACACCCTCGGGATACCCTAACATCACACACTTGATAGCCATCGGCTCAAGTTTCCCTTCAGATTGGTGTGCATATGCAGCACATCCAAACACCCTCAAGTTTTCCAGATTTGGAGGCTCTCCCGTCCACAACTCCTGTGGGGTACTAAACCCTAGACTGCTGGACGGAGACCTATTAATCAGATAAGCTACAGTACTTGCAGCTTCAGCCCAAAAACCTTTCGCAAGGCCAGAGCTAATCAACATACACCTAACTTTGTTCATTATGGTCCTGTTCATTCTTTCAGCGACCCCATTTTGTTCAGGCGTGTATTTAACAGTTCTGTGTCTTGTTATACCTTTCTGCTTACAGAAGTTGTCAAATTCGCTATTACAGAATTCAAGCCCATTATCAGTTCTTAACGTTTTAAGTTTCTTGTCTAACTGATTCTAAACAGACTTTAACCAAATCCTGAATTTTCCAAAAGTTTCCGACTTAGCCTTCAAAGGATAAATCCAAACCTTTCTTGAGTAATCATCCACTAAGGACAAAAAGTACTTGCTCCCACCAAATGTGGAGTGCTTCTCCGGGCCCCATAGATCAGCATGGACATAGTCCAATGG
>NC_036248.1:7213646-7241477 GCF_002742605.1 Olea europaea var. sylvestris | reverse complement strand
CATTTTTCATTTCTCTGTAAGATTCGGGCAAAGAGTTTAGCAATATGACAGCTAAATCCTCATCATCAAATGTTTTATCATTATGAGCTAGACTCTTAACAATTATGCTAAAGTCACTCAAATTCCCCTCGACATCCTTCCCCGGGTCCATCTTAAAACTAAACAACTTCTCCAACAGGTATATTTTGTTAGGTAAAGTTTTAGTTAAGAACAGGGCATCTAAAGCAATCCACAAAACTCTAGCAGTTTTAGCACTATCAACTTGTCTCACAACATTGTCAGATAGATGAAAAATTATATAAATGTAAGCAATTTCATCCATGTCTTCAATTTCAATTGTTTTAACTTTTAACTCATCAGAAAATGTAGCGGGATAATCAAGAGCGTTAGCAACTCTCTGTTGGACCAAAATGGCCCTCATTTTCTGTTTCCATATCGAGTAATCCCCCTTTCCATCGAATTGCGATAATTTGACCCTCGAACCCATTATAGATTCTATAAAAGAGTGGTCTGTACTCGTGGACACAACAAAAAAGTTTTTGAAAAAATCCTTTCCAGATGATCAATATATAACTGAGTGCCGAGTTAAAAAAACAATTTTTAGAAATGAAGCACAACAGTGAAAATAATCCGTTCACGAAACACAGGTATATAAAGCAGGTAAATATGCTTCTAGGTTACAAATTAATCACAAGAATTCAATCAACAGAATTCACAAATAAGCAACCAAGCAATAACCATGCATAAACCGGTAAGGATACCAAACCTAACCTAACGGAGAGTTTGGAATAATCTTACCAAACTACTGTTGACAAACAGTAAATATACCACCAAGTTTCTGAACCAAATTGCCGTAGACGTCAAGGTAGGGGCAAAATCGTCCAACTTTTTTTGTAAAATCTGAAACAGAAAACAAACGACATCAGTGCGTTCAGGATGTCAAAATAAGTAAACTGCCCGAAAAAAGTTCGTCGGAGGTTCGGCCACGCGCCGCCGCCGAAGCCACGCGCCGTCGCCGGTCACTCGCCCCACCACAGGGTACGCCTCCTCCTGCTGGTCATGGTTCCATGGTCCATTTCGCCGGAAAGTCAATAGGTTGGCCGGAAATCAAGTTTTTCAGATTCCGTGAGAAAGTGGTAATGGCGATTCCTTGCTGGTTTTTGATCGATTTTGGACTAATATCACTCCTCCTAGCTCTGATACCAGTTTGTTGGGGATCCTAGGAGTTCAATCAACCAATACATCAATCAACAAACAAGATTCAAGGCAAAAACAAGAAAATAAAATCGGAAGAATACTACCCCTTTATATGGCCGAAATCTGTCCAGCTTCTTCTTCTTCTTCCTTGCAGCAGCTTCTTCACCTCTTATAGCAGTTTTTCCAGGCTCAGGAACAGCCCCATGCTATGCAAATTGCCTTCCAAAGAGGGATAGAAAGAACCGGCAAAGAACCCCTTGAAAAACCACCAACCAAGAGACCACCTTAAGGAACCAAAAATGGAGGAAATTTACTGTCGAGCCACACACGAAAATGACCAGCCTGCCTCCCTTTTAAAATAACCCCCACCCAACTGAAGACACTCCTTCTTACACAAAAACGTGGGGTAAGTAGTATGTTAGGTGAAAAATTGGTCAAAGCTTCTCTCACAAGATTAAATCTCAATCATTGATCTTCATCCAATGGTTCACAAAAATTGAAGTAAGTGGGTTAAGAGAACCATATTCTCAAAGTTCCCCTTTTCCACCTCCTGGAAATTAGCCTCATATCTGCCCAAAACCTGGCCCCCGTCTCCAAATCCATGCGCACATATGCCGTTACATGGGTTCATCCTGGAAGGAAATTTACCACAAGAACAGATAAACATGGACAAACAAATCCTACATGGAACGATAAATTTGCTTTTCGTGTTGACGATGTATTCTTGCTTTCAGATAATGCAGCTGTAAATGTGGAGATATACAATGTTTCATGGCTTCACGATGTTCTTGTCGGTATAGTACATGTACCTGTAGGCGACCTCATTAATCCGTCGCCGTCCTCATTAAGCAGTTCCAAAACCACGCGGTTTGTTGCTCTTCAGGTTCGTCGTCCATCAGGTAGAGTTGGACGACCTCGTCCAGAAGTTTAAACCTTAGAACACATTTATTTATATATTTTGATTTTTATCTTCTACACATTCCCTTAATTGAAGACCTTAGACATGCACAAATTAAATTCGGGATTCTTTTCATAGGTAACCCACAGGGCATACTGAACATGGGCGTTTCGCTTCTTGACAGCAGCATGAAAAGTATGCCATTTAATAGCAAAGTAAACTCTGGAGTCGAAGATTCTCATTCTCCTGATGGAATACGGAAAGAAATGAACAATCCGAATGATCTGCAACAGAAAAATGGAGATCACGATGAAGAAGACAGTGATATAAACGAGAAAATCCAATTTTGGCGCTCTATGGCTGAAGGTTCCGAGAATAAAAATGAGGAATTTCCAATAAAACCAAGCTCTGTATGTAATGGTTCACTTGTCAATGAATCAGCATGCAAAATTTCAATGGTAAATGGTTCAGATTTATGTTCAGATATTGGCCCTTCAGCGTCAGTTGTAGCTGCGGAATTAGCCCAGCAATATGAACCACCCCAACAAGCGGCACCACCATCAAAGCCCAAAAAGAAACCGTATAAAACTACGGAAATTCAAGATACAGAAAGCTCGATCTTAGAAGAATTGACATTTGAAGAAGCTGCTGCAAAAGGGTTTAAGTTTACTTCAAGTAGAGAGAGGTGGCGGAATGAGGGATCGAAAAGGTACGAGTATAAGCCTCGATCAGCTGTTTGTGGGGGACATTCCAGGAGGAAGTCGGATGGAGGGTTGTTTTCTTGCTTTGGAAATGCTTATGGGATCGAGTTTACAATTGTGTGTGGGGCTGGAAATGACAGCAATCGTAGCAGCAGCAGCAGCAAAAAACTCAATACTACCAAGAGTAGAAAAAAGAGGTCTAATAAGGCCAATTCAGTTTAGACCTGAAAGCATTCTTATTTCATAATCTCTGTCACCTTTGGTACGTAGTGTATGATTCGACTCATAGTTATAATGGGCGAGATTTTAGAGTCCGTTTTCCTTCGTTGTCAATATACTTTACCAAACAAATCATTAGCAAAGAGTCCAATATTAGATGAAATGAAAATTCTCATATTAATAGCCAAAAGAGCCAAATAGTTGATATTTTTGCCTTTCTAGTTTATCTTCTACGTGTGGGTTTTCAGTTTTGCTAATCGTTCTAGTTGAATTGCCGTGTTTTTTTCTGTCCCAAATAATCTAGAACTCAATCACAGTAAAAAGAGTTCAATTGTCATGATTTAGGAATTAGGCATCTCACTTTTCTAAAATTCCTTTAGAAGCATGCTTTTCCAATTTTAGTGTATAGTATTTGTGTGTACGAATTTACTCACCACTCAAGTCTTGATCGCTTTCATGGATGGCATTAAGAAGTTCATAAACTTTTGAGTTAAAAACTAAAACTAATGACTTCAATATGCATTAACGTATACATGGGTGGGACGAGCCCATATACGAGCATTAAAGATCCTTTGAAGCAAAGATTTAACATGTAAATTACAAGTGTAAGCGAATTCAGTTAGCACATTCTATATAAGCACGACATATGCTCTGGGTTTGATCATTCCATCACCGATTGCTTCTGTGTATTTTATACAGAATAATGTCATTCATTATCATTGCTTACCTACAAGTTGTGATGTGACATTTGCTTTTAATTGATTTGTCATCTTATTTAGATTTTAATTTAAGGTAATTGGCGCAAAACATCCTTACCTTTTAAGGTTATTGTGGAAAACGTCCATACCTTTCATTTTTTGGCATTTTTGCCCTTATTTACCACCTTTCTTGCGCTGAAGGTCATTTTCACTGTTTTTTGACGATTTTGCCCTTTATTCAAATAAAAGAAATAGAATAGAATAGAAAACAAAAGAATTAATTGCAACTAATACCCCAAAATTTCAAAAAATTACAAATTAGTAATAAATATAGGAGTTAATAGCTCAAATGGTTACTAAACTTTGCCAAATGTCCAAAAAGGTCATTAAACTTTTTTAAATACTAAAAGAAAAAAAAATCAAAAAAAATTGAAGAAACGAGCCCCACCAACAAAAAAATGACAAAAAAAATAAGGAAGGTGAAATTGGAGGAAGGTGAAAAGTAAACCAAAAATTATTTTTTATTTTTTTAATCATACATTTTTAATCAAAATTTATTGAAAATTCTATTTTTAAAAATAAATAAAAAATACAGATTAGTTTTGCTAAAAATAAAATTTTCAATAAATTTTGATTAAAAATGTACGATTGAAAAAATAAAAAATAATTTTTGGTTTACTTTTCACCTTCCTCTATTTTCACATTCCTTATTTTATTTTTATTATTATTATTTTTGGTCCTTTTTTTTGTTGGTTTTTTTGGTTTTTTTTTTCTTTTTGTATTTAAAAAAGTTCAATGACCTTTATGGACCTTTGGCAAAGTTTAGTAACCATTTGGGCTATTAACTCCTATATTTATTACTAATTTGTAATTTTTTGAAATTTTGGGGTAATAGTTGCAATTAATTCTTTTGTTTTCTATTCTATTCTTTTTCTTTTATTTGAATAGAGGGCAAAATCGTCAAAAAACAGTGAAAATGACCTTCAGCGCAAGAAAGGTGGTAAATAAGGGCAAAAATGCCAAAAAATGAAAGGTATGGACGTTTTCCACAATAACCTCGAAAGGTAAGGATGTTTTGCGCCAATTACCCTTTTAATTTAAGTTAAAGTTAACAACTAATTTGAATCACACATAATATGGGATCTACACGGTTTCAACTACATATTTCATCAACTTTTATCAATATCTACTAAAAAATTGATTTTAATCCCTTCAAATAGGGGCATAGTGTAGGATTTAGCCCTTGTTTGATTTCCATTATAATGAGAATTTGAGAAAAATATATTTTGGAACAATAATTTTTTGAAAAATGTGTGGTTAAAAATAAAGAAAAAGTTTGAGGTTACGTGTAATATTATTTTATTGGAGAATGTGTGATTGAAAAGAAAAAAGAGAAAAATGAATTATAATTTTAATGGGGACCAAACAAGGATGACAAATTAATTAATGTCATATAATCGATGATCAATAAACACCACTTATCATGTATAGCAATACTGTTTTATAAGATCAAAATTTATAATCTTGTACGAACAAATTTCGGGATGGTGATAAATGTTTGTATATGGATCATGTGGCATCGTACTAATTGTGGTGGTGGATATGCCCCCAGGGCACATCTCCAAGTGGTAAAAGGGGAGGGTGGAGAAATCCAGCTTTGCTTGAGGCTGCTGCGTCAAGGGTTCGAATCCTGAAATATGGATTTGGCTCTTGGGTAAGTGCAAGTGTACAAGCAATCTTCCACCCTATACCCTTGAAGGCATAACCTGCGATTTACCTCCCTCACGATACTCCAGGACAGAGGTGGTGGGGGACCCTTAAGGTTAAGGTTTCACCTTTAATTGTGGTGGTGGATATAGTTGTCGGGTGGTGACGGTGGTAGTGGCAATTGTAATGCTGAAGTTGTCGGTGAACATGATTGTGATGCACATAAAGAATTATTGAGATTTCAATGTGTAAGTAGTATTTGCTGATATTGACATATAGCCTCTGTTTGGTGGGAATTAAAATCACTTTTTTAATAAATTTTGATAAAAATTGTTGAAATGTATGGTTGAAAAATTGTTAATTTCATAAAATATGTGTGGTTAAAATTAAATTTTGACTTTGACTTAAATTAAAATCTGAATTTTAATTTGTACCAAACATGGACTTAAATTTTCTATTAGGGAACCTATTTTCAAAGTTTACAAGTGATTCGATGCTAAAATAGAAATAGCATTTTATTGAAGATGTTTCAAGTAAAAACAAAGAGAGCATGATTAACGTGATTTAACTAGATAACCCTAAATATAAATGGAGTTAAAGTTTCATTTGTCTGAATGCAATTATTACGAGCTTTAAAAATATTGTTAACCTTTTTACTTTTTAGAATATACAAGTGTATAACATGATTTTCTTTATTAAATACTCTTATTTCAGGAGTTTCAGTATCTTCTGTGAGAAATGAGGACAGATTCACGAATATCCGAAAATAAATCTTTATTGGTCGAATTTTTAATTGAAAAGGAGAAATTTATTGGTCTAGACAGTTCATTTGAGTCTCTCCTTGTGACGTAGCGGAAGTTATAGGGAAGATGAACAAATCTCACAAAGAAAAAAACTCACGAAAAATTTTATTTCATTTAAATCAATTTGCGGCCTCAAGAGGCTTACAACGTATTTATAGCAAAAATTTAGAAAATTTGAAAATTAAATAATAATAAAAAGAAGAATTTTTTCCAAAAATAGAAAATTTCAAGATAATGATGGAAATTAATAGTCCTAATCTTCGGAATTACTCTCCAACAAACGGAATGTAAATCCAAATTTATTTGATTGAAATATACTCAAAATAAGAATTACCAAAAAAAAAAGAAAAAAATGCCTAAACGAAGGAATTTGCCCAAAATTGGTCCTACGTCAAAGCCTTTGAGTTTAACTTTTCAGCCCGTTTTCAATCGAATTAGGCTACAAATTCGTAAAAAAACGGACAACTCCAAATTTCCTCCAAATTATTTTTTCTTACCCCGGTCTCACTTTGTCATGAAGTCCAATTCCTTTTCCACCACATCACCTTGTCGCGGAATCAGCAAAATCAGAAATTTTGAGTAGATTTTTTGACTTTTTGCCATAGAGAGAGTAGGTAAAATTCGGCTTTCCTTTGCACACTTTGCAACCCAAGCTTCTTGATTAATTTTGTTCCTCACTAACTTTCTTCCTTTATTTCTTTAGGTTTATCAATAAATTTTGAATAATGACATAAATTTTCATATAAACAAATAAAATTGTGGCTTCAAATGGCAATTCAACCTAATTATAGAAGAATTATTAAGGCAGCAATGACATGAACTTGGTTACTATTTTTCAATTTGCATTAAAAAAATGGACTATAAAACTCACTCTCATCAATAGTTTGATGTAAATCCAATTGAATATGATGCACAATAAGAGGCATATTAAGTTATATTCAATTATCTTTAACAATTACGTCACTTGAGAATGTTTGGCTGTGCTTGAAAATTACTTTTCCTAAAAGTTATTCAAAACTTACCCTTTCAAAAAGCAAGTTTTTGTTAATTAAGAAAGCACTTCAATAATTATTGAAAAAAAGGTAATTTAATATAAATTTATTTAACTAATTGTTAAGTACGACAAAAGATACCGATATGAAATAATTAGGGTTTACATTGATATGCACTAGCACAAAAAGATTGTGAATTATTGGCGTCGCAAGTGACGCAAAGTAGAGCAGGATTATGTTTATAACATGGCCCTAGGCATGCTATAAGACTTTGTTCTTGTTCACTGCATGGACTAGGAAATGAATGGTAACAAACATTTTGTTCCTCCTCTCTCACCTACATCCACTACAAGAATAAAAGCCTTTTACAACATATAAAATGCAACATTCATTAATTGCATGTTGCTAAAATGGGTCTATTGTAACATTCAGTAAGTGTATGTTGTTATTGGTTGAAAAAATTGAGTTTTGACAACGTTTCTTATAAATGTTGTTAATACACCATTTTGCAACGTTCACTGTCTATTGTCGTTAAATTTCTTTTTGCAAAGTGCAATGCACGTTGTTGTTAATATTTTAGCAACATGCGACGAACGTTGTCATTAATTAGTTTTAGCAACAGACAATGCGCGTTGCCATTAGATGTTTTAGCAATGTGCATTTGAACATTGTCATTAAACTTTTGCGTGTTGCAGTTAAACATTTTAACAAAGCGCATATGAATATTGTCATTAATCTTTTCGTAACATTCATTGCATGTTGTAGTTAAATATTTTAGTAACGTACGTTTAAACGTTGTCATTAATCTTTTAGCAACATGCATTGCACATTGCCATTATTTGTTATAGCAATTTAATCGGTCTAAACCTGCATAATTCAACCCGACTGATTCAAATAAAAAACCTTATCACGCAATACCTCGTTGGATGTAGAAGGATAGAGATTGGAGAAATATGAGATTTTACTAATGAAATTTCGAGATTACAAATGAGTAGCTACAACACACTCTTTCTCTCTATTTTTTGAAAGGTTTTTCCTCACTTCTTCTACATACATGACACTAGTTGGATGCCTTCCTATTTATAGAAAATATTGAGTAAACTAGTCCTAAAATTTTTCTACAATTACAACTAGATAAAGGCTATTTTTCTTCTCCATTTGCAACTATTATCTCTTCAATTATAGCTTTGTTTTGCTGGACAAAATATGAATGCTGGCTACCTGATGTTTATTTTCAGATTCCAGCTCGCTTGTTTGGATATTGAAATGTGAATTGGTTGCTACTTTAATTTCCAAATTCCAGAACATTTCATGGCTGCTGTCTTTGTTAATTTCCTGCTTGCATAAGTTAATTATACAATTTGAATTGAAAACCTTATCCATTTGACCATTCAATGATTCAAGCCTTTGAAGGTTGAAGTGTTCGATTTGAATTTGAACTCTTTGAATCTTCCTTTGTTGTTGAAGTTTCCAATTTGGATTTGGATTAGTTGAAGATAGATTACAAATTATCCTTTTAATACCCCCTCTTAATTTGTAGTCTTCAAATGCTTCTTGAATTTTTTGAACTTATCAATTGTCATTGGCTTTGTCATCATATGGGCCAGTTGATTGTTGGTATTTATAAACTCCATGCATATTTCTTATTGATTTACCAAATCTCTTATAAAGTGATGTAGAAGCTCAATATGATTTGACCTGGCATGAAAGACTGGATTTTTTTTCATCGCAATTGTCGACATATTGTTGCAATAAATTGTTGTTGGTCCTTCCTGCTCAAATTTCAAATCTTTCGAAATTCTTCTAAGTCAAAGAGCTTCACAAGCTGAATCTGTAGCAGCGATATACTCTGTTTTTGCTGATGATAAAGCAACGAATTTCTGCTTTTTTGAACTCCAGGAACTCACATTTGATCCTAGACAAAAGATGTAACCGGAAGTGCTCTTTCGATCATCAATTGATCCAGCCCAATCACTATCTGTATAGCCAACAAGTTTGCAATTATTCTCCTTTTTAAATTCGATGCCATGGTTCTTGGTTCCTTTAAGAAATCTCAAGATTCTTTTTACTGCTGCAAAATGTAATTTACTTGGTTCATTCATGAATCTGGATAATAAGCTGACTGAATATGTAATATCTGGCCTTGTATTAAGATAAATCAATGATCCAATCAATTTTCTGTAGAGTGTGGCATCAATTTTTCTGCATCATCATAAACTTGCAATTTTTCATTTAAGGCCATCGGAGTAGAGATTGGCTTGCACTCACTCATTTTGAATTTTTTGAGAAGATCATCAATATACTTTTCCTGAGAAAGAAAAATTCTTCCTGGACTTTGATTTACTTGAATCCCAAGAAATTATCTCATGAGTCCCAAGTTTGACATTTCAAAATCTTTCATCATTTTCTTCTTGAATTCATCCACCATGTGTTCATATGTTCCAAAATAGTCAAGATCATCCACGTAGAGGCATACAATAACAAAATCTTTTTCTACGTTTTTCACATAGAGGGATGATTCACTTGTGCTTCAATTGAAGCCATTTTGAATGAAATAGCTATTGATTTTGTTATTTCATGTTCGGGGTGCTTGCTTTAACCTGTATAATGCTTTTTGAAAACGATAAGCTTTGTCTTCTTTGCCTTTGATATTGAACCCTTCAGGTTGTTCAACATACACTTCTTCTTGAATTTCACCATTTAAGAATGCTGATTTTACATCGAGCTGAAACACTTTTAATTCCAATTGAGCTGCTAATGCCAAAACTGTACGTATTGTCTCCATTCTTGCAATTGGAGCAAATGTCTCTGTGAAGTCAACTCCTGGTTGTTGAGAATATCCTTTAGCCACGAGCCAAACTTTATATTTTTGAATTGACTCGTCTTCATTGTATTGATCCACTTCAAACCAATGGTCTTCTTTCCTTATGGTAAATCAATGAGTTCTCAAGTTTTATTTTTCTCAATGGCGGATATTTCTTCATTCATTGCTTTTGTCCAACTTTTGTCTTTTGAAACTTCTTCATATGATTGAGCTTCACAAGAGAATAATCCGAGTTCCTGCGATTCATATATTTCTCTTAGTGAACGTGTTTTTCTTGGAGGGGTTTCTGACTCTTCTTAAATTGTTGGAATATTGGGAGTTGTAAGTTGTTCAGCATTGGGGATTTGAGATGTCGATGGATCATCAAATTGATGGAGTTTGGAATCCACGACTTGCTTTCCTTTCCAATCATAAGTTGTACTTTCATCGAACGCAATATCTCGAGAAATTGTTATTATATTTGTCTTTGGATTTAGTAAACGATATCCTTTAGACTCATTGCTATATCCAATGAATAGAAGTTTCTGTCCTTTCTCATTAAACTTCTCTCTGTTTTGTGATGGAACGAAGGCATAGGCAATGCTACCAAAAATTTTTAAGTGGTCTACCTTTGGCTTCTTTTTGTGCCATGCCTCGAACGGAGTTTTATTTCTGACAACTTTTGTAGGCGATTGATTGAGAATAAATATTGCCGTGTTTACAGCTTCTGCCCAATAAAGATTTGAAATTCCTTTGCCTTTTAGCATGCTTCTTGCCATTTCAACAATAGTGCGATTCTTTCTCTCAACTACTCCATTTCGTTGTGGAGTTCTGCTAACTGTTAGCTGTCTTTGAATGCCATTAACTTTGCAATATTCAATAAAGGCATTGTAGAGAAATTCTCCTCCGCGATCAGTCCTCAACATCTTTATTAGAAATCCATTTTGTCTTTCTGCAAGTGCTTTAAACTTTAGAACAGTAGAGAATGCCTCAGATTTTTGATTCAGAAAGAAAATCCACATCATCCTTGTGTAATCATTAACAAAGAGAATGAAATATCACTTATTTCCAGGAGTAGGAGTTTGCATTGGTCCGCAAATATCTGAATGAACAAGCTCCAATGGCATTTTAGCTCGCCATGAAGTTTTAGGAAATGGAAGCTTATGCATTTTTCCATAGATACAACCTTCACACACTACGTCTGTCCTTTGAATTTTAGGAAGTCCGATCACCATATTTTTCTCCTTTAGCAGTTGAAGTCCTCTATCATTTAAATAACCATATCGCAAATGTCATAGATGTGACAAATCTGCATTTTGAGCTTTGAGTGAACAATTGTTGTCTAGTGACAACATGAGACAAAAGGTTTTGTTTTTCATTTCAACATTTGCCACTATAACATTTTTCTTTTTATCAAAGATCTTGCATCTTTCATCATCAAAGTGTGCCGAAAAATTCTTTTGCAAGAGTTGTCCAATATTTAAGAGATTATATGAAAGATTTGGCATATAAAGAACATCAGTAATAAGTTCTCTGTTACCTCCCTTAGTTTGGACTGCAATGATGCATTTTCGTTCTGCTCTTCTTTGTGTTCCATCTCGGAGAATAATTTGAGAAGTGATATTTGGATTGATCTCTACAAAGATATCTTTATTTCCTATCATGTGATTGCTAGCGCCTCTATCCAAATACCATTTATTCTTGGATTCAAAGTCACCATTTTGATGAAAATAAAATAGAATTTCATCTTCACTTTCTTTAAAAAATTTGCCGCATCTTCATTTTCTCCTTATTTTGAAACCAACAATCCTTTTGAGAATGATTAGGTACCTTGCATCTTTTGCATTTAAAATAGAAATCTTTTGATTCATGATTGTTCTTTTTGCAAATAATGCAAGATTGAGCCTTACCGGATTGTTGTGGTGCCTTGGCTTTCCAATTGCTTTGCTTTTCATTTTGACTCCACTTGCTAAACTTTCCCTTTTTATTGTTTGAACCTCCATGATTGCTTAAAGTTATTTTTAATGCTTGCTTTGATTGGAAGGCTTGTTCGATTGATTGACTAGCCGAACGATTGATTCTTTGCTCATGTGCAAGAAGCGATCCGATCAACTCGTACATGGTCATTTTAGACAAATCTTTTGATTCTTCAATTGCGGCGGCTACATGATCAAATTTTGAAGGGAGATATTGAAGCACTTTTTCAACAACTCTTTTGTCTTTAATTGTATCTCCACAACTTTTGATTTGGTTTACAATCTCCGAAACTCGTGAAGAGAAATCACGAACAGACTCTCGTTCTTCCATTTTGAGATTGTCAAAATCTTTCCATAAAGATTGAAGTTTCAAGGCGATAGTTTTCTCTGAACTTTTCAACACCAAATATAGGAGGAAAAATTGATTTTCCAACTCCTTGTTGAATATATCGCAACGCCATTGCATCTTTCTTTTTATATTCCTTTTGTAACTTCGGATCTTCTTCATCTCCTTAGGTTGAATCTTCTACCACCTCATCATCTTCAATAACTTCTCATAAATCTAAAGAGATGAAAAAAGTTTTCATTCGACCACTTCAATATTCATAGTGCTCACCTTCAAAGATTGGCACTTGACTTGGTGAATAAGTGAACAAGGAGGCTGCTGAATTTGTTGCCATAATTTCCCTATTTCTGTTAAAAAATCTGCTGCTATTATGGTTTTTTTGAGGCTGGTTTTATCTCAGCTTTTGGTAGGAATTTGGTAGGAATGGGTTTATGAATTTTACCTAAGCTCTGATACCATAAATTTGTTGGATGTAGAAGGATAGAAATTGGAGAAATATGATATTTTACTAATGAAATTTCGGGATTACAAATGAGTTGCTACAGCACACTATTTCTCTCTATTTTTTGATAGGTTTTTTCTGACTTCTTCTACATATATAACACTAGTTGGATGCCTTCCTATTTATAGAAAACATTGAGTAAACTATTCCTAAGAATTTTCTACAATTACAACAAGATAAAGGTTGTTTTTCTTCTCCGTTTGCAACTATTATCTCTTCAATTACAGCTGTGTTTTGTTGGACAGAACATGAATACTGGCTGCCTGATGTTTATTTTCAGATTCTAGCTCGCTTGTTTGAATATTGAAATGTGAATTGGCTGCTACTTTAATTTCCATATTCCAGAACATTTCATGGCTGCTGTCTTTGTTAATTTCCAGCTTACATAAGTTGAGTATACAACTTGAATTGAAAACCTTATCCATTTGACCATTCAATGATTCAAGCCTTTGAAAGTTGAAGTGTTCAATTTGAATTTGAACTCTTTGAATCTTCCTTTGTTGTTGAAGTTTCCAATTTGGATTTCGATTAGTTGAAGATAGATTACAAATTATCCTTTTAACATACCCATCTCTATAGAACTTTCCCTAATTGTGTTGTCCCTCCCCTTTTCCTCAACACACACAAATGAAATCCCAATTTATCCCCAAATTGAGGGTTTTATTCGAGATTCTCATGAATTCCAGCAAGGTTCGTTTGGGTCCTTAGTTTGAGGTCTGGGCACTGTGGACTCGTACTGGACCCGATTTCAGTGTACGGCTAGCTCTGCGTCGTCGTTTGCTTCTGGTGGCGGAAGGTGTGATGGAAATGTTGTTGGGGATGGTGGTAGTGGTGAACAATGAAGGTACAGCTGAAGGTGGTGAGGAGAAGTCGACGACGGTGGCTGTCGAGATAGAAGATGCTTCTGCTTTGAGCTCTGATGTGTATTGGAGTAAGCTCTTCATATTTTTTATTTTTCCAAAGCCACTTCCCTTTAGTTTTTGTTTAAGAGACCTCATCAGAAAATAACGAAATGCCCGCTTATTGTAGAACTCCTCAAATTTATCTCTCTACATGTAATGGTATAAATTTATGAAAAATAAAATAAAAAATGAGCTATTGTTGGAAAATTGGAATAATTAGTTGGTTAGACCAACTTTTGACCAATTATTTAAGCGGGTCCCATTAATTGGATAAATGATTTATTTGGCCAAGTGCATTCTATTCCATGAGTAGAATTGATATATGTATTTATATCTCAAAACTAATTAAGAGTGAATGAGAAATTAAAGTCAAAAGATGACTACTTGAAGTTGAAATAAATTGGGAATAAAAAAATTGGTGGGAAATTGGAAAATGCCAATCCCACATACAAAAACTATAAGAATGGAAACAACTTTATATAACTCAAGTTAAGGACTTGGGTTTAGGCCCCAAGGGGTACCACTAGTCTTTAGAGGGGAGAGGACTTACATGCTAGTAGGTTCAGCTAAAGCCCACACGTGCGCGCCGTCGTTCAATCAGCACGGCACGGGCCTTGGGCTTGGCCCAGTTGGTATATATATTTTTGGTAAAATTATATTTTAAATTATTTTATTTTATTAATTAAATAATATATTTTATTATATTTTCTTCCCCGAATTTTCTGTGCGAGACACATAGATTCTTCTAGAAACTGGTTGTTGGTGACAGTTTAACTATTTGTCCAAATGGATTATGTCTATTCCGAGACACAACCTTTCAGTTGTTGTGTCTTTTGGACACAACCTTTCAACTTCTATAAATAGACCCCAGGTCCCGATTTTTATTCACTCCAAAAATTTATTCTACTTCTCTTCTACTGCAATATTGTCTTTCTGTCCTGCAGTTTTCATATATTTGCATTTCAGTCCCAAATATTATTTTCGTGCATTTTAGTCCTCCGATTCTCTAGAGATCGAATATTAGTAGGTTCGTCCGATCTTATAATTTAAAGTGCTATTATTACAAGTCGAGGTCATTGTATTTTAGGAGATGAGTACCAAGAGACCGTCAGTACCAGTGTGGAGCATTTTCGTCTTAAGGACAAAGAGTCAAACTCTTACCTTGACCATCATTCATTCTAGTTTATTGCGCTAATTTTTGTAAGTCGGAATTCTACCCGAATATTTATTCGCTATTTATTTTTGTAAATTACCGCACGACATTCTCGAAGATTTTCAACAACTACATCGTCTACAGTTTTCGAATCAAAATATTATAAGTAGGTTTGATCTTTTGGTTAGCATAAACCCATAAATGGTTAATATATTTCAAACTTATCTTGTTTTTCTTCTTTGCAGGAGATTTTGTTTCCTGGTGGAAAATTGAGAAGTGGAGATCAGAAGCTATGAAACAACATCGTCTTGCAACTGGTTATCCTGTGCTAAGGTAATTCATATGGTGGCCGCATAATTCATGCCCTCTCCCTTTATGGGTACACATGTACTATAATTGAAAATTGAACAAACTATTAGATATTGTTTGGAAATGAATCCTTACGTAAGATTACTTTATCATTCTTAACACGGTTCATCTTTCAATAATTTAGCTTTAAGCAGTATATTTAGGTATATTTTATGATGGACAATATTCATCTATGAAGTTCTTTGTATCACGAAAATAGAAAATGCAACATTCATAATAGTGAAAAATGATTTTACTATGAGACCTCTCCTTTGGAAATTTCACAATTCTTTATGAGTTTAAAAAAAGTAAACTGAAGTAATCTAGATGGAAGGGATTTCCATGAACAAGTAATCTGGACATATAAGTTATCTGTTATTTTCTTTCTTAGGAGCTCACGAGATAACAAACTTGGCCGCTACTCCTAGTCTTACTAGGGATGGTTTTTGTAGTTCAGCTGTGCTCCTGTATCTAATTTTGCGCATATAATATAGCTTGATTATTTTCTAATCGGTCTAGTTTAATTCCCCAATCAAAATTTACCATAATACATAATTAACTCCCCTAATCTCTTCAGTTAGACATATCTTTTGTTCTGAACCTATTAGTTCATTATAATTTTTCAGGTACAATGTTCATTATAATGTTGGCAATAGGTGCTTTAAACACAAATTTTCTTGTTTCTGATTCTTGTGTTGGTATTGACTTTTACGTCATCTGTAGGGTTTCCTCCTTGAATGCAAGCCTGAAAATGCTGCTGCAATCATTCAAAAACTTAATCAGGTCACTTGTATTTTTACCTCAAGCTATTCGAAGAGTCAGAGTTATTTTGGCAATGCTCTGGCGCCATCCCAAGAACTTGAAGTTTGAAGGTAAGATGGTCAACATGTTAGTCAACAAGTGGGTAGGACATAAATAATAACAAAGACATTAGATTACAACAGGGGTTCCTAATGTTAAATTTGTTGGAGAATTACATCGATAATTGTGCATAATATATTCATAAAAACGTACTGTTAATGCGCGTGAAATCGAAATATAATTTCGACTTACCGAAATAGGATTTGAGAAGACAAGATAAAAATTTATCAAATTCAAATACCTGAATATGGATTCCCTTTCAACTCATGACGAAAGCAAGTAATTCTTTGGATCAAACCTTGCACGATAAACATATAAATAACGTTAATCATTTTCTGAAACCAAATCATAATAAAAGGAATCAGAAAATGAGGATGAAGATGCAAGTGACGAATTTTTTATTAAGGCAAGTGTTGGACACTTTGTCCTTAAGATGAATTTGCCCTGCATCAGCGCTAACGATTTTTCGGTAATCATCTCCTAAGATACAACAACCACGTCGAGCCATAGGAGCACTCCAAATGATTTCGACCAGCGAACTCGAACGAAATTCCTTCTCTACCATGACCATGACTTTGATGCAAGTGTTTTATGCAAACTAAAGTGTAAGCATGGAATGGAATGATATGGAACTATCTATTAACTTTCATGAATTTCTTGACTGATAAAATTCAAACATATGAGGTCTATATATAGTAGTTGGAAAGGTATGTCAAAAGACACAACCATACTAAGAGTCACATCTCTAGGAATTTATTTCTATACATTAAGAGACACAATTATTGGAAATTAACCATACCCATACCAAGAGTCATGATCTTTCATATGAAAAGACACATCTTTTCATCCATATATTTCTAGAATATTTCACAATATTCTATACGATTTTTCAACAATTTCAAGTATTAAGTGACTTACATTTGGTTTAATCTTTCATTCACCAAATAACGAATTTCACTTAAATAATCATATAAAATTGGTCCACAACCAATTTTCGATACAAAATTCCAACAATCCCCACATAAATGAAAATTAATGTAAATATCTATACTAACACTGGTAGAGAGAGAGCAAAAAATATTGTATTAGGTAAGGTAGCTTCTGGCTTTGAACTTTCCTTAGTGAAATACCATCGAATTTACTAGCTAATTAATGAACGCGATGTTCTTGAACCATCAGCCATAGGTGTAAACCAAGATAACAGTACTCACACAATGTTTCCCATAAACCGTTCATGATTCTCATGACTTGGTTCATTTTGGCCCTAAACCCATCTTGGTTCTGCAAGTGTTTAGAGAATTCAAGTTTTGAATAATTCTTATTGAAGCGGCCCCACTTCACACTTACATAGGTGATCTCCTATTAAAAGTATTCTGCCCTATTCCACTTGACTTAATCAAGATATAGAAATCATTAAAAGTTTATCTTAATCTCCAGCCACTTTCCAGAAAGCACTTTGTTATCATAGAAATGAGTTAAGAAATTAGTTTCCTAAGTGCTTCACGGAATTCTCATAACTTAGTTGTCTCTTTAAAACAAGATCTTGGGATATACAGTAAACAAGATAGAGTTACCATCATAAGGACTCTTAGTTAGTATGCTTAATCTTATTCCCTTCTATATGCAGTATACTTGATCTCTTGGTAAACATATATAAATGGATCCACAAGTTTACACCAATGAGATCAACTGCTTATGGTATTATGTCTACGACATAGTCTTACCATTATATGTGACTTAGTATCTTTTCAAATTTAGCTAGCCAACGATCGATTCATTTGATAGATACACATTGTCACCAACTAAAAAATCCTCTTATGAAGTTACATGCTTCTCATTAACTTTATCTAAAGCTTTATCAATTCCAAACAACAATGTTGGAGGATTTCTAACAAATCGTTACACTAGTCAATCATATTTATTAGTAGATTTCATACATGGGTATTCAATATCATCATTAAAGCATTGCAATGCATTCAAACTTTATGAATATTCTCAAATATTCCAATTATTCTTATATATCCAAACAACCGTCATGATCGACTTTCATCCCATTTCATCCACTTCGGGGCTTTCATCACATTTCATCAACTTTAGACTTAGTGTATATCATCGCAACAGAATATCCTTTCAATACTGCAGGATATCTTGTGAAATATAATTCATAAGTCATGGTATATTTCAAATACCTAAGGACCCCTGTCAATGCCACCCAATAATCATGGTCTGGATTACTCATGAATCTACTAAATTTATTCGCAACAAAAGTATTATCCAGTCGATTGCATTTCATAATATACATTACAATGTTAATTACTTGTGAATATCTCAGTTGTGACATGCTTTCACCCTTATTTTGACCAAGTGTAGACTTGTGTCAATACTTCAAACTTTTTAAATATTTTCTCAACAAATGAGATTGGGAAAGTACAATTCATTCAGATGTTCTAGAAATTTTTATCTCTAATATTACATCTACCACACCCAAGTCTTTCATGTCGTAATGCTTCGTAAGCATTTTCTTGGCGTTTAGCACCACTTCATGACTATTGCCTATCATCAACATATTGAACACATACAAATACATAGGCATCTAGTGTATTTTTCACGCATACACACTTGTCACATTCATTTATTTTGAACTCATTTGACAACATCGTTTTGTCAAACTTTTGGCGCGAGGAGCTTGTTTCAGTCCATATAAAGACTCAACATGTTTACAAACTTTATGGCTTTTGCTTGGAGACACCTTTAGGTTGCTCTATGTATATTTCTTCTTCTCACTCACCATTTAGGAATCCCATTTTCACATCCATTTGGTGAATCTCAAGGTTATGTATTACCACAGTTGCTTTTAGTAACCTTATCGAAGTGATTATGGTCATGGGTGAGTAGGTAAACAAGTCAAATCTTTCTTCCTGCCCATATCCTTTAGCAACTAATCTAGCCTTATATTTGTCAAAGGATCCATCAGGTTTTAATCCATTTACACCCTAAGGCTTATTTTCGGGAGGTACATCTACCAATTCCCATGTATGAATTTGCATTATGAAATCTATCTCACTATTGATAGCTTCTTTCTAATGCGATACTATCAAAATAAACATTGTTTCTTCAAAAGTCTTTGGGTAATTTTCTACCATATATGTGAGAAAATTTGGACCAAATGAAGTGGACGCTCTAACCCTCCTACTACGCCTTGGTTCTTCTTCATTTGAAGACCCAGTTGAAGTTTCAAATGTTCTTACATTTTCCTCGTCATTGAAATGAAACATATTCTCAAAGAATATCGCATTTCTTGACTCAATTATGGTAACCACGTGTACATCTAATATTACTATTATTAGCGTATCCAATACATATGTAATCAGTTGTATTGAGACAAATCTTTGTTTGTTTAGGCTTATGAATCTCAACCTTTGCCAAATACCCCCACACTTTTAAGCGTTGGTAGGAAAGAGGACGATATTTCCATAACCCATATGGAGTCTCTTCCATTTTCTTGAGAGGTACAGAAAAATATATCTTTACAATAAGTTGCTCCCCACAATTCCTAAATTAGGAATATATGTGCAAGTAGTAGTATTGCACCCATATGTCTTGAACTTTTTACATAAGTTCTCAAGTATTTATCATAATCCCCACATTTTTTGGGTTATTTTTAAACTTAGAGTTTATCAACTCTTTCATAGTTAAATCATTTATCACTTAGATAACCTCCGGAACGAGTGCTTCTTGAAAGTCCGAGTACTTTCAAAACAGTGGTCGTTGATTCACATAAATGAAAATCATTTTCTATTTGAAATTGTACTTCAATCAACCATATTAATTTGACCATCCAAAGTAATCAAGGTCATCACATAGACCAACAATACTGTTAAAACATATACCAATTTAATTGGTTCTACGATTGAAGTCAAATTCAACAATGAAGAAGACTAGGTATCTTCAAATATATGTAACTTTCTCATTTGTGATATTTCACAAATAATATTATCCACGTCAAATAGTAAGGTACATCTCACCTTATTTACCATATTCACATTTGAATGAATTAATCAATCATAAGTTGACAAGTTGTGTTCTCAAAGTCACAACATTACAAAAGAACATACCTCTTGGAATTAATCCTACAATATTTCATAATATTCTTTACAATTTTTGCATCGTTTTTATCCTTTACAAATGAATGTCATTTTACAATCATTATTTTAAAGGATATCCGGCACCACCGTTAACTATATACACTATTTGTGCTCTATAAAATATTTTCATATCCCAATAATTAGGCAAACAATTTCCGCTTTAAAATAATTAGGACAAAATAACATTCTGTCATACTCTTATGCAACTATGATTTTGCATAAATCATCTCATTTAATTTCATAGAATTGATTGAGGCTATCATCATTAATCAAGGTTTGAATAATTTTTAACCAAAATCCATGGACATATACCGGATATACAATTTTATACCGTATATGTCACTTAACGGATTGACGCATACAGTATATGCAACTTACCGTATATGCGGCTTACAGTATATGCCACTTATAATATATGCCGTTTACCGTATACGGCTTACCGTATTTGCATCTTATTGTATTTGCTGCTTACATTATATATAGCTTACGGTATTTGCAACTTATCGTATTTGCATCGTACTGTATATGCATATACCAATTTTGCATATACTGACCAAAAAGTCTTGGAAATCCAAACTCTTGTATGGATTCGTCAAATGAATTCACTATTTGAAATTTACGTTTCTACAAATGATATTATAATGTCACATTCCATATCCACTTTTGTATTTTATTCCAATGAAAAATTAGAGATACAATTCTTTAACGAATTTAGCACCAAATAAAACTGCCATGAGCCAATTCATGCTTTCCAATAAAAAGCCACCACAAACTGTTTTCATTGCATTTAAAATGAAAATCATATTATTCCAATTTCCGAATTCAACATGCAAAGATACCCAAAAAAGTTAAAGAAATTATAATAAAATTTCTTTGACAACTTATGGCACAAGTTCTTTTAATATAGGCACACCCTTTAGATCAAGATCACAAGCAAATAGAACTTAGCAAATGAAACTGCCAAATCAACAAATTAAATAGCATTTGGTCAAAACAGATTTCATCCATTAGCCATACCATTCAATCACAATAACCTCATCTACCATTGAATTATACAAATCCATATAAAACATGCATGTTATTTTGCATTAGCATTATAACAGTCGGCTACTTTAAATTGAGACAGTTACAAAATTTACAAGGAGACATCAAAACGTATTCCCAACACATGCAATAAATGACCCCTTCATGCTATTGACAGTGATGGACGTTTCAAATGTACATGCACAACCATATTCATTAAAATGACGGCATCGACCCATGAACATTAAGCAATATTAATTTGTATGACCAAACAATTATGCACAATCATAAATGTTCAGAGTATGGCGGTTGTCAATGTATGCACTTAATATTTATATATAATTTTGGTGCAGTTTTTCAATTAAAAGAATATATATATATATATATATATAATTCTGGGATAGTTTTTCACCCCATGATCAACCAATGAACTCATTCACAGACTGCAATTAACCTTTTGGCCCAAACATCTTTTGACATTGAACATACACTCATACGACAGAGAAGGTGCCAGAAATAAATTGCCAATTTCGGCAAATGAAATTTCTTTGAACATGAATATAGGATGCACGAAAATATAAAATTCATCTTAAGATTGTTGGAGAATTACATCGATAAAAATATACCGTTAATTTGCGTGAAATTGAAATATAATTTCAACTTACCGAGATAGGATTTGAGAAGACAAAATAAGAATTTATCAAATCCAAATACCTGAATATGGATTCTCTTTCAACTCATGATCGAAAATAAGTAATTCTTTGGATCAAACCTTGCAGGATAAACATATAAATAACGTTAATCATTTTCTGAAATCAAAGCATAATAAAATGAATCAGAAAATGAGGATGAAGATGCAAGTGATGAATTTTTGGCCGAGGCAAGTGTTGGACACTTTGTTCTTAAGATGAATTTGTTCCGCATCGGTGCTAACGATTTTCCGGTAATCATCTCCCAAGATACAACGACCACGTTGAGCCATAAGAGTACTCCAAATGACTTCGACCAGCGAACTCGAACGGAATTCCCTCTCTACCATGACCATGACTTTGATGCAAGTGTTTTATGCAAATTAAAGTGTAAGCATGGAATGGAATGATAAGAAACTATCTATTGACTTTCATGAATTTCTTGAATGATAAAATTCAAACATATGAGGTCTATATATAATAGTTGGAAATGTATGTTAAAAGACACAACTATACTAAGAGTCACATCTCTTGGAATTTATTTCTATACATTAAGAAACACAGTTATTGAAAATTAATCATACCCATACCAAGAGTCATGATCTTTCATATGAAAAAACACATCTTTTCAAAGACACATCTTTTCATCCATATATTTCTAGAATATTCTACAATATTCTATACGATTTTCCAACAATTTCAAGTATTAAGCGGCTTACATTTGGTTTAATCTCTCATTAACCAAATAACAAATTCTACTTAAATAATCATATAAAATTGGTCACAACCAATTTTCGATACAAAATTCCAACAAAATTGACATCGATGCTGCTTATGGGAGCTGGTGGTGTTCATCGTTACTTGGTCAACAAGACCTTTTCCCCCTTTTTCAGAGGGAACCAATTTATAAAATTCTCGTTGATATCCGCTTTGATTATTGTTTCATAAATATTTTAAAAATATATTAATATGATTTTTATATAAAATTACATATATAAATATAGCAATATATCAAATAAATATTTTTTTATATAAATAGTAGGAAACGGCAACGAGCAACGAATGTTGCGAAAACATCAATGGCATGGGCAACGAAAGTTGCTAAAACATCAATATATATATATATATATATATATATATTCATATACGCATATAGAACTTAATGTTAGAATGAAGCAAGTTTAAAAGTAAATCATTAATATATATACTTTGGGTACTTTATAAATTTTAGTAGAAAATTCTTTGCATTCAGTCAATTTACTCGAGTCATACTACTAGCTTATGAACGACTTTGCCACTTTGGTTGGTCTTAAAAATTCTAATCTAAGACGACTTTCAAATCATTTGGGGCACTAGTCCTTAAATCACTCGTCTTTTTCATTGATCGATGGTCAATATATTTCCATTTGAAGTGAAGTCATAAATCAAAGCTCTGTGTGTGTGTGGATACTTGAGATCAGCATGTTCACACTCATTCCAATACAAACGTAATCAAGGAGTACATATGAACCACTTATGAGAAAGGCAAGAACTGTGAACAAGAACAATGTGGAAAGTTTCCACACCTTCAATCTAAAAGCACTCACAAAAATGTGTCAATCCTCTAGAGTTGTTGCATATACATATAAATTCAAGATTACATGGTAATCTTTACGTGCAAACATGATTAAATAATACAAACATGATACGAAAAACGCGAGAACAACGAACAAAGACAATTAAATAATACAAACATGATATGAAAAACGCAAGAACAACAAACAAAGACAATGTTGAGACTTGATATCTTCATTTTAAAGTACTTATAATGACAAGATAGATTTTATTCCTTTCAAGTTATCGTCATATTTATATTTGAAATAATGTTATTTTGCACCAATAATACTTAATACTAATGCAGGTGGTAGTGATTATTCACTACTAATTGTTCGATAAATGAATTAATTAATTTTTTTTCTTTTTTGTAAATACAATATTAACTAAACTTCTAAATATATAAAATTAAAGTTAGATTTTCTAATGAAAATTTTTAAAATTTCCATTAAGTTTTCTTATTTATATTAATGGGTTAATAGCCGATACTTATTGCGAAAAACGTCCCTATGTTTCTTTTTTTTTTTTTTTTTACATTTTCATCCTTATTTCAACGTTTCATTGCTAAAAATCCCTTTTCACCATTTATGAATGTAAAATTACCAAAATACCCTCCTATTTAAATAAAAATAAAATAAAGAATAAATTGTAATTTTACTCCTAAATGCTTTAAGAAAGTGCAAGTGAGTCCAAATAATTATTAAAAGGCATAATAGCTCAAAACGTCCTTACGTTTGACATGTAGTGTGCAAAATGTCCCTACGTTTCAAATTGATGAAAATGACGTTTTTCAAAATTAAATGTGAAAATAGGAATGAAAATGCAAAAAAATTGAAACGCATGGACGTTTTTCGCAAGAAGTGTAAAAAATAATGGACGTTTTTTGCAAAAAAAGTGTCAAACGTAGGGATGTTTTGTGCTCTTAGGCCTTATTAAAATTGAAATCATTGTCAAACCAGTGAACCTCCATACCATTTCCAAAGTACCATCATCCAAACTCCAGCGGCACTACCTGTTCCGAAGAGATCCATGTCATTTCCAACACATTAATCGACTATATTCACCAGGACGCTTCTTTTCATGGTCTCTTCTTCTCCAATTGGGACTGCCACCTTAAAAATGAAAAAACTCCGACAGCATGGAGGTTCAGCGGTTTGGGCGATGGTTGGTCAGAGTTTAGAAAGGTCCCAAGGTGAGATAACAAAGATTAATAGAATAGCATTTTTTGTAACAAGATAAAGGAGTGAAAATGACACAACATTTACCCTTTTTGATATAGAACGGAACATTCATCCCTCTTTCCCTATACTTGGTGAATTAGAAAAATTAAATTATTAGTTTTAAACAAAAATCCCATGAGTTGACTCTAAACATAATTTTTTCGATAACAATCATTCTAACCTATTAATTTTATGAGAGTATTAATGTCTAGTTTCTTTCATTAGACTGTTTTAAGGGTTCATCAAGACATTATTCAATTGTACTTTTACTTCTAATTTAAGTAAAATAACAAAAATTAGTAATGAAAACAAAATTCGAAAAAAGAGAAGAGGATTACCTCGAAGCCAACCCATTGTTGGCCAACCTCTACAATCCACCCATGATCGCCACCTATCAATCCTCCGCAAAACCCATCATTCATGGAGTGTGTCATCTTCCATAGCTAGGGAGACATCATCCTCCTTTCCACACCTCAATTTCGAATGGTGATTCAAACATTCAATCAACTCAAAAGTTTAAAATAGTCTCTTCACAGTGCATTGAAAAATCAACTTGAATGCAACAAATGTATATCATCCCCAACCATACTCAAAAAAGGATCTAGTTGGCTAAGAACAAAGATAAAAAGTAATTTATTTATTTATTTAGTTATTTTTTTGGGGTGCACTTGGAGGCTTCCATTTTATGCCTTCTTTCCCTTGTCTGTAGTTTCAGTGTCTTTGCATCTTTATCATCTCATAACTGCCTAATCATGGAGTTATGAATATCCTCAATGCTTGGTAAGCTTACGAGTTAGGGACCAAATGCTAATAAATTGAAAAATGCTATCGAGAAAAATATGTTAAGACATTTTAATAGGCTAAGTGATGCTATCAAGAAAATTATGTTGAAAACCAAAGTCATAACAGGGTCCATTAGTTGAGGACCCTACAATTTTCTTTTAGACATTTTGAGTTAGTGCTAAAATGGTAAACATATTTCGTGCCTAGAGCACCCCGACCTTCAAATTCTGTCCATTATCTTAAAGCCCATAAAATATCTGTTATAGAGATAGTAACTCAAATGGTTACTGAACTTTTTTCCTCAGAGTTATTGAGATGAGTACCCGACTGTAAATTTCAGGGCCCCATGAGATTAATTGATATGCGCCTAAACTAGTTCGAACACTCGTGATCATAAAAAAAATGGTCACTGAACTTTATAAAAGATTTCCACCGGATTATCGAATTCTAAAAATCATCCAAATTATCACTACACTTTGTACAAGGTTTCCACGAGGTCACTGAACTTTAAAAATCATCACATTCATTACTAAACTTTGCAAAAAAATTTCATAGAATCACTAAACTTTTCAAAACGTTTCCTAAGAGATCACTGAATGAGATGATTTTTAAAATTCAATGATCTCGTGAAAACTTTTTCAAAGTTCAGTAACCATTTGGGATATTATCTCATCTATTACAAGTAAGGGACCCAATTTAAAAAAATAAAAAATAAAAAAGACTCATTAAAGCCATGTTTGTCTACTTATAAAAAAGTAGAAGCTACTTTTTATAATTTTTTTTTTTGAGAAGATGTATATTTATAACTAAACATGTTTAAATGATATTTTTTTCTCTCATTTTTGAAAGTGGTTCTAACTTTTGTCACAAAATAAGTAACTTATTCAAAACTTTTTATGCTTGGGCAAACACATCTTTAATTCTTCTACGATTTCTCAAACCATTGACGGCAGTCGAAGAATCCCTTAAATCTCATCCGTCAAATCGTCTTATCAAACGGCCATCGTATCAGTCACCGGTCACGTTCTATTCTTACTAGTTTTTATTTATTTACGCTCATAAACCCTAGAACCTGGCAGCTTCACACCAACCCGCAGCCATCTCAACGCGAACCCCATAATCCTCAACAAAAGAAGAAGCTAAAAGTAAAGTTACCCCCATAAATTTAAGAAATATTAGTAGTTGTAGATCCTCAAAAGATAAAGACTGTTGATATCAAGTTTCTCCTTGTTCCCTTCTCGAGGATTTCATTTTTTAAATTTTGGATGGATTTTTTTTTAAAAGTAGATGTGGGTGTTTAATTAAACATGGAAGAAAAAGGAATTTATGGGTTCTTTTGTATTACAAAGAACGTGAGGTGAAAGTATCTGTGGTGTGACGACTGTTATCCGGAGTTGGGTTAAATTGAGCCGAGTCATTTGAGGTGGTGACCGAGTTTGGTGGGGAAGAGTGTGAATTTGTACTCCCCAAGAGGGGTTTTTTGTTGTATGTTACGGAGGGCGGTAGGTTGTGAGTCAATTTGATTGAGTTACAATCGTGAATACTGAGTTGGGACCGAGCACGGTGTCTGGGATCCGAGTTTGAGTTGTTTGGACTGTTTCTTGTAGCGGGCGGTTGAATCTTATAAATGTGTTGCTGAGTTATTCTGCCGGGTCATGTACTGAGTCAACTCGGCTGGTAACCGACCTTCTTTCTTTCTTTCCAGTTTTTTTCCCGGAGTCAACTGAATTTGATCACATAGACCATTATTTTGAGAAAAAGGTAAAAGAAAAAGAATTCTAGTGCTTATCATTAATAGAATTTGGTGGGTTTGGATTTAAACTAAGATTTGTTCTTTTCAGGCGGTGCGAAATAAATA
Source organism: Olea europaea var. sylvestris (assembly GCF_002742605.1). Taxonomy (NCBI): domain Eukaryota; kingdom Viridiplantae; phylum Streptophyta; class Magnoliopsida; order Lamiales; family Oleaceae; genus Olea; species Olea europaea. The sequence goes on along the minus strand of NC_036248.1, from coordinate 7,214,060 downwards.
TAGTGACTGGGACGATTGATTCAGGGCTTTTCTTCCATAGTAATAACCACGCATCCATGCCTTCAGTGGGAATGAGACGGAGTACGAGGGTGTTTGGGACGAGGGTCTTGCGGTCAGGAAGGAGGGTCTGTAGGGGACCCCAAGAGGGCGGGAAGTACAAAAGAACGATCGATGGGGATACTGAGTGGATTGAGCTTGTGGACAATTCCGGGGGCGGTGGAGGGGATTCCGGTAGCCCTTGCAAGGGGAGCACATTGGATGAAAATGAAAATGGAAACGGAAAAGAAAATGATCTCACTGTGGAAACGAATGTGAAAGAAATAGAAATACGGGCAGGTGAAGGCGCTGTTGGGGAAACAAATGAGGACAGGATGTATGGAATTGTGTATAGTAAAAAGAGAAAGAGGATGGAGT
>NC_036248.1:7200056-7210019 GCF_002742605.1 Olea europaea var. sylvestris | reverse complement strand
ATGTTACTGAGTTCATGGTGTTTATTACATGTGACTTTTATCGTAGGTTAATGCATGGATGATTTAAGTGACTTGATATGTTGGAAGAGTTATTGCTGATGACCAATGTTCAATAAATCTGTTGTCCAGCCTTGTAAAATTTGATCAATTTATCTTGTATAAATGCAATTCTGGAAATCTGTCAACCTTTCATGTAATAACCCATTGGTATTGAATCTTTAATGGGAAGCTGGATGAACAGGATTCGCGGAGTGACATTAATGAATCTATTTGTTTAACACCGTGCCTAGAAATGCTCAAGTTATTGAGAAGAAGAAATATTTTTTAATAAATTTTGCTTTCAACATGCCATTTCACAAGGAAGTCGGATCCATATTTCATCAAAGGCCTAACTACTAACATGTATAAAAATTTCATAGATGGGTTATCAAGACTTGAATCCAGATCTCCCTATATGTCATGATAACGTGTTAAACTATCTCGAGTAAAATCTTTAGTTAATGAAACATGTTTCTTTATTTAGCTTTTGTTTCCCATGATATGATATGTAATCATGAACGTTGATTCTTACAACAGCAGCAGCTAAACTGGATGCTTTGGAGCAACAGAAGAACTTCTTCAAAGTGCAGGAGGCTAAAGCTGCAGCAAACAGATTTGAAGGGTTTGCTATTCTAAAACGCAAACGAGCCCAGACACTCATTGAAAATGCTGACCTGGCGACTTACAAAGCCATGATGGCCCTTAGAATTGCTGAAACTGCCCAAATTACCGAGTCTCTGAGCGCTATTGCACCAGTTTCTCTTCATTAAAAGATTGGTTTTCAGTGATTTGACTCAGAATGCCAATTCTTCAAGTTTTTAAGCTTTATACTTAGAAAATCTGATTTGAGTTTGCTTATACTTTTAAAATCTTAATTGAGTTTGCTTTTACTACTGTTTTAAGGAGTCTGCACATTGGTCCCTGAACCTTTTTAATTATGAAATTCGAGCCCTTAATGTTCTAGGAACTGTAGAGTGGTCCCTGAATGCTTTTGCAGATCTGCCCCCAGATTTTTATGTTGCTATTTGGATCACCAGAATTTTTCCCAAGTTTTTAAGCTTTATACTTAGAAAATCTGATTTGAGTTTGCTTATACTTTTAAAATCTTAATTGAGTTTGCTTTTACTACTGTTTTAAGGAGTCTGCACATTGGTCCCTGAACCTTTTTAATTATGAAATTCGAGCCCTTAATGTTCTAGGAACTGTAGAGTGGTCCCTGAATGCTTTTGCAGATCTGCCCCCAGATTTTTATGTTGCTATTTGGATCACCAGAATTTTTGCCCAAGCCTTTGTCCAATCCAATAGAAATTCCCCCACCTTCTCCTGAATTGAACAAATTGGGCTGAATCCATTAAAGAAATCAAGCCCTACTAAATGATGAATAAGAAAAGTAGAAATTACACCCAGCTAGAATTTTTAAGATTTAGCTTCAAAAATCAAATTTAAAGTTCTTTTTATACAAAAATAAAATGATGATATACTATTTTAAATAATAATAATAATAATAATATCACAAAAATTAAATTATTGTATATATTCATCTCACCATCATCTATCCTCCCAAGTACTAATTATTTCACTTTACTCACTCACTCTCTCTCTAATGGTGTTCCCTCAGTTCTCTGTTCTTCTCCCATCTCTTTTTACCCCACACGTCGAAAATTTGCATCGTTGCGACGTTGCCATACTCCATTGCCTATAGCCATTGCATTGTCACCATGCCTACAGCAATGCGTCACTCGCTGATCTGAGGGTGACGTTAATTTTAGATTTAAGAGCAGTACAATTTGAGAGGTACCAACCGCAACACGATTTGAGATTGGCAACGTCATTCCCGTATTCGAAGCTCTAAGAGTAGGGCTGTCAATGGATCGGATATGGATCAGATCTGCTCAAATTCGATTCGACCCGTTAAGAATAATTATCCGATTTGATCCGTAATCCGACGAATATTTGAATGACCCGATCCGAAATTGAAAAAAAATAAAAATTAGAAAAATAAAAATTTTATTTATTTTTTCCTTTAAAAATCATAGCCTCAATAAGATTTTAATTAATTATTTATTTTAAAAAATATTTGAACTATCTTAATGTGCTCACTTATTATATTTAAAGGCTCAAATCAATTTTTTTATCCAAGTGATGCTCATTTTTAAAAGAAACTCTTTTTAGAATATTTTAATGATATTCCAATGTCGGATATTAGCTTTAAAAAGGATTCACCTCTTCCAATGATTTAGTGACCTTTCAATATGAGATACTAATCATAATCATTTATCAATTCTAAATGTTTACTAGTTTACTTTATTATTTTCATTAAAAATCATAGTCTCAATAAGATTTTAATTATGAACAATGTCGATTTGAACAAAGTAAATTATTTTGGATATATTAATTGTTAGTTTTTTATGTTATGAAAGAAATTACTATAGTAAATCTAATTAATAAATTAATTATTATTTTTATCTTTTTTTAATTAATAAAAAAATTAAATCTATTCAAAATTTTCAATTAAAAATATTGTACTATTATACAATATTATTTATTATTTAAAATTATGTGTAAAGTATAATACAATTTTCAAAATGGTAAAAACTGTGTCATATATTATGTGATAATATAAAAAAATACAATATATTATTATAATAAATCGGATCGGATAGACCTATATTCGTATTTGATTCATTTAGTTAACAGATTATCAGATTCGGATCTCTATCGGACTAGCGGATTGAGACCCTAAATCCATCTCTCATTAATTTTATCGGATTCGAATCAAAATCCAATCCATTGACAGCCCTATCTGTGAGTGACAACGTCATGTTCGTAACACGACGCTAATTAGATCTGGCATCAAAGACGATGAGTTCAGATGGCGATGGCTTCACATAGTGTGGTGTTATGGTGGTGATTTTGCGTTTGATGTGATTGCGGTTTGGTGTGATTGGTGGTGTGGTTTTTGCATTTCTATGGTATGTTGTGGTTGCAGTTAGTGTTGTGGTCGTGGTGATCATGGTGGTGGTGATCATGGTGTTGGCGGTATTTTCCATGATTCGACAGTCAGGGGTGGGGAATGGGATGGGGTGAGGTGTTTTTTGACCAATTATCTTGTTGATTATGACAATAAATTGATTAATTTGTGATCAATAAATAATGTGTAACTTAAAAATTGTTATTGTGACATACAATTTATTTAATTGTAATAAAAAATAACTTGTGACCAATTAATCCGACAAGTTGTGACCGTTATATAAGTTGTGACTTATGAATTTTGTGATTTGCAATCGATAAATAAATTATGATCGACAAAAATTTTAATTTTGTGATGAATAAATTGTAACGTGCAAAATTTTTAATTCAAGAAATCATTTGTGATCAATTAATTCGATCATTTGAAACTGAAAAGAACTATGGGACTATGTCAAACATGATTAACCATCACAAATAATACTGGGAACTAGACAAATCACTATGTATGATTGCGAGTTGATTATACTTTTATATAATTGTTAGCTAAAATTTTAAGAGTTTATAAGAAATGAATCCCAAAAAAGTCAAATTAAAAAATAGATAAAAGTTGTGAGTCATACAAAATGTGTGGATAAAAATAAGGGAAAATTGTAGTAGCGGTCCCAAAACTTTTCAATTTTTGCAGACTTTATTCTAACCTTCATTCTGTGTCATTTCGTAAATATGTAGTTGAAGTCAAGATGGATGGAATCCATTCATTTGACTATTAGTTGATCAAATAATTGACCTTGACTCCAATTTTGACTAATTCTAAAAGAGCAAAATGGTAACTTTACTTTTTTTTTTTTACGTAAAAAATTAAATAAAAAACCAAAAAAAGAAAGAAATTTACCCAAACCCCTACAACAAACCACCCACCCACCCCTTATTAAAATAAAAAAGCCGATGACCGACACTTGCTTTTTCCCCAACTCCCATCCACACCACTAGAACCCAAACACGCTCCAACAACATCAAACATGAAATGATGGCCCAGAAGTACTTACGAAGCTGAGGTAATTGCAGCCCATACCCTACAATCACAACAAAATACTCAACAAGAATACTATCCACATCAAACTTCAATCGAGCCACCAAAATTTGTTCCGGTGAAACTAAATAGAAGTTAATGAGGGTGATAATGAAGGAAACCCTAGAGGAGTGCCCACTGGGGAAAGACCAGTGGTCAACAGCGAAAGAGAAGAACATGTTCTCGCAATAAATTGGGCGAGGGTGTTGGATGAGATGTTTGAGAAGGCCAATGAATAAAAGTGAGAGAATGATGGGGAAAAAGAGAGAGCCATTGTTGGAGAACTTGAGGAATTTAATGACCGAGAAGGGTAAGATAGGATAAGATAGGAATTTGAGGGCCAAGAACTTGAGGAATTTGGGGAAAAATAAGGTGTAGAGATGGAGGGAGATTCCTGTGTCTAGGTTTATTAGGTGGCTGATTAGGGTTCGAGAGGGTGGTTGTGGTTGTTTAGTTACCATGATTTTTTATATTTTTCGGTGAACTTCAATTCAGTTTAGGTGGTCGGCGGTTGTCATTCTTGTTTGTGGTTTTGGGGCAAGGTACAGTCGGTGAGGGGCGGGAGATAAAGATTTTCATTTTTATTTTCCTTTTCCTTTTTTAATTTCTTAATTTAATTTTAACTTATTTTTAGGGATAATATGCAAAGTTACCATTTTGCCCTTACTAATATGGTCAAAATTGGAGTCAAAATCGGTTCTTTGGTCAACTAACAATCAAATAGATGGATTCCATCCATCTGAACTCCAGCTGCATATTTATGTACGGTTAAAGACATTTGCTGACGCAAAATGAAGGTTATGACAAAGTTTGCAGAAATTGAAAAGGTTTGGGACCACTAATGCAATTTTCCCTAAATATAATTTAATCAGGTTATAATCAACCCAACACATGCATTGTATCAATTCTTTGTGTTATTTCCAAATTTTGCTTTGCTCCCAGATACGCGCCTCTTCTCGATAATTGCCTTCAATTCTAGATCTTACCAGCAAAGGAAAGGAAAAGTCTTCTTATTTCGATGCTTAAATTAGAGTTGATTACAAAAGAGAACCAAAAAGTGTTATTCAAAATAACTGATAAAAATCACGATTTTCAAACTGAATGTGACGACTCTTTAATGAAGTCTGCTTTCTCGTGAGAATTTATTTCAGGTTCTCGAAGTTTCTATTTGTAAATTTGGGAAGACATGACGATGGGCTTCGTGGGTCCATTCTACATGGCGCAACTAAGGTTACCATGATAATTGGGTCTCTTTAGCCCAATGGTTTATATGTGACGCCAATCTAATTTTTTATTTGTGTTATCAATTCATTATTTTTTATAAAAAACTTATTATACTCCATTTAGTAGGGATTAAATATAAATTTTAATCTAAGTTAAAAGTCAAATATTATATAAAATCTACAACTTTTCAATCACAAAGTTCATCAACTTTTATCAAAATTTACTATAAATTTGATTTTAATCCCCCACCAAGCAAGGTCTAGGAGATTACAGTTTAATTTTACAATCTATAATCACAATTGCTTGAAATTTAAACAATTTTAATGTGTCAAAATATGACTCGTATTAAAAATAAAATTCATGGTATATAAGTGAAAATTGTGTCCAAATATCTAAAGCTAAAAGGAGTTCGACACACGAGCTTATAATAAATTAAGCACTTTTTACTTTTCGAGAGGTGTAACCAATATATTTGCAACAATTCTATTAAACCATTCCCCTTTGGAATAGTTCTTGCTTCGGACGGGCTTAGGAGGACTAGTTCTAAAAGAAGACAAATTCCAAGAAATCACTTGATTGAAAAAAATGAGTTTTCACATACATTAGTTGAAAATTTCGAGGACTATAATTATATTCTTTATATTTTATATAATGTAGTAAACGTATTATAGGTATATTGAATTGAAAATTACTATTAAGATCACGCAACTTTCAGATTTGTTTCATGGAACCTAACTTTATTCTATTTTGACCACGCACCTTACATTTTCTATCTTGACTTGACCATTATATCTATAATTATGATCAAAATTAATAACAAATCCCATCGATAGATAGAACGGGTCACTTGACACTTGTTTAACATTGTTTCTAAGGTTCATGCCAAATACAAAACAATCATATCATATATACATTAAGTTTGAATGCTTCTTTGACATCACGTGAGTTCGACAAATTTTTATACATTACGTTTAACTATAAATTTTTTAATCAATGATCAGGATTTCTACACATATGGAGGCTGTCAAAACTACTGTGTCATCCAGCAGTGTACAACAGGCATAATTGAATACAAAAACGTAGATGAATGCAATACCAACCCACATTTTACTTTGTGCAGTTCCTTTCCAATATGTTGAGCTAACTAATTATTGAATGCTGGTTTAGAATCAAGCTTGGGTTAGTAACGCAATTAGCTAGCCACATCAAATTAACGATTAATTTGATCATGATTATAAATGGTCAAATTAAAATAATCGAACCGACAGAAGTCAAAGTTGCTAGAGTAACATTAAACTAGTGAGTTGGATAATCTCTAGTGAACTTTGGACTTAGAAATTCTAGCTTCCTAGTATAGACATGAAATTGTGATGCAATGTTTCAATTCAAAATATGAGCTAGCCATATCAAATACAATTTAGATAGTTAGCAATTTGGCGCTTCGAGCAGTTGGCCACGTTAGCTCGGTCAAGGTTTGAATAAACACGTGAATGTATTTGGGGATTTATCATGTTTGAAACTTGTAAGGTATTTTATATTTTAGTTAATTGAAAATTCAATAATAAAATTTAATGGTTTTCTGAACATTGTGAGGAAGCCCTCAACCTCTCTCCACTTTCAGATAAACATAGAATAAGAACTTAAAATGCACTGTATCTGGACCAACAAGTTTGCCAATTCTATATTGAGTTTGCGTTGCACAAGAAATTAAACAAACTATGTAAACAATAAAATTACTAATTCAGTCCAAGATAAATGCTCCTCGCACCAACAAAAAATTCTTTATCAATTAAATCATAAGGTTTTATTATGCCCCCGTTTGATCCTCATTAAATTCAATTACATTACATTCCATTTTTCTCTCTCCTATTTTCAACCACACAATATTTCATAAAATAATATTACATGTAAATCGAAAATTTTTCCTTCCTTTTCAACCATTCATTTTTCTAAAAAATATTATTCCCCCAATTTTCATTTTCAGGTAATGGGGTCAAACAGGAGCTATAAGTTCTAAATCTAGGTCAAATCAAATAGTTTGACTCAAAACTCTAGGAATTAGGCCTTGTTTGAATCACATTCTTTGAAAAAAGTTACAATCTTTAACAATGATTTAACATAATTTCAATCACATATTCTTCAATAAAATAATATTACACGCAAATTTAAATTTTTTTTTATTTTTTAACCACACATTTTTTATCAATACACTATTCCAAAATATATTCTTACTAAAATAATATGGCTCAAACAAGGGCTTAAATAAGAGTGCTTCAATTTATTTTAAAGAATATATAGCAATGGACAAATATTAATTTAGCTCATGTTTTCTTAAAAATCTAGAGTTCCTTTCTTTTCCATCTCGAAACCTCTAATTTTTCACTTTTATTTTCAAATTACATATATATGGATTTAAGCTTTAATTTTTTATTTGTTCAAATAAATTAGCAAATAGATATACCTTGAATATTGAGTTACAAAAGAAATTATCGACAGGGGGCCCCATACCATGATCTGTTGATCCCCCGCCCCATACCATGATATGTTGATGGGGCCCCCTGCCCCCATGCAAGTTTATAAGAGTTCTGGCTTTCCCAACTTCTGGGAGGTCGCTTTCCGATGTTGATAAATTCTTAATCAATGCATGCCCCCTTTTCCCATTACTTAATTGCCGACTATCCCTTTCTTAATAGATGCTAGCCCCGACGTCGGCGGATCAATTAGTCCAGTTGTACGTGTCATTATTTTCATTGGCAAAGGTCACCCCAGATACCATTTGAACCAGAGCTGAACCATTGAATTACCCACCAGGGTTCACCTCAGAATTGAACTTGTAACAAGAGGAAAAATGCCCCTAGCATCGTCTGGGGCAGAGGCCCCCATACCATGATTTGTTAACTATAGTCCCACAAAATTTTGTTTAGAATAATGTTATTCATTAGTCGTCGTTACTAGAGTTCATAATCAAATTCGTTGACGACATGTCCCTTGAATAATGTATTACGGTATCGTCTACAACTCTAGATGGATTGTTATCGTGTACACGTGAATATTATAATTGAATAAAAGAAAACAATATGATCGATACACAGAAGTTTAAGAGTTTCAATAAAGTGCTTACATTCACTGTACAGTGCAAATTGTTGGACATGAAAGGATTGTAGCGAATGAGATTAGTGACGTGATATGAAGTAATGAAGATCGCAACGAAAAATAAGATTTAAAAGTAAATAAATTAACAAAGAGAGTTAATCACGGAAGCACGACGTTTTATTAATCGACAATATGGAGGGAAATACAATAACTTAGCAATTCTTGTTTGAACAAAACTGAAAGAGAAGACAACTATTTATAGATACATGACATAGCATAACGATAGAAATAATGTGGAATAAGGAAATAATATATTTTCATAAAAATCATGTGAAATATAAGAAAACAAATTTTCCCACATGAAAAAAAGAAAACAATTTATTTCCAAAAAAATTCCCCCCTAATTTGAGTCACAAACAATCAACTAACTTCAAATAGAATTAAATTAGATTATTTATCTTCAAATCCACTAACCCTAATCCGCAACGGGTCCGTCCACTAACCCTAATCCGTAACGGGTCCGTGTCTATTGACATGTACCTAGCCCCATGTATATGAGCCACTAATAAACTATTCTTTCTTGGTTTTTCGGTGGCGTAGCATTATTCATATGTTTATTGCCAATCGAAAAAGACTCAAGTACAGAAATTTTTTAACAAATTTATTATCGAATCTGACATGGCAAAATGTGATTCAGTTTTTTTTTTTTTTTTTCATCTTCTAATTGTAGGGAATTTACTTAAACATGCACAGCGAAATTTAACAAGTTTCAATTTCCATTCAGAATTCAGCTTTATATTTAGATAGAAACTGTGATAAGAAATATACATTTTTCTTGTGATTTGCAAACTCCTTCGCGTTATTCCTTTCCAACAGCTTGAATCTGCCTCCCACAGCTGTCCAATTGTCCAGCCTCCAATGAAATCCACACAGAGAATAGACTGCAATTGCTAGGGTTTCTCTCTTGTGCCAGCAAGAATAATGAAAACCCCATTTGGACTTCAAACCCTAGCTGTGTGTATATATAAACCCAAACGGACCCGGTCCGGTCCGGTCCAATATTTAATTAATCCAATTAATTAAACTCGGTCCGTGAATTAATTAATCCAATTAATTAATTCGGGATTATAAATAACAAATTCAATTAATTAATTTATCCAACGATTGTTAAATTAACCAATTGACAATTTGCAATCTTTTAATTCTCTTTTGTGTGCGACCCATTAGGTTCCCGACCACGATGCCTAACATCGTGAAATATTATTTTAATCTAATGAAAATTGATAAATTAATACACCCTTTTAATTTATCGTCAATTCACACTCGCCGTCCCTGATTGACATCTAGCAATGTGTCGGGGCAATACATGTGACGGGAAATGTCACGTGGTATGACAAAACCAAATTCGTTTGTTTACCGTGAAACTATTATCCCTTCGTCAATACGATCCGATCAATTACGAGATATGGAATTGTGTCAATCTCGATCATTGATCATATCTTTCATTCCACTATTAAGTCAATATAAATCGAAAACTCCTTTTCGACTTATGAGTACACCTTGGCCAA
>NC_036248.1:7198369-7199349 GCF_002742605.1 Olea europaea var. sylvestris | reverse complement strand
CTCACGTATCTAATACCATAAGCATCCACATGACGATCATGTTTCTGTTGTGACAACGGCTTTGTCAGTGGATCTGCAATATTATCATCTGTGGGAACTCGCTCTATCGTTACGTCATTCCTTTGTATAATCTCCTTGATGAGATGATATCGCCTTAGCACATGTTTGGATCGTTGATGAGACCTCGGTTCCTTCGCTTGCGCGATGGCTCCATTGTTATCACAATACAAAGGTATGGGATTAACAATGCTAGGAACGACTCCAAGTTCATTAATGAACTTCTTGATCCATACAGCTTCCTTTGCTGCTTCAGAAGCAGCTATGTACTCGGCTTCTGTTGTTGAATCAGCGGTTGTTTCCTGTTTGGAACTTTTCCAACTAACCGCTCCATTGTTGAGAGTAAACATATATCCTGACTGAGACTTGCTATCATCTTTATCAGTTTGAAAACTAGGATCAGTATACCCCTGAATTTTCAGTTCATTTCCTCCATAGATCAAGAACACATCTTTAGTCATTCTCAAGTACTTAAGAATGTTCTTAACCGCTATCCAGTGTTTCTCACCAGGGTTTGCTTGAAACCTGCTCGTAACACTTAGAGCATACGAAACATCTGGTCTTGTACATAGCATCGCATACATGATAGATCCTATCGCCGAAACATAAGGAATCTTGTCCATGCGACTCCTTTCATCATGTGTTTTAGGACACATATCTCTTGAGAGGTAAATCCCATGTGACATGGGGCATAATCCTCTTTTGGACTCTTCCATATTAAATCTTCTCAAGATTTTATCTATGTACGAAGATTGGGATAAGCCTCGTAATCTTTTAGATCTATCTCTATAGATCTTGAAGATATACGCTGCTTCTCCCATATCTTTCGTGGAGAAATTCTTTGACAACCATAATTTTACCGATTGAAGTATTGGGATGTCGTTTCTCATTAATAATATGTCATCGACATATAATATCAGGAA
>NC_036248.1:7177838-7197292 GCF_002742605.1 Olea europaea var. sylvestris | reverse complement strand
TTGTCTATAAATATTTTATGTCAAGATTGTCTGTACTTATAGCATGATTGTTTCCAATCCTCCATCGCCCAACTACACAGAGACACAAGCCTGACGCCATGCAATATCCACTGTTTTGTCTATTGAACATCTGGCTCGCTCCCAAATCCCACGCCTCCACAGAGGTTGACACATAGACACATGCACAGAATCCAGTGTACAACTCCTTATCTTTACTTTGTTGGCCAATTCTAATCCTCCAGAGCCAAGCGGCAATATACAATTTCTCACACGTATCCATCTGTACAATTTACCCAGATGTTATCTGTTTCATCCAATTTCTTAGAGGTTTATTCAAAATTCTTAAGTAAAGAGCTGTAGAAAGAATCTTGAGGTTGAAGGATGACAGGGCCGCAGATTGACAGTCTATGCTTCTTTCATTGCCACCTGTCACTTTGCACATAGTCATGTTTCACACTTGTCCACCTATCTCCCCACTATAAAATCTAAACATTCAATTCACCCTGAGCATGCACAGACACTTGGAATCCTTCCCAATAAATCATTAGATTTTCTCTCGTGTTTGATCCTGTTAGAAAAATTCGTACGCCATGGAAAGAGCAGAGAGTCTTCGACTGGATTTACGAATTGGAACAGGAAAGGAACAAAAAGGGGAGGCCAAAATTGCCATAAAAAAATCCACAGTGGGCCGTTCGAGAAAAGGGTGCATGAGAGGCAAAGGCGGGCCTGATAATGCCTTCTGCACTTATAGAGGCGTACGGCAGAGGACATGGGGCAAATGGGTGGCCGAAATCCGGGAGCCAAATCGCGGTGCAAGAGTTTGGCTCGGCACCTTCAATACTTCACTGGAGGCGGCGCGAGCTTATGATGATGCAGCCAGAAAGCTGTATGGGAGTTGCGCCAAACTCAATTTGCCTGATGATCATGGGCACCAATTTTCTTCATCCTCGGCAAGTAATTTCACTACCAGTGATTTTTCTGTGCCGGATTATTACGAAAATGAGGATGAAAATCAGAATTCAGTGCTGGATGAAGCTTGCATATTTAGAGATATTAATGGGGAGTATGTGCCGTGGGATAATCCGGCGCCGACCCTGCTTGATGAGAAACAAAATCTGATTTGGCCTGAAATTCCTTCGGAGAATGATCTTCACCGCTCTTATGGTGGAGATTTCAACACTCATTGGGACGAATGTCAAGTTCCATGGACCTACTAAATCTCGACTGTGGTATGCAATTCTAAAAATACTGTTAATTTTGATTTCTTGGCTTTTTTAGTAATTTTCTTGAGCTCCTTTTTGTTTTTTGGATGCAGGCTTCTTTAAGTCCATAATATAAAAGGGTTTGCCACTGCTGTTAGGGTTTTTGAATTTTATAAGCTTTTTGGTTTTTGACCTTTTAATGTTATCCTCCGTCCCCTTGTTTGTGGGGAGAGAGACTGATAGAGATGTAAATATAGTTAAAGGTTGAAGATTTGCAAGTAGTTTGTGCATGGGTCCTATAATTGTAAACAATCTTCGATATCAATGTATGTATTTCAAGTAATTCTACTTTGTCAGAGAGNGATTGCAATTAATTAATTATTTTTTTCTTTTCTTTTTGTTTTATTTCAATAGGAGGGTAAAATCATCATTTTATTGAAAAAATGGATGAGAAGGACCTTTTGCGCAATGAAAGGTGAAATGTACGGGTAAAAATGCTAAAAATAAAAGGTAGGGACGTTTTGCACAATAATATTGAAAGGTAGGAACATTTTCTGCTAATTATGCTAAAAAATAAAATGTAGGGACGTTTTGCAAAATAACTTTGAAAGGTAGAGACATTTTGTGCTAATTACCTTTTTGATTTAACGGAGCATTTTAACGGAGAGTTGACAAAAGGACGTTTTGCCCAAAAAAAGGTAAAGGCAAGGGTGTAATTCGCCAAAAAATGAAAGGTAGGGACGTTTTCCACAAAAATATCGAAAAGTAGGGATGTTTTGTGCTAATTACCCTTATTATTATTATTTTTGGTTTTGGGTGAAGAACATCTTAGCTTGACTTTAGTTTTATGATCTCAAGAATTTTGTTGCTCTCAGTTTCTTAACACTTGGTGCTTTTTTTGTCCAATAGCAATTATTATTTTGAAAGTTTTATTTGTAATTTAGTAGAAGAAGAAATAAAAATAGATTAGCTCGACTAGAAAGTTAATAATTTAACAAAATGAAGATGCCTTACAATTCGACTCATTTACAATGATTTCCACTAGACTGGAGGGAGGACATAAAAGAAATTTTTTATTCTTTAAGATATTGGACTTATAAATAGAAAAAAGATTTATTATCAAGAAGACAAGTTTATTTACATGGGATTAGTTGAGTTTCCACCAAAGCAAAACTTGATAATGTGAACATTAAAATCGCACGACAATTTCACATGATTTAAAGTTAGAGGGTAAAATCTCAAAATAACCGATGTCCATCTTTAAGTCACATGAAAATCATGTGCGATTTTAATGTTTATGTGGCGATTTTTTCATGTAGGGATCCAGATTCACAAATTTGAAAAGGATGAAGGATCGAAAAATTCACTGTTAAAAGTAAAGAACCCAAGACCACAACTAACTACGCTTTGGAGAGATACCCACACCTAATTTTCACATTTAATTACAATGCAAATTTAGCTACCAGTCTTGACTGTCTTGTTTACAAATGGGATGTTTTAAAATCTTTAGAGACTGCTCTCTAGCCTTGTTAAAGTGCGTCTCGGAATTTTGATATTAAAATGGTTCGACATATTTCAAATGAGTAAAGTTAGTTACGTTTAAATAACTTTATAGTCCCCAAACATTTTGATTTTGCCTTTCCGAATCACCCTAATGGCCCTAACACGTGTTGTGCGCTGATGAGGGATGCCAGCTAAATGCCGGATCCACCACCAAAACGATTATGATTTGCTTTGACTGTGACATAATTTTATAAAAATTTGACAGAGTTTCCTCTAAAATATGGACTAAAATCACCTGAAAATTTATCAACTTTCTCCAACCAATACATATAATTTAAAACAGGGTACATCAGCCCTTCCAAACACAACTATTCAAAATAAAGTGCGTTGGAATGAAATTTGAACTTCTTTACAAACCAGAGAACTCCAAATGCATAATTTATACAAAATTATGTATGAAACAAAAAGATTACTATTTACAAAGTAACTCATACTGATGTCATAGTAAGTAACGTAATTATTTTTAATTTTAATCAATAAAAATTACTTTTTTACTGGTAAGTAAATTTATATTTCAAAACTCAGCCAAAAATGTTTAAAAAATCAGGAGGCTCAGTGCAGACACCACTTGAAACAGCCATTATAATCGACCTCAAGGAATCCAGCTACTTCCTGCAGTAATATAGTGACCAACAAAGGACGAAATAAATATGGAAATTAAATGTGCTGTTGTTGAGAATTTTATTGCATTACATCTTTGTATATTTCATTCTCTCTCTTTTTTTCTTTCTTTTTTTGTTTATTTAATTAAAAATAAAAATATAAGAGTTTTTTAGTAACATTCTGACTTTTCAAATGTGCAGGTTAAAAGCTAAATTGCAATTTGTTACAAGTTCTAAAGGTAGGGAATTAACATTGCAATTATTCCTTCTCTTAATTAAGTGACTTAATTGAAACTAGAATATAAATGAAGTGATCGAATTGTAACAAAATGAAGTTCAATACTATGACGAGTTTAGTTAAGATTAGAACTTGTTACCTTATACTGATAGATAAACAAATTACTTTCCATATATATATATATATATATGCACCAATAATGAATTATAAAACAAGTGCATGGCTCAAATATTATATAATTTTGGAAAAATTGGGGTCGGACTTCCTATCTGGTTTAATTATGGGTTTTCCATATACCTTAAAAAATAAGTTTTAGTTCCCTAAACTATTTAAAATTTGAGTCTCCAAGTAATCGAAAATTTGCATGCAAATTAGTCTTTTTCAAGATTAGACGTTAAATAATTACTTATAAGTTAACTTTTTAGGTTAACCGAACATATGATCAACAATCAGACACAGATTCGGACCAACAATTCTATTCTGAAAATCCTAAATTAAACATCCTTTAATGCTTGTTCAAGATTTATATGGTAAATGAAGCTTGGATGATCGACTATAAGAGTCCGTTTGATTTCAAAGATGGAATTGAAAATGAATTTCAGATAATTGAATTGTCTATAAATTGTTTTCCTGAGAATTGTAAATTATTTTGTTTGATTGGGATAATTTTTCATGTGAAAAATGTTGAAATAAAAGTATTTTTTGATCTCCGTTTGACTTTGTTTTACATGAAAATTGTCAATTAAAGAAATATATTTTACTGATATTGAGGATTAAATTTGTTTCTATTGCCCACACACCAAAAAAAAAACAAAAATTTCAAGAAAATCATCTATCTTTTGGTGTTCATTTGAGTTTGTTTTACATGAAAATTGTCATTTAAAAGGAAATATTTTTTTACAATAATTTTTAAAATTTGTTTCCATTGCCCAAAAAAAAAATCGAAAAAAAATAAAAAAAAAGAAGTGCTGCAGTAACCGAAGGAAAACATGGAAATTAGTTTAGGTGGCATAGAAGATGGAATTCGAATTCTAGGGAAAATTTTGCTAATCAAACAACAAAAAATTGAAAAGTTTAAATTTAATTTCCATTTTCCATGTAATTGGGTGCAATAAAAAATAACCAAAGTTTCATTTGGAATTGGGAAGTTCCATCCATTATTTTTATCCCACTTGGTCAGAATTAATTTGGGACAAGATAAAATGTCATAAAATTGTGAAGGTAGGTGAAGCAATTTAATATAAGAGGACAGAAATATTAATTAATTAGGAAATGCAGTGGCTGCAATATTTACCCACTATATTTATGTGCCTTTTATTTATGGGATTTAATATGTAATATAGAATTATTAAAGGTTATTCATGCCTTTTAAAATTAATTGTTTTTGGGTAAAATTAAACCAAGGGACTAATAATGTCTATTGAATATGTATCGCGTCTCATTTACAAGAGCAAGATTTCAAAAGCATGTGTTAGAAAGAAAGTTGTATAAGAAGAATAAAAATGTGAGCTCATAACAAATTAACCTTTCTAAAGGTTTCAAAAAAATTTATTTCAATAAATGGGTTCTTTTCCATTTACTAAATAGGGTTTCGTAGTTGTTTGATAACTCTTGATGTTGAAATGTTATCGACACACTCAATTGACTCACTTTGTCCATTTTCAACACAACCCCACTAGTCTTTGCCAAAAAAGATAATTGTGAACTTTTCATATCTTTTGGTATCAATTAAAATCTAAATTTTAATCAAAGTTAAAGTCAACAATTAATTTCAACCACATATTTTATGAATCCCACAACTTTTCGATTACACATTTCATAAATTTCTATCAAAATCTACTAAAAACTGATTTTAATACCAACCAAACAAGGGCATAATGTAGTTGACAAACAATCGCTTTCTATACGATACTCTCCAATGATTAAACATGGACAAAATGTAGTCTCCAAATTAAATGTATAAACTAGT
Organism: Olea europaea var. sylvestris; assembly: GCF_002742605.1. Taxonomy (NCBI): domain Eukaryota; kingdom Viridiplantae; phylum Streptophyta; class Magnoliopsida; order Lamiales; family Oleaceae; genus Olea; species Olea europaea. The sequence goes on along the minus strand of NC_036248.1, from coordinate 7,191,718 downwards.
CAAATTAGGATTTTTGCAACTGATAATGAGAGAATATGTTGAAAGGCAATCGCTAGTTAGAAAATGATTGCTAAAATCGATGACAATAGTTAATGCTGCATTTATATATGCCCATAAATTGAAGGACTGTTGTCACTTCCAAAGTAATGGCCACTGAAAATATGAGCAGTCAAAATCTAAGGAGCATGGATACCCGACACTAACACGAAAAAGACACGCTAGGCATCCCAAGGCACATTCCCACTGGCAAAGATGAGGGCGTTTCAAGATTGGCAGATCAGAGGTCGTGAGTTCGATTCCTGGAAGGCTTTTGGAAGGTAGATATTCTCCTGGAAGGCATGATTTATCCTGAAAGACAGGAGCTCTACTGAAAGGTAAGGTGCAAAGATGGGGAAAAACGACTTGTTTGGCACTTTAGCAGATCAGTTGGGGGGCTCTTGAGCACCGATCAGTTTGAGGCACAACTTGCGGTTTAACTTGTCTGCAGCTTGAGGGGTCAAGATGTAGCTTAAGAATTTAGTCACTGTAAGGTGGATATCTGGATTTAAAAAAAAAAAAAAAAAAAGACACGCTAGTACATGATTTTTCAATAATACTCGTAGACATGTTGAGAATTCGTCGATCCTCAAATATTATATGTTTATTTTTAAATTTTAAATATATGACATGATACATGATATGTCGGACAATTCATATTTAAAAGCCTACTTAGAACCACTGCAGCCAATTAAAAGCGACAAAAAGGGAAAACAGTGAAAACTGTTGAGACTTAACTCTAACAAGTACAACCAGTAGTTGCTCTTTAAATTTCTAGGTACTAATTAAACGGCAAACACAAGAAAACTAGGCGCCAATACTTCATCCATAAAGCTTTTAGACAAAAGGGATTCAATATTATGCCTTCGTTTGGTTGGGATTAAAATCAGATTTTTTAAATATGGATAAAATTAATTGCTAACTATAACTTTGCTAAAACTCTAAATTTTAATCCCTACCAACCATGTTCGTGAGAACAAATAAAGATACTGATAGACATCTATTTATGAAAAATTTTAATGTGTTAACCTGTCAATAAAAAGGGACATATGAGACAATGCGTTGAAGATAATATAAATAGATAAATTTGATAACTGCAGCAGTAGTTTCTGTGATGGGAGAGAAATTGTATTTATAGAAGGCCATTGAACACCTTCTCACAGGAGCACCTTCAAGCTTGTGTGACCTTCTAAACAGAATTTGCCCAGTCATTAGGCCTTCAGATTTTGAATCGCCATTCATGGCTGCAGCCTGCAACTCATTCTATCTAACTGCATGGATACTTCTGTGCCTGCACTTCTTTACATTTTCTTCTATAACTCCACAGGCCGAGGCTCGAGCATTCTTCGTTTTTGGTGATTCTCTTGTTGACAATGGCAACAATAACTATTTAGTCACCAGTGCTCGAGCAGACTCCCCCCCTTATGGAATCGACTATCCAACTCGTCGCCCAACAGGCCGCTTCTCCAATGGCTTCAACATTCCAGATCTTATTGGTAGGGCTTTTACGTATCCATTTCATCAAAAAGTTTAAATCGACCTAAATTACTAATCTTTACATGTTTTAATATCATGTTGAATCGCCTCATCCAAAACTTGAAACTATTAGAGATTTTACAAATTTATTTACTTAAACTTTTGTCTTCACATCACTCAAGTGAAAAAATTTCGTAAATAGGTGGTGTCGAGATGATCTTTGCTTGTTATGATACCATATTGAATCACGTTCTTATCTATTCTTATCTATTATGATACTAATATTGAATCATGCCATCCAAAAGTTTAAGTTATTAGAAAGCATTAACTTGTTTCGCATTACCCTTATGTATCCCAAGTCTTTACTTGGATAAATTATTTATAGAGCCTGATATTGACACCATATAATGTATGTTTCCAGGTGAGCAAATGGGGTTGGAACCAACACTGCCATATTTAAGTCAAATTCTCAATGGAGAAAACCTTCTTGCTGGGGCTAACTTTGCTTCTGCTGGTGTTGGAATCCTCAATGATACTGGAATTCAGTTTGTATGTTCATGTTTTTTAGCCTTAAGTTAAATACCGTATGGGAAGAATTTACTTATTGTTTAAATGTGTGGTTAAAAATGAAATTTAGTTTATAAATTTTGCCAAACATCTCATCCAGTTTTTTCGCGATATTTTGCAGCTCAACATTATTCGAATCTGGATGCAGTTTAATTACTTTCAACAGTACCAGAGTCGAGTAAGTGGCCTGGTTGGAGCTGAACAAACTCAAAGACTAGTTAATGAAGCCCTTGTGCTCATAAGTCTTGGTGGCAATGATTTTGTCAACAACTACTATCTAGTACCCTATTCTGCAAGATCTCGACAATTTTCTCTCCCAGACTTCGTTAATTATCTCATAGTGGAGTATCGCAAGATATTGCTGGTACGTTCTCTTGGTTCTTTACAAAATGGACACAGAATTTGGTGGTTCAACCTCAAAGTGAAAGAGTCATGTTTACTCGTGTCTGCACGTTTTCAATGTATAGGAGAGAAGAATACAAGTTTTGATTGATTTTTTTTCTTTTTTTCACCTCTCTTGAACACAAAAAGACTCCATAAATAAATTCTTTATTCTATTAAAATTATTAGGTCAATTTGCAATTGTAAAGATCAGTAATTCTATTCGAGTAGGCAGAGGTGGATTTTTTGGGTGGGGGTGGGGGGGGGGAGGCTGGGTCCAAGCCCTCCCCCTCTCAGGCCCAATAGCTTTTTTTTATTTTTTTTTTGGGGAAAAAAATTAGTTTTTTATGTGTAAAAAAATTTTTTTCAGCATAGTAGCCCAGTTTGAAATTTTGTAGCTCGGTCTTGAGTCCAATCCTAAATCTACCCCTGCGAGTAGGAAACAGATTATGAAGAGACACAGGTAGAGTTGCTTTTCTATTGTTTCTTGCATGTTGTAGTAAAGTAAGATGTTATAAGAAGCAGGATAATAATCACAGTCACGAGCTACCCACAGGAAAAATAATGTTTAGAAGGTCAGAAAGGCAATACTTTGCTGATTTTTTCGCATAATCATTAAATTTTCCTAAGCTACTATGAATTTATTATGAGATAGAATGGTACAGCAACAGCAGCAGCTAGTTGCACAACTGATAAACCCCAAAAATGGTCATAAAGTGAAAACTATCTGAGCCTTTTGTCCCAATATTTACCATACCCTGTTTTTTAAGCATGAGTCAAAATGAATGATAGCAAATAGTACTTATAGAATTCACGGAAGGAAAAGGGGCCCTGTATAGGGGCCGAGCTAGCCCCCTGTGATAGATTGGGGGCTGACAAATACTGTACACCAAGCAGGGACTTTCACGAAATATATGGAAAAATGTGTTTTGACCAATAAATTATTTATAAATAGTAGCCAAACAATGCAATGTGTGTGGATTAAGTCTTATATAATAAATAAAAACGATTAATTACACAAGAATGTATAGTGATTATTTTCAATATGAGGGTTGTGTCCACTGTCATTACATGTTTGAACTACAATGAAGAAGAATTTAGAGTGATCACCCTCTCTCCCACTAAAAAAATGGTCATATGCGACGATTAAGCAGGAGTTTGACAGTAATATGCACCCTTTATACTTAGCCCTCGTTTGGTTTGTTTGAAAATCAGAGTTTTAGCAGATTTTGATATAAATTGGGGAATATGTTGTTGAAAAAGTCGTGGGTTCCTATAAAATGTGTGATTTAAAAAGAAAAAAATGAATTTAAAAATAAAATTGGGGCAAAACAGGGACTTAATCATCATGTACTCGTCTCGCTATTTTCATGTTCATTCCAAAATTTAGATGACACTAACATAAAATCAAGTTTTACTCTGGCAGAACCTATACGACTTGGGAGCTAGAAGGGTCCTTGTGACGGGTACTGGGCCGATGGGTTGTGTTCCGGCGGAATTAGCCCAACGGAGCAGAGACGGCGAATGCGCCGTGGAATTGCAGAGAGCTGCTGCATTGTATAATCCGCAGCTAACTGCAATGCTTAGTAGTCTAAATAGTGATCTTGGAGCAGACGTTTTCATAGCTGCAAACACATTCGAAATGCACATGAACTTTATTTCTGATCCTCAGACCTACGGTATGTTTATTTACTTTACTTCTATACTGCCTTTTCTCATTCAATAAGTCAGCAATAATAAAAAAAAAAAAAAAATCTACAGCTAGATGTTTAACTGGGCCGGGCTGGATTTTGTAGCAGCCGGCCTTTCCAAATTTTGAGCAGACCAGCACTCTATGGCCCGTAGGCCGGTCCCAAGGTGCTGGGATGGGCACACGCACCTCTAGTCACCCTCTTAGATTGGTCCAACAACCTATTATGACACCATTAGCTACTAATTAGTTAGACAGTATAATACTTATTTTAGAATCTTGTACAATGTTACATATCCAAATATTTCATAACACGCAGAACTAGGATGGCTAGAAAACCATAAATTAGGACCACCAGGATCTTGTGTCAGTTTATGATAAGGCGAGGTAACATTAATTGTTAAAAACTTAAAATTGACTCCCATGCCCCTCACCAAGATTCACAAGTGTTGGAGATTTGGGAAATCATTGAAGTTTCATCACAAGTAGCCAAGTAGGGATGCAACAGTATTTTTTATTATTTTTATTTTAATGACCGTGGTGTGCGGGTCAACTTATGCACACCTCAATTAATCCTACGGAACCCTAAGTTTACAGTTAGATACTTATCTCAATGGTCTTGAGAGAGTTCGAACTAATGATCATTGGGGAGCAAATCAAGACTTGACCACTGATTTACCCCTTAAGATTAGAGATGCAACAGTGTTCAGCTATTAAATGTACTGTCATTAATATACTTTCTAAGCTTTGGAATATATTTATACAAAAAGTCACATATTAGTCTTTCGAAAAAGGTAACACGAGGAGATCATGCTAAACGATTTAAATAAGACTATCCTTTCAAAAAAACTATAGTTGAGTGTATTTGTGCATGCACTTGTATTCTCGAGTAACAATGTGTGTATGAGTTTCAATATGCATAAGTGAAATATAGAGCTTGTTTGGGAGACATTAAAATCTGATTTTAATTTAAGTTAAAGTCAAATAATCAATATTAACCACATCACTAGGAGATCATGCTAAACAATTTAAATAAGATTGTCCTTTCAAAAAAATTAAAGTTGAGTGTATTTGTGCATGCACTTGTATTCTCGAGTAACAATGTGTGTATAAGTTTCAATATGCATGAGTGAAATATAGAAATTGTTTGGAAGACATTAAAATCTGATTTTAATTTAAGTTAAAGTCAAATAAACAATATTAACCACATCACGAGGAGATCATGCTAAATGATTTAAATAAGACTGTCCTTTCCAAAAAAACTATAGTTGAGTGTTTTTGTGCATGCACTTGTATTCTCGAGTAACAATTTGTGTATGAGTTTCAATATGCATGAGTGAAATATTAGTTGAAACTAGTCCAATTAGTACATAATAACTATAAGTTTGACCAATGACTCGGTTACCCTACGATTTGAATCGAGTTTAAAAATAATGGTTTGATTCCTAATTAAGAAAAATGTTTGGTTTTGGCAGGATTTATTACATCAAAAATAGCATGTTGTGGACAAGGACCATACAATGGGTTTGGACTGTGCACACCAATATCCAATTTATGCCCAAACAGAGACGTGTACGCATTTTGGGATGCTTTCCATCCGACCGAAAGGGCCAACAGAATTATTGTGCAACAAATCTTTACTGGTTCAAATAAGTTTATGAACCCCATGAACCTCAGCACTGTCATGGCATTGGATTCCAGGACTTAAAATGAAAATCCCTTTTCGTAAGTTCAAATTCGATGTAGTCTGATCCCAAAAAAAATGGATTCCAGGACTTAAAATGAAAATCCCTTTTCGTAAGTTCAAATTCGATGTTCGAAATTTCTTGAATTATGACGTGCTTATTTTATTTAAGTATTTTTTTATTGGATTTTTTTTCTATCTGTAACTTTATTTTGTAATTCAAGCTGTTTTGCTTGTTTTATCTTTAAAATAGAAATGCTCGATTTAAAATTTAAATTCATTTCTTTATGTATTGTTACAAAATGAATACGCTTTTATATTGGTAAGTAAACAGTAGTTTTATAGGAGTTGGAAATGCGATATTGATCTGAAAAGACAACATCGATCTATGGACACCGTTTTGGAACAAAACAAAAGGTAAAATTACTTTTATTCTATTGTACAAGTTTATTCGTTACTGTGAAAGGATCAAACACACCCTAATTGTTTCTCGTCTATCCAATGATCAAATATGCTATAAAATGTCACCAATGCACGCAAACGAATGAAGTGAAAAGAAAAAAATGTAAATAAATAAATTCAAATTTATGTAGTGAGACAAACTCGTCTGTGTTCATGGAAAACAGAGAATGAGATCGTCAAATTATTAAATAAATATTACTTCCTCTACCTCTCTCTGCACAAAAATCCAGAAAATCGAAACAATTAGTTTTAAATGACAATTTCTTAAATTATTTTCCTTATTTATTTTATCATTTTTCTTTCTTTTTATTTGAAACTCAAAACAAATGTAAAGCAATTAATTTTAGTCGAATTACCGGCAAGTAAAATGTTGGACACAACTTGAAATTCAAGATGGTGGTATTACAACTACCACGTGGGTTAATTAGGTTACAGAACCCTCGGGGCATAGTCCAGTGGTACAAAGGACAAGAGTAAGATTATCTTACTCCTTATTGGCAACCGCAGTGTGGGGGTTCGATTCCTGAGATATGGAATTGGACTCTTTGTAAGTACAGTGTACAGACAACTTTTGTTCCCTAACCTGCTGGGGCTCATCCCGCGATTTACCTCCCTTACAAAGTTCTAGGGGCGGGACGATAGGTGTCTTCAAGATTGGGGTTCAATCTTTTTTTCTTTTTTTTTTTATTAAGGTTACAGTCATCCAAAATTACATTTAATTGTCAATAAATGTAAAACTGCATTTTCACCTAACGGATTGGGAAGACATTAATTATCAGAAATTTGAACACGCCACGTTTTACCGAGAGGAATCAAACCGTGGGAATGAATCTATTGAGAAATTCTTAATGTTGTTTAAGTTAATAATAATTTTGATTCTCCACTTTTAGTCTTTTAGCCTCGTACCACAATTGCCATGCAAGAAATTATATTACCCGTGGTTGGTGTAAATAAAAATAATATCTTTAGTGAATTTTGATAAAAGTTTATGGAATGTGTGGTTGAAAAAATATGACTAATATTATTCACTTTGATTTAAATTTAAATTTTATTTATTTTATTTTATTTTTTATTTATTATTTATTTTTTTTTTTGCGAACCAAGTAACGGCATAACTTCTAAGTATGCAAAATATCCGTCCACAACATATTCGTAAGTTTCAACATGATCTCAACGAATAACGACAAAAAAACAATATAAGAAAGTGTGCAAAAATCATTGATATCCATTATCTCAATCACAATCGAGGATTGTTTGATAAACAAATTTAGTAAATTTTTATAAAAATTAATGAAATGTGTCGTTGAAAAGTACGTAGTTAATTTATCACATGAAATATTTTAGCACCTTTTAAACTATCACAAACAACCACCTAAGAAAATATGAATTCCACTACTGAGAATAAATACATTCCAAATCTCTGTCAGCTAGGATAAGTTTTTAACTTAGATAAAATAAATGGTTTTATTCTTTAAATAGTTTAACCCCGAACGTATGAAAATAAACTTGAGATACATCTCCCAAATTTAATACTTCTTGTCATTTAACTAATAATTCTACAGGTCAGTTGCATGCATACGTAATGCATATAAACACATTCACACGTACATCTATTTATATATCGTTTTCATTTGAAGCCAAAACACAAAAATTTCTCCTCGAAAATTTCTATCCATGTGTATGCACTTATAATTATATTCATAAATAATAAAAAAGTTCTAAATATACAATTGATCAAATGGATGCAGGTTTTATAATTATTTTGGTGCTGATTTTGGCAGTTGGAAATGATACTGTTTGTGAAGGAGCTGGTAGTGGTGGACATCCAGCATTCTTTGTGTTTGGAGACTCGTTGGTCGATATCGGAAACAACAACTACTTGGCAACCAGCGCAAGGGCGGATTCACCTCCTTACGGCGTTGATTACCCCACACATTGCCCCACCGGCCGTTTTTCTAACGGCCTTAACATTCCTGACTTGATCAGTAAAATTTCTAATGTTTTTTCAATCTGTCTTACTTTGATTATATTCATATATGTAAATGTAAATACTTTAGTTTACTCTGTGATATTTTAGGGTTTCAAGGTTTATAGTATATTTTTGATCTTTTCATAAGTATTTGTAACCTAATATCAGGTGTTTTCTTGGTAATTTGTAGAAAATTTATATAATATATTACTCCAATCAAGAAAATTACTAGTTGAGAGAAGTCTATGAGGGAAAATTAATGCATGGAGAAAATAGAACATGAAAATTCTTTCGGACAGCAACAGATATTCTTGGAATTTCATAGAATTAAATGACAGATGTCATACATGCATGCATGTTTTATTTGTATATGTCATACATGTGAACATGTAATTATGTGTGTGTAACCTTGTGCTTTGATTTGTTGTGTTCTGTTATATTAGGTGAAGAGATGGGTTGGGAGCCTAACTTGCCATACTTGAGTCCAGATCTCACAGGGAAGAAATTACTAATTGGTGCCAATTTTGCATCTGCTGGGGTTGGCATACTTAATGACACTGGAATCCAGTTTGTAAGTTGCCTAATCACGGTTTGATTATGTTACGACTTAACTATATTGTATACTAGATTTGATGTGACGATTGACAAATTTTGTTCAATCTTGTCCAATCCAGGTAAACATCATTCGAGTTCCCCAACAACTAGACTATTTCCAGCAGTACCAAGAAAGAGTGAAGGCGCTTATAGGAGAAGCGGCGATGAAGAAACTCATAAAGGAAGCACTGGTTTTGTTTACATTGGGTGGCAATGATTTTGTCAATAACTATTACTTGCTGCCTTCTACTGCAAGGTCTCGCCAATTTGGCCTCAAAGCTTATATCCCCTTTCTCATTTCCGAGTACAAAAAAATTTTGAAGGTAAAAATCCCTCTCTCCCCTGTCGAGTTTGATGTTAAATAAAGACCCATTTAGCAAGACTTCTGCTTTTTATAGAAGAATTTCGAGAGAGTTACTTTAGGCTAGCTTTCTGTAAAAACTCTAAGGGTCCGTTTGATTACAAAGATGGAATTTGGGTGGAAAGAAAAAGAATTTCAAGGAATTGAATTGTCTATAAATTGTTTTCTTGGAAATTGTCAATTTATTGTGTTTGATTGATATAATCACGTGGAAAATGTTGAAACAAAAGTAGTTTTTGGTGTTCGTTTATCTTTGTTTTACATAAAAATTGTCAATTAAAGAGAGATTTTACTGGTATTAGGAATAAAATTTGTTTCCATTGCCAACAAAAAAAAAATTATCTATCTTTCGGTGTTTGTTTGGCTTTATTTTACATGAAAATTGTCGATTAAAGGGAAATATTTTTTTACAGTAATTCTTAGAATTTGTTTCCATTACCAAAAAAAAAATTAAAAATAAAAAAAAAAACATAAAAGTAGGTTGGTTTTCAAGGAAAACGAAGAAAAGAACAATTTTCAAGACAATCAATAAAATGAAATTCTATGGAAAAAGTGTGCTATCAAACACTACAGTTTGGGTGGAAAATGAAATTTGAATTCCATTTGCCATGGAATTGGCCCCAATCAAACACACCCTAAGAAAATTATCAAAACATGTTCAAAAACAATTTTTTATCATCTAAAACATTGATGTTTTAGAAGTCATATGGTTCTAAATCTTTGTTAATAAGAATATACTTTGACATTTTGAATTTCATTTAACATGTTGTCAAACATAACACGCACACATAAATATAGTCAAGTTTGGTTGAGTTTTGTTTTATAAGGATATATTTGAGTGGAATTTATATAGATATTTTTGTCTAAAATTATACACACAGCACAATTTTCTAATATTGCTTTTTTTGAAATGTATAATGTAGAGACTGTACGAACTTGGAGTTAGTAAGGTTCTAGTGACAGGAACAGGACCTTTAGGATGTGTGCCTGCAGAATTGGCCACAAGGAGCAGAGCTGGTGAATGTGCAACTGATTTGCAACTTGCTTCTTCACTCTTCAATCCTCAACTGGCTCAAATGCTTGATGCTCTCAACAAAGACTTATCCACTAAAGCCTTCATTGGAGCTAACACTAACATTATGCACTTGGAATTCATTACCAATCCTAAAGCGTATGGTACGTACACTACAATTTTCCTTTCTCCCCGAACCTCGTGACCCATTAATGTGTTAAGCTAACTTCGATAACAAGTTTTTATGTCATTTTGTTCCTACTTTCCTAGTGGTTGTTGCATGAAACACAAACTAAAATTCCAATACGCAAGACTAATCGAGTCCTTTAATTTTCACAAGTTACAAGAATGTCTTTCATAAATAGAACAATTGAGTCACATAAAAAAGATTATCACTTTGTGCGACTCACGACTATACATGAAAATATTAATAACTAAGCCAACAAAGGCATTAATAATCCTTTACCATTAGTAAAGGGGTGCAATGAAGTGAAGTAACTAAGGACGTGTTTGATGTGGTAACTTGGACTTGATAAAAATGCACAAAACTAATGAACAAATATGTGTAAAATGTTAATGCATTATCCTATCTAGTTCAGTATGTCAAACATACCTTGAAAGACCAAATTGAAGGTCTTGCGCATTTGCATGATGATTTTATTTAAATATTTATCAAAAATTGAAAGAATGGTTTCATAAATAGTAAATCTTGAGATCATCTCATGCTTGAATGATGGTTAATTTTTCACCAAAAATAAGGAAAAAAAAACTAATTAATGCTTCTAAAATTATTGTGCAGGATTTACAACATCAAAGATGGCTTGTTGTGGGCAAGGACCATACAATGGAATGGGTCTTTGCACTCCACTGTCAAGCTTGTGCCCAAACAGAGATGAGTATGTGTTTTGGGATGCATTTCATCCATCAGAAAAAGCCAACAGACTCATTGTGAAACAAATCTTGAAGGGCTCAAACACTTACATGCACCCCATGAATCTTAGCTCTTTGATGTCTTTGGATTCAAACCCCATCACCTAATTTCTCCACATTACAAGTATGGAATTTATGTAAGTTCGGAAAATGGGAACTTAAATAATCAACTCAACAGTTGAAAGTCCAAAAGGTGTAATTTCATGCTTAATTCTAAGTGTAACTTGACTTTGTTCATCTTCCTCTTAATCTTCTTGCAGTATGTGTGGAATTTACTATTGATGTGAAATCAATGTGGATCAATTCTTGGTCGAATACACTAGATTTCGACGTGGTGTCTCGTTCAATGAAACTTTGGAGTTCAAGTCAATGAAATATTCAATAGAGCAGTGTTTGACTTATTTAGTTTCTGTTTGGTTCAACTATAGTAGTTTATTAGAATTTAAGTCAAATTCAATAATTTATTTTAATCACATGTATAATTGAATTCACAATTTTTTAACCACATAGTGCATTAATTTTTATCAAAATTTACAAGAAAATCTAATTTTTTTCACGACTGGTAGAATTCTAGTTCTAATGGTCTAAATATGGACGGATACCAAACAAAGGGATTGAACTAACAATTTTTTATACATAATGGTCAAATTATATTTTTTCACAGTTGATGGGATAAACTGAAAATTGAATCCTTCACAAAAGGGACTGAGGCAACAAAATTTGACACGTGAGGTGGTCAAATAACATTTTTTTCATATTTGATAGGCTAATCTGAAAATTGAAGGTTTAAGCTTCACACATTGCCTCCAATGGCTGCCAGCACCTAACTTTCACACAGTAATCAACCAGTCTTAGCATGGCGTATGTTCCGCCGCACATGCGGCACTCGAAGGTCGGTGGCCCATCGTCCGCACCATCACCAACGCTGCCGCCTGAATCTGTGAACCCTAATTTCAAGAGAAAAAGGAATTTCAATTCGAAAGATATTAACGATAAAGGGGCGGTGAAGAGCATTGTGTACGGTGAAAATGCCATATCCAAGTGGCTCGCCGTTGGTTTTGCAGATGATACTCTCCTTCCCACTGTTACAAGGCTCGAGCCGGTGGCTTTGGAATCCTATGAACGAAAATCTGGTGAAAAGCCGCTCACTTTGGTAATCAGCGATCATCGTCTCAAAGGTCTGGTAATTTTCCCTCATATTTTCCTTTTTTTTATGTAATAGGAAGTTATAATATTTGAAGCGCGAATTTATCGTAGAAGTGATGGTATTTTTATTTTTTTGAAGTTTTTTGCTGTTCCTTTCTAGGAAATAAGGAAGGTACTGGTATTGTTGCATAACGTACAAACAGTTGAAGTTTGCAATATTCTGTTTTTACTGGTTTTATAAGTAAAAATGACGATGATGGTCAATGGTGCTTTCTTTTACGCCTTCTTGGTACAAATTTTGATGCTTAAATAGAAAACGAACTCTTATTCTGGTTTCTTGTGGGAAATGATGTTGTGGCATACTGGTATTTGTTTCATGCTATTTGAACCTATAATATTGAACCATCAACCATAGATTACAGAAATTAGTTATACCTTGTGCCTTAGAGATTGTACTTTGTCTGAATACTATTTGCTGAACATTGTACTCCTACTCAATGTATTTCCAAATTATCTGAAAATCTTGATTTTGTTTATGGATTACTTACCGATGGCATGTTTGCCACCTTTTAAAAGCATGCTTTTTACATCTTTTTTTGGGCCAAATTTTTTCAGAATGTAGGGAAAACTACTAAGGGTTTTAGCTTCTTGGCATTTCATCTAATTTATTATTCTAATATCTGAGTTATTTTGCTATAGTAAACATTTTATAATATTTTCCACTGTAGAAAACTGCAAGGACAAGAGTGTCTTGTTGGCAAACCCATGGGCTTTTGTAGTTGAAACATTGAAGCAAGACTTGCTTCGTTCTTTCCTGCAAGTCAAAGAAAACATGGAGTCCTGCGAGTTTGAAGAAGTAAAACCAACCCTGGTTGCACGATTCGGAAGAATTCTTTTCCATGGGTTAGTACAGAGCATATTTGTGTGAGCCTAAAAAATGATAAGTTTTAAGTTTAGCCAAGCATGTTTGAAGCTTTAAAAGTTACTTTTTATCTAAACATGTTGGCCTTTTCTTTAAATTACCTTTTTGTTAGAATATGAGTAGATAATGTTCCTTTTTCAGAAGTATTCACTAACTTTTTAAAAAATCAAGTTCAATCATAGCTTTTCATTTGCTTATGTGGCTTAAATTTTTTACATGTAGAAGTTGTGTTCTTTTGGTAATTATAAATGCATTTCCGCTTGCGGAAGCAAGGATTTCTGAACCCAGATTCAATAGAAATTGTTTTGGGGAAAGTAGGAGTAAAAATACGAACTAATAGACGCATACTTGAAAAATGTCCATGTATGGAAAAATACAAGATAAGTTCTGATCAATATTTGATTCTCTACTCAAGCATATGACCTTAATTTTTGACTGTGTAGAGCATTACTAGTACTGTTCAATTAGTTGTTAGACATTCATATTTCTTTATTAGGTCAACCTAGTTTTCTACTCTTTATAAAAAAAAATGTAACTATTTTTTTAAAAGCTAAAATAAAGGGAGATTCAAAGCAACACCGTCTCGCATAAAGGGTGAAACCCTATCAATCTGCATTTTTCTGTGTGTGTATTCCCCCCCCCCCCCCCCC
>NC_036248.1:7176322-7177798 GCF_002742605.1 Olea europaea var. sylvestris | reverse complement strand
TTATTACCCTTGGGATTGGGATCAGCCCTTGGGATAAGGGCTTAATCCCTAACATTAATTGCAAAAGTTTTTCATTATCACGAATAAGGAGAAATGGTACGTAACAGCATTAGTTAGATGCCAACAACTATATCATAACATGCAAAATAGAGATACGCCATAGTTTTTGCCTCTCATGAAAAAGATAAAGATACACATAATGCTTGCAGAGCGAAAATATATACTCATTCTGTTCTGAACACTATAGGGTTCATGTAACCCGTTCCAAATTTAGTGGGAAATAAGTGCTTATTATTGTACATTCCTAACACTGTATTATCATGTTACTAAATGAGCCGAGAAACAAGATATTTCTGGCTTTTAGCTATTAACTGAGTTGTAAAGAATTTTTAGCAGATTGTTAAAATAGAAATCTTAAAAATTGTAACATTTGATGTTAAATTATATGTATCTGCTTTTACTGAAGAAGGTTTTAATGTGTTTCATATGTTTGTTGCAGGAACCGTTCATTTACTTTAGAATCCATTAGCGGAAAGCATGTGCCAGAAAGCACTTTGAAACAATTGAAGAAATCTTTTTACACAAATGTTCCTTCCTTATACATGGAATACATTACAAATGAAGTCGTCCCAAAAATTGGATTTGTTTTGGAAGGGGAACAGGAGCTATACCATGTAAAGGTATTTTGCAGGGTTTTCTTCCCTTTTTTTCTCTCTTCAAAGGTACATCCATTTTTTTATAATCCGGTGCTTATTATGTAGCTGTCTGACAAGATGCGACCTGATTCAACTCTCTCCTGCAAGTGTACAGTGACAACAGACAATAAAAAGCTTGAACTTTGCAAGGCAAGTTAATAAATATATATATATATATATATATATATATATATATATTATTTTTATTTTTATTTTTATTTTTTTATTTTTTATTTTTTTAATCTCTGTTTCTCTTAGCCTTGTAAAAAGTTTGTTATTTTTATGCATAGATTAGCAATCGCTAACCTTTCATTATAATTGCACAATCATTCCCCATCAGAAGAAACCATCCAAATCTTTGTTAATTTAATATATAACACTCATGGAAACAAGCTTCGCTTCTAATTTCTGGACGTTGTGTAAGAAAATCTAGTTTCATAAATTTGGACGTGTGATGGCCGTGTGACAATTTAATAGAGATTTGGCATATTTCCATTGTTACAGATAGATTGTGCAATTTTATAGAGGTTGAGGACAAAGCTGCTCCTTTTGAAAGGTTACAGACGAACTTGCTACTAGAGCAATAGGTTTGAGTCCAATAGTGAAAATTTTCGTATAATTTAGTTTACAATCAAAATAGCTGCATAAATTTGTAAAAAAATAAAAAATTCTTGCTTTTAATGGTTTGAAATCTGATTGTTGATTAACAAAATCATAAATGTGGATTATTCCTTAGTCCAAAATGTTCGTGCTTTTCTTTTTTTTTTTTTTTTTTTTTTTT
>NC_036248.1:7171683-7176284 GCF_002742605.1 Olea europaea var. sylvestris | reverse complement strand
GATTTTTCCTTTGTCCAAAAATTTCGTGTTTTTTTTTTTTTTTTTTTTTTTCTCATTGCAATTGCTCGTGGAAGATGGTAATTTCTATTCGTTATAAGTTTTACCCTACACAGGTTGAGTTGAATCAAGTGCGGCACATGGTTGCTGATATATCCTGCCTTGGTAAGAACCAAGATTTGAGGCTGATGCTACGCACCAAGAGAATTTTGGTAGCTCTGAAAGTGAGTTGTTTTCTGTTTAATTTCAATTTTTATGTATCTATGTTGCGCTTCCACATCAAATATTGTTCAAATTTCAAAATTAGCATCCCCCTAACATATCAACTACATTTCCTCTTTTCTCATTTTCTTTGATTTAATGAAATTGAGCCTCACGATTCAAATGACTACCTTTAGAAGAGATTTATTTGCTTCTGTGGTTTGACCTTCTTAGGAAGGCTAGTCAACTATATAATTTTGTCCTTTCTCCAGGATGAAGAGGTTGAGAACATTAAAAGCCTGATTAGTTCTGCGACTTTAGATTCAGAGGTGAAGGGTGGATTAAGGTGGCCCTTGGGTAAACAGTCTTCAGGAGATCAATACACTGTTGTTGGAGTTTGGCATACAAATGGAAAAACGTTTAAGAATTCGTCAATGAGGCTTAAGGTTCGACATGCTGATCGATTTGATTTCAGATCTTCAGCTGGAGAGGTGACCAGAGAGGTCATTCTGAAAATGCCTGGAGTTATACCAAAACTGCCAGTAAGTCTTTTCTGTTTCAAAAGTTGATGCAATATGTTCCGTGTTAGCATTTTTCTCTGATCATTTTTTTTTTAAATGCGTTATTGTTTATATATAAGTTCATTTTGTTTTGTGGTATTAATCAGAATAAGTACTTGTTGATGTGCATAACTTCAAAATTCACTGCTTAAGATTAACAGATAAACAACAATTTGGGTATATGATCATAATCTCTTTAGCTGCTATCAACCCCGTTGTTTGCAAATTTCTGCTTGTGCTTTTAACCAATTGACAGCCTTTTTTTTTTTTTTTGGGTACATGGGAAGAAACAGCTAAAAATTATAATTATGGTCATAGAAAAGGCAACCCCTGTCAAGTCTCTAACAAAAGAGAATAAATAGAGACAGCTGGGTTTTAACTTATAATATTTGACCACCTTTTCATTTGGAGGCAATTTGTGTGGTTTTGATTATCAGGCTACTTCAAAACCACATTAGGGTTTTGGCTGAATTGTGAGGTGTGAAACTTTAGAAGCTAGCACAAAATTCTAGCAAGATTCCAAGACGATGGTCGAGTATTTCTGGTGTGGGATCAGTGCAAATGTGTCATAAGAAATACATTGTTGGGAGTTATTTTAATGAGGACACGGTCATCTTAATTAAGTTGAGATAGAAGACCGCATCTATTCTCTGAAGCCTATGTCAGTTCATGGTACAAATTAGCGATGCATGCCTAACAATGGCAGTAAATAGTTGCTAGCCTATCTGATTCTTAATATACAGACACCAAAATAGAGAGTATTCCTGCCTTGAGAATCCCTCTTTAACAGACTCCGTAGCCTCACCCTATGGTAAGACTTGTTATTTAGTGCTTTGCTTGTATCAATTGCTAGAAATTTGGTATATTTGGCTACGCTTCAAAATTTACGTGTAAATAATAAGTTCACTTACATCTTAAAAGTAAATAAGCAAGTTTAAACATAAATAATTTGTTAATAGAAAAAGTTGGTAATACCCAAGTTACTTATTTTGAAATCAATTCCCACCTTACTCTCGAAATAAGTAACATTTTTTTTTTTAATGAATAATAAAAAACTAACCTATCCATATGTTAGGAACATAAATTTGCTTAAAAACACGCTGTAACCTGTCTTTTTGAACTCAAATATCTGACTCCTTTCATCTCAGGTAATGGTTCTTTGTTGCTACAGTATTTAGATTTGTCTTACTTTCTCCTTTTATTCCAACTGCAGGAACAAACTTTCAAAACTGATCTTGCAATGGAAATGCTGAAGGAAAATTTAAAATTGATCTGGGAATACTTCTTGTGCTAGATTCATTAACCAAAAAAGAGCACAGTCCTTTTGTTTGTGATGTAAATATATGCCAATGCTGCCGCTTATGCAACATGGTTTTACCGAGAGGCTTGTATATCTCATTATTATGGTCTGGATTTGCAAATTTTACTTCAAAATTGGAATAAATATTAACTATTTACTTGCAGTTTTCTATCAGTTCGACCTTCCTTTTTCTCTGATATTTCGTTTTTCCTGACATTTCAGTTTTTGAGCTATAATATTTGTAGAAATTCTCCAGTTTTTGAACCATCATTATGATCTACTTTCTCTAACTCTGTTTTTATACATAAAAGTATGTGTTACAGAAAAACAATTTTTATGCTTATGCAACAATAAAAACACTTATTGAGAGGTGTAAACACACACAGTATATTAAAATGTCAGAATTTCATTGTATTTTAGGAGGTGGACAGTCATCTTCTACAAGATAATGAGGGAAACAACATTGGAATGCACATGAAACTACAATGATCTTTTACAGTTATATGATCTTATAATCTTTAGATTAATTATATACAATTTCTGTGATTAATCTTATCCCGAGAAGCATGTCGCCATCAGCACAAGAATGGTTGGAGAAGATGCCAAAAAAAAATTAAAAAAAATTAAAAATTCCATCACTTTTGAATCTTGTTAATTATTCAGATTCTTCACTCCCAAGGATCATATGGAAACCTAGTTTTTTGTTTTTTTTTTTTAATTTGATTGGTTCTAAGAAATAATTACATTATTGTTTTGAAGCGGATTTGGACATTTCTGTTGTAACAATGAGGCTGCTAATCAGAATATTATTTTGTAATGGAAAATGGTTTATGTTTCCAACACAACGTTATTTTTTATGATGTAAATCATTAATTACTAAAAAAGATTATTGGATAAGAATTTCAACGAGATAGATTAAATACATTACACATGTACGATTTTTTATAAATGGGTGACAATTTTCTAATCAAAGGATGATAAGATGTTAAAATATAATCTAAAAATTAAGTTTTAAACTTGTCTTCAAAACTTCTTTTGTTCTATTGAGGTTGAACTTCCCCATATAATATGCTTGCATGCATTTCTGCCCAGAAAAAAGATTTGTTTCCACCATTCTTATTAAAATAATAATAACATAAATTAGAAAGATTTGGGGAAATCTCAAGTGGAGATGAAAGTAAAATACTTACCATTCAATCTACTGTTATTCATTGTACATTACATTACTCTGTATGTACAAGCTGTTTCATTGCCCTCACCAGAAGATCCAGGTATATACTTTTCTTCGTCATTTTTCTTTATTTAATATATTGTCTTTTTTGCTGTTTTGCATGCGCCTTTTTTTTTTTTTTTAAATCTGAGTCAAGACTTGTGATTTTAGTATCAGTTGCATATCATACATAGAACCTGATAGTAAGCATTGAGGTGGCGTGTCCATATTCAATACTCATCGGACATGTGTTCGGCTTCGACCATAATTTGGCATATTATTTTTATAATTTTAAAGTCACGATACTCGAGACACTTCCCATGTCATGTACAATCTGTGTTTGCGTTTCTTAGACAGTCATCCTTCATATATTTATTGTTTTGCCTAGTAGTCTATTTTTTCCTTGCATAAAGCCTGTTGTGTAACCTGTGAACCATCACTTATTCTACCATAGTATATTCAAGAATCATAACTTAAGCACATATAAATGCCTGTTCAGTGCTGCTACGTGTTCTGGCCTTTTACAGATTTTCTACCGATGAAATTAAGAATGCCTTCGACTTAGACAACGAAAGAAAGTGTTACAAGGGAACGCTACCAGTTAAGTGGACAACTAGTAGCATTTAAGCAGAAGTAATGTTTTTGGATGACTGACTAAAGGATTGAAGGGCAACTATCATCTCCGTGATCTTGTCTAATTGATCTGAATTTGTAGTGTTGCTGCTTGGAGTGGACTGAATAGTTTTCTCTTACTGCTGTTTCTCAGTTCGACTCATGCGAGTTTCCAAAGTCACCAATTCCTAGCTATTGACTGAGGAGTCCTCCATTGTCAGCTCAATTTAAAAGAAAACCGTCTCTGATACCATGAAGAATGAAATAAAAAATTTCTGTATTTCTTCATTGAATTGTACAAACCTATTACACCTTTTTTATAGTACAACAATAAAAAGAAAAAAGAAAAAAATAATCTTCTAATTTAGGAAACAAGAAATTAGCCTAACAATCAGCTTAAATTATGGGAAGATTTAATCAATCATATATCAATCGTGATTAATCTCTAGAATTCTACAAAAGAAGAGTCAAAATCCTACGCGGCTGTGCACACAAGCAAACGACGTGATCGAGGGGAAAGATAATCGACAGATTTTCAGGACTCAAGTTTGAATGGAAATGGGACTAGTGTTGATTTTGAATCCATATTGCAAATTGCAGTACCGTGTGTGGTTAAGTGTAACAAATTGATATAAAAAAAAAATTAAAAAATAAATAAATAAATAAAATTAACAAATTACACTGAATCGAAGTTGAGAGGTTATAACGATTGTGAGACAAA
>NC_036248.1:7133798-7171633 GCF_002742605.1 Olea europaea var. sylvestris | reverse complement strand
TACAATTATTTGGTTACATTTCCATATAAAGCCTACCCGAGCCATTCTGTATAGCTCGAGTGAGCCATGAGTCTTAGAGAGGCTCAACACATCTTAACACGTCCAAGTTTTAATTTCAAACATTATTGTCCGAGTCCACTGTCCACCTAGTTATTTTGGTTAGAAACATTAATCTTATACTGCAGAAGTTCAAATAAATCACCCATAAAGATCAAGAATCTACCTTTTTTGGCAAGGAATCAGATACGATGTGTTTGCATTATTTGTCATCAGTGAAAGAGAATTCACACTCACATTCCAATTATCTACCATAATAGCATTCTAACTATCAAAATAATATTGAATCTTCCATTAGAATATGAGAATGTCGTGAATTTAACTATCCACTTTATTACCATCATCATCCCCGGAGTTAAGCTCACCTCCAGATATCATATTCATGATACTTTTGGTAGCTTGGCCGACAGCACGAGTAGTCTTCTTCGCAGCCCCAGCAACAACTGGTTTCAGTGAGATAGTTGGCAAGTTTGCTCTCTCCTGAATCATCGCTGTTAAAGACATTAATTATAATCCATTTCGCACAGAAGAGAAAATAAAGCTGGAGGGGGTGTTGGATAAATAGAAAATTGAAGAAAGAATTCGTACACATTGTCTGTTGACGAGCAAGGGAACCTATTTGCCGAACTCCAGCTTCTGCTGCTTGCACTGCTTGAGCAGATTTGCCAACCCCATCCACTATTTCTTGGCTGAGAATCACATTAAAGAACATCAATTTCAAGCGATGTAAGATGATAGCTTCAATTAATTAATGTTGATACATTGAAATGACAAGGAGAGAAAGTTTTCCATACGGGAGTAGTAAGAGCATGTTTCACAAAACTTATAAGTAAATAAGTAAAATAATTTAACATTTTTATTGGTTGAAATTGGAACGAATAAGTTACTTATTTTGCTAGAAAGGTAAGAATCACTTCAAAGAATCAAAATAAGAAATGTCTTTTCCTAAAAGAAAGAAAAAACCAACATATCAACATATGTTTGGAAATAAATGCTAACTTAAAAGTTCATTTATTTTAATCCGATGTTCAGCTCATGTTTACAAATGGTTTATAAACACTCAACAATTTTTTATCCACGCATTTTAAGGAACCAACAAGTGCTACCGACTTATCTACCATTCATTTCTATCTATACATAATATTAAACCATTTATAAACACTTCCAAAACATGCTTTAAGCTTAGCCAGACATCTTCTTAAGTCACTTCCTCCTCCTGTTTTTCCGGCCAATAGATGTGTGTATTTCAAGCAGATAACCAGCTTGACTGTGCTTTTCCCCAGCTTAAATGCAACAAATTCTGAAACTCATATAATACAGCTGGAGGTTTAACTACTATCTTTGTAAGGACCAACTATGCTAGCGTGGACTCCACAGAAGTATCAATGACATATTCTCAGCCAACCTCTCGCCACAAAAACTGCACACCTAGATACTTGAATCAAAACCACCGATCATTAAAACAATAAGGAAATAAATGATCGAGCAAAACAATGGTATGATTTGATGCCAAATTTAAGGCTCTGCGGGGTTCAGCTAGACTTACATGTGATTCTACAAGTTTGGCCAAAATGAAAGACATCTAATATTATTTGGGAAGCAACAAATTTCTCTACACATAGAACTGTTGTTAAAGCTAATACATCTAGCATAGAAGTCCTTATTGTCATTTTTGCAGCTGAAAATTTATTTCTACGTGCATTTGTGCCTTCTTGTCTTGCTTTGTATTTCTTCATATTCTAATTTAGTCTATTTGATATCTGCCTGGAAAGGTAATCATTCCACCAGCAGACTTGCTGTATTATAACTGAGTAGGCACTCACGATCAGAACTTCATTTATCAACTACACAGGTCCTGGACCACTAAAGGTAGTCTATTTTAGCATACCAGAAGAGACTAAAGTGCATTTAAAATATTAAAATGCAGGAAATTGCGTGTATAGTGATAGATTAAAAGAAAAAGTAGAATAATATATTATTACTCATAACAATGTCTTTTGGAATGAGAAGTTGCCGTGCTCATTGCCATTGCCCACAGCTTTTACATTAGGCATTTAGGATTTCAAATCCATGATCATGAATTATTCAAAAAAAACTAACCTCCCAAAAGCTTTCAAGGCATTGGGTGATATATAAATTATGTATTCTTTCATCTTTTGTCACACGAGTAAAAGCCTACTTATTTTTTTAACTCAAATTTGTTTATTCGTATTCTTCGAGATTATTTTTCTCCTGAAAAGGACTCCCACTTCTATGATGAATGTAATAACAAAGGCTGAAAACATTCCTCATAATGGACATAATGAAAATAAAATGTTACTAATCGCTTAACTTGTTACCTTAAGTCACTCAATTCTAGAGTGAGATCACTTATTTCCATGCTAGAAAGCCTGATTGCAGCCATTGTGCTGGGGAGCTCCTCACGAGCAGTATCAGCCAATTTTGAAAGAGAGATTGCAGCCCTTCCCATTGCCTGCAGCACAAAGAAAGTCAGTAAACCTCCAGGCCTCACTGGACCGGTTTGGTTCTTATTCGGCTCCTTCTCTAGAGTGTCAATTATTTTGGGATAGGTTGCCGTTGGGGTGAGGTAAACATAAGAAAAACGAACATCCAAGCTGGAAGATAGCCACCTCATTGAGAATCAAGTTTATCTTACTGTTATTGTTCAATTTTTTTTTATTTTTTTTTTCTAATCCATCTCAACATGTTTACACGTGTGGATGGTGCCCTTCTTTATACCCGAGTATAGAAACCATAAATTTCATTAATGCACTTGAATCCAGAAGCATATTAGAACATAACTGAACTCCATCTAATTGGTACAGAGTTAAAAAATGGAAAAATAGAATTCAGAATAACTTACATATAATGTCGGAACAGCTGCAACTACAAAGCTCGTGAATGCAACGGAAGTCTGCATGTGTTAACATTCATTGTCAAATTTAATAAAAGTTATTCATAGAAAAATTATCTGAAAAAAAAAATTGTTTAATTTTTAGAAATTGAAAGTTTTATTAATTTAAGATTAAGGAAAAAAAAAAAGAAATATTTTGTACCGTGCAAGCGATGAATGCCAGTAGAAAGAAAGCTTTGTCACTCAAACTCGATTTGGGAGCTGGAATTATATTAGCTGGAACACTTGGAATTCTCACTTCGGAATTCAGGGATTCATTTTGTGACACTGAGTCGGATAAAACGTCGGCGTTTTGTGAGGAATGAATAAACGCCGGCTTTTCTGCATCAGTATTCTCTGACGGCATGTTCAATGAACAAGAGACCGTGGGGAAGAAACAGTGTAAAGGGGGCTTGAGATGAACGCCGAGTCTGTGTGAGTTCGATCGAAACGCCGCCGTTCTGAGTTTTGGGTGAGTCCGGAGAAGAAAGGGTTGGGGAGTGAGTTGTAGACAACTCATGACTCGCCACTCAATGAGCAGACACTACCTCGGAAACACACAAATTATGGCAGAAGCAGAGAACAAGTCTTGTTGCAGAAGGTACAACCTTTTGTTATCTAATTTTTCTTCTACTTTTTTTCATAAATTTCTTTGATATATTCATATATTAACTAAAATATGTGTTAAGTAATAACCTTGTTTGAGAATCATTATTTACCATTCTTGCTTTCCCGTATTCATTTTTAACTATACATTCACATAATAAAATATTTTTCATATCATCCAAATTTTTTTCTTATTTTTAATCACACATTTTCCTAAAATTTACTATTCAAAACTTATTCTTTTCAAAAAAAAAAAAATTATGCGAAACAGGAACTTAGTAAATTTTCAAAAGGAATCTACCACACATTTCATCAACTTTTATCATAATATCTAAAAATCTGATTTTAACCCCTTGTTTCAATAATTTTCTTTAATTTCTTAAAGTAATGTGACGTTCAAAATTAAGATATTATCATTTTTAACTTTCAAGCAACAATTTTATAGTTCTTAGTCTACTTTACAGGTCATATTATTACTCATTATAACATGTCCACTAGTTGTTTTTTCAAATTCAAGAAAACAATTTTTATTGGGGCACATGTGGAAAGAACGACTTGAATCAATGATTTATTCATTACTAAGCTTCTTTTCAACATTAATTAGAACCAACCCATCTTCAGTCTTATCTTTATTATAAACTAAGGTAGCATTCCCATCCATCAACAAATTTCTTCTCTTTTGATTCATTTTTCTTTTTGTAACAATCTTTAATAAAATATCCGAGTTTCCCACGATTGAAACATTTGTTACCTTTAGCCTTGTTTTTGGACTTACTCCTGTCACTCCCTTCAGTTTTGTTTTCATTAAAGGTCTTAGAACGATAATTAGATTTATCAGAACCGCTTCCTCTTATCAGCAAAGTGTCATCAATTCAAATTTAATTTCTAGAACTTTATTCCTTAGGGCATTTATAATTACATCAATAATAAGTTCTGTTCTCCCATATTCTAACGCAATTTTAATATCTCTATATCTATCACTAATGGAGTTCAATAGGATCACGGTCAGCTGATCTTTTGAAAGATTTTTCATCACAGTTGGCTATGTCTTGGGTCTATTTTGTAGATCTAGTCAAGTTGTCATCCAAATCAACTAGGGGATCCATTTTAAAATTAAATAATTGTTTTAACAAATAACATTTGTTTGAGATAGTCTTAGTCACATATTGGTCCAAAGTTGATAAGCAATTTTGATTTCACCAACAGTTATTATCACATTGTTAGATAAGTATAAGAAAAGTAGTACTCCAGACAACGTTTTCAAGTTTAGTTTTCTTTGCAGGAAGCATGTCGGGAGGCCAACTATCATCTAAGGCCTAACACATCTCATTTGAATTAGGATAGCTCGTATCTTTTGACTCCGTGTATTAAAATCACATTTTCTGTCAAATTGTGCAGC
The DNA here is from genome assembly GCF_002742605.1 of Olea europaea var. sylvestris. Lineage (NCBI taxonomy): Eukaryota > Viridiplantae > Streptophyta > Magnoliopsida > Lamiales > Oleaceae > Olea > Olea europaea. The sequence continues at coordinate 7,166,678 of NC_036248.1, read as the reverse complement.
TTCAAACTTAACAGAAGCCATTTTTATTATAAGACAGGATGCACAGGTATGAGTCAAGATGACACGGACAATAACAGGGAACTTAGACAAGTATTAATCACATATCACAGTAACATATTAGTACATGATTTCACAAGTTTTAACACAGAAAGAGCATGCAGAGCATGCCAAATGAAGAACACAATATCGAAGATCACGGAAACTATGTTTTAGAAATTTCTCCTTCAAGGTCCTCCAAATATACATCCATACTACATTTCTCTCAGATTCATAAGACCTCGTAAGAGCCTTTGGACAAAGATTAGTTTTTAGGGAGTTTCAATATACGATCAAAGGGAAAAAAATGAAACCCTAATTTTTGAAAGGTAAACTTTACGGAAATTAAAAGATCTCATCCAGTGAATTTTTATAAAAACTCAATGTCCTTCAATTCTACTCAACAGCAATTCCATAAATTTTAGATATGCCACATATCAGTGTCTTTCTACAAAGATCTAGATATCCCGTTTTTAGTTGAAGCACTGATACCACTCGAAAGGCCCAGATACACAATATTGAACTTCAAGATACAATCAATCTTTAATATAACAAAATATAAACTTGCAAAAATTAAAGATTGAACAAAAAGAATTTTTCAGCCGAAGCCCCAAAATTCGTGACAACACCTAATCCAATGTCAAGCATTCATTAAAGTGGATATCGTTCAATTGCACCATAAAACCTCAAAACTAGCAACAAAAAGTTATGAAGTTTAACCAATATACAGATATGGCTCCAGAGACATCTCTTCCATAATAACGAACAAGATCTGATGAAAATTACACAAGAAACCTCAGATCGCTTTCCATAAAATTACAGCAAAAGAACCCTCTCGTTCTTACTATTTTCATTCAAGAAATACAAGTATTAAAGGTTGAACATCAGACCACAGTCTCGATTGAGATGTTCAAGAGAAAGAAAATTGATTTGAAACCCTAGCCAGCGAGAGTCAAACTCTTTAGAGCACTCTCGATCTCAAAAGCCAGAATAAAGAATACAATCAGTCAAAACGAACCGATGCCAATTGAATATAATCACCACGTTCAATGTGCCAAATTAAATGGCCATTATTAGGACAAATGTCACCATCCAAATGAAGCATCCAATTATTAAATGTGTGTTTCCACAAACACGTTTTTATTGTGAAAATTTAGGGAGCAACAGAACTGGGTTCGAGTCTCAGCAATGTTTAAAACAAGATATTTACTATCATGGCATTTTAGGTATTGAAATCTGAAAGAAGCATGCTATAGGCACAAAATAACTTTACTCATTCGAAAATATTATAAGGAGAAAATGGTGGCACGTTGAGCCAAATCTTCTAGGGACCTAAATAATTAGATTTTATAATTATAAAATACAGTTTTCGGGCATTGAATAATTTTCTTTAATATTTCAAAATAATATGACGCTGGTGTTGGTTTAGTAGGGACTTTTTTCTTTCTCAATAGAAAATTTCAAATTCCAAACTCCAACTTCAATAATGAGAATTCATAATAAACATCTTTCATAGTTGCATGTTAAAATTTAGGCGCCTTTGCAATATATCGTGAAAAAAGAAAGAAAATTATGGAAGCATACTTGAGATCAAGATTGTTAAAATCGTTTTTTTTAATGTTGTACTATCTTGCTATTCTACAATCGTAAAATGACAAATCAATTGCATGAACAATCGTAATTAAAGATTTTATCATGTATATCACGTTAAATTATTTTTAATTTTTAGTAGAATTTTACCAAACTTAATCTGACCTGAGTCAAAATCACGTCGTGAACATTACCATACCAAGATAGGATTTTCAAAATGTTGTTGACAACTGGGATCCATATTCCCATCCCATCACATCCCACGTTGTATGAAGGGGAAAAATGACCATTCAAATCTCCTCCTTTTTCTCCGGAATGGATTGAGAGAAAAATCAATGAACAAATTATTCTTAACAATTAACACGGCGTCCATCTTCTTCTACATATGAATTTCTCAAGATTTTCATACTTTATTGCCATTTTCATTGGGGTCCTTCAATTCTTCCTGGAGGACCCATCTCCATTCCCATGCCCACGCATTTTTCTTCTTCAACAATCTTCTGCATAATGGGATATATATATTTTTCTGTGTAACTTTGTCATCTTTAAGGGGATTTTTGTCTTGTTTCATTCAATATCTTTTATTATATTTTTTGATATTGGAAACGGCCGAGAGATGAGATGCTTCCCGTGTTTTCAACTTACGAAACTTAGCAGGAAAGACAAGACAGTAGCTCATGCGAAAGAGATCATTCCGCCAAACCCACCTGCTGGTATGTCTCTATGTTGAATTAACGAAAAATCTCAACCTCGACTCTAATGGAAAATCAGTCTTCTTTAATTATTCAATGAATCAATGGCGTGTCATACTCGACTGGTTTTGCCTTTCTTAACAAATGAATAACTGAGAAAAAAAATTAGAAAGAAAACATTTTTATATACGACAATGCTGGAAGAAGGAAATATTTTAGATTCTCCCGATTAAGCATGCCATAATGTATACGGTAGAAATAATGATGGGACAGCTGAAAGATTCAGAGAGTTTACTGTGTTTCCTCTTTCTCTCCAGTAAACAGCAAACAAATTCCATTAGCAGAGGCTAATAGCAGCAATGCTGAAGCTTGTGATGCAGTAGAAAATGGAAACGATACGACAAAGATTTTCACTTTCCGTGAACTTGCTGCTGCGACGAAGAATTTTCGTCAAGAATGTCTATTGAGTGAAGGTGGATTCGGACGAATATTTAAGGGGACACTTCAGTCAAGCGGCCAGGTAATACAGATTGCCAACTTTTCTTTATTTTAATTTCAACAACTAGGCCCCTATGACTGTTAAACAAGACAACCTTAAATTCTGCTAATCTTGAATAGGTTGTAGCTGTGAGGCAACTGGACAGGAGCGGGACACTAGCAACTAAAGAGTTTCTAGTCGAGGTTTTGATGTTGAGTCTCCTTCGCCACCCGAATTTGGTCTCTCTCATAGGATACTGTGCCGATGGGGAGCAAAGGATTTTGGTATACGAATACATGCCATCTGGATCTCTAGACGATTACCTATTCGGTATTTTTTTGTTTGCAAATCTTTGTGTTAAGCTACTAAATGCTATTAAGAACATGGAATAAACTGTTACTGTGATCTTAAACTTGTATTGATGATGTTTTTCTCTTGATATGAAATAGATTCTTTATTTATCTTTGTAGATGCTTCAACAGACAGAAAATTATTAGATTGGACGGCTAGAATGAAAATAGCTTCAGGTGTTGCGGAAGGACTTGAATATTTACATGAGAAGGGTAATTCCCCTATCATATATCGTGATTTAAAATCCTCAAATATCTTGTTGGATGAAGAGTTCAACCCAAGACTCTCTCAATATGGGCTTGCCAAGCTTGTACAGTGTGGGAATAAGATGCATGTAACGCCAAGGGTCATGGCAGCTTACGGTTACTCAGCACCAGAGTACGAAAGAAAAGGTGAATTGTCACTAAAATCGGATGTATACAGTTTTGGAGTTGTATTACTAGAGCTTATCACAGGACGTAGAGCCTTTGACAACTCACGACCAATAGACGAGCAAAATTTAGTTACTTGGGTATGTAAACTCAATCACAAATTGCTCTTTCACATTAGTCACCGAACTTTACCCAATCATACACAATGCATTTGTCTAACTGATTCAGCATACGTATATTCGAACAGGCACAATCTTTTTTTAGAAATCCGAAGAGATTTCCAGAAATGGCAGATCCATGTCTCAGTCGGGAATTTCCAGTGACAAGCTTGAATCAAGCGGTTGGAATTGCAGCCATGTGTCTTCAGGAGGATCCATCAGTCCGTCCTTTTATAGTCGACGTTGTGATTGCTCTCAGTTTCTTAGCAATAGCTCCATCGGGTGGCGCTCTCCCTAAGCTTCTTTCAGCCCGTATCCCATCTACTAGTGAACCCAACGAGGATCATGATCGACATATGGACAATGAAAATGAGGATAATGGCAGTACAGTTTTTGATACAGATTGTTGTTCAAGCTCAAGCAGCAGCAGGCACGAGGAATCCTCCAGTCGAAGGGATTCGAGGCCTGTTAGCATTGATGGATATGTAAGTCCAGGGGGTTGCGATAATACAAAAAACAGAGTGAAATTTAAGGATGAAAATGGTAATATATATTCTGCAGATGAAAATCTCTAATGGAATTTCTTAAATTCATTTTCAACTACAAATTTTCTTATGGCGTGTTTGATTGCGAATATGAAATTTGTAAGGAAAGCACTAAGTTCTAGGTAATTTAATTGTCTAGAACTTATTTGTATGTAAATTATTAATTAAAAGTGCTTGATTGATTTAGTTTTTAATTTAAAAAATATTATTCATGTCCATTTTTTATTGGTGGTAGACGAAAGAGAATGGATAGATAAGAGAAAGAAAAGGAGAGTTGGACTCCCAAAAATAAAATATTACTCCTCTTAGGGTGTGTTTGATAGGAGAGATTTTTCATGGAATTCCATTTTTCAATTTTAAGGGTGTTTGATGTCTTTTTTTTTTTTTTTTTTTTTTTTTTTTGNCCCAACGAGGATCATGATCGACATATGGACAATGAAAATGAGGATAATGGCAGTACAGTTTTTGATACAGATTGTTGTTCAAGTTCAAGCAGCAGCAGGCACGAGGAATCCTCCAGTGGAAGGGATTCGAGGCCTGTTAGCATTGATGGATATGTAAGTCCAGGGGGTTGCGATAATACAAAAAACAGAGTGAAATTTAAGGATGAAAATGGTAATATATATTCTGCAGATGAAAATCTTTAATAGAATTTCTTAAATTCATTTTCAACTACAAATTTTCTTATGGCGTGTTTGATTGCAAATATGAAATTTGTAAGGAAAGCACTAAGTTCTAGGTAATTTAATTGTCTAGAACTTATTTGTATGTAAATTATTAATTAAAAGTGCTTGATTGATTTAGTTTTTAATTTAAAAAATATTATTCTTGTCCATTTTTTATTGGTGGTAGACGAAAGAGAATTGATAGATAAGAGAAAGAAAAGGAGAGTGGACTCCTAAAAATAAAATATTACTCCTCTTAGGGTGTGTTTGATAGGAGAGATTTTTCGTGGAATTCCATTTTTCAATTTTAAGGGTGTTTGATGTCTTCTTCTTTTTTTATTCCATGGAAATGGAATTCTTGGTTGCCTTGCCACATAGAATTTTGCTTGGTTTTCATGGAAAACCAATTGGTGGGAATTGGTCTTCCCGGTTACTGTAGCAAATATTTTTTTTCTTTTTATTTTAGCAATGGAAACAAATTTTATCTCTAATTGTAAAAAAATATTTCCCTTTAATTGACAATTTTCATTTAAAACAAAATCAAACGAATACGAAAAATAGATGATTTTTTTGAATTTTTTTGGCAAATGGAAACAAATTTTATCTCCAATACCAGTACAATTTATACCTTTAATTAACAATTTTCATGTAAAACAAAGTCGAACGAACAAAAAAAAAAACTTTTATTTCAACGAATTCCACGTGAAAAATTATATCAATTAAACATAATAATTTGCAATTCCTAAGAAAATAATTTTTAGGCAATTCAATTATCTGGAATTCGTTTTCTTTCCACCCAAATTTCATATTCGCAATCAAACGGACCCCTAAAGAAATTATTTTCTTTGATTTTGAGGAAAGTATGATAACGTGGTCAAAAGTAAGAAAATATTTTTCATGAAAAAAAGTCAACCAAACAGCATATAAGTAGAAATTTGGCTGGAAAACATATATTTTCCATGGAAATATTGACAATCAAATGCACTTTTAATAAAATAATTTTTCACGTAAATACATAATTTTTTTTTTTACTTTTTAATCAAATAATCTTAAAAAAAATTATTTATTACTTCGAACAATTTCTAAAAAAAAATAAAAAAATAATAATAATAAAAAAAAAGCCTTGAGTCAAAGACGTTTCCAAGAAAATGGGTTCTACATTGATTGCATGTTTAATCATACAATAAGCTGGGTTTTTATTGATTTCATTCATTGCGAGAAGGAAGTCGGAAGAGAAGGTCTTCACCGCTAGGAATAAACCGTTAAAAAATAATTTTTTTAAAAAAAATGAATATATGTCTTGATTCTTGAAACTAATAAAAATGATTCGTGGTTTTATTAGGTTAGGTCCTTGATTGTCAGGCTTTATAAAAAAATTACGTTTTCATAAAAAATAAAAATAAAAAAATGTACAAGTAATTTAAAAAAATTCGAGGATCTCTCACAAATCAGGAATCTTACGTGACGCCTAAGTCGCCTAATACATTGAGCTAACTCTATAAACTAATAGTGCAGTTTACCTTTTTTAAAATATATGTTCGATAATATGATCATCAGCCCTTCACTTTTTTTAATTGAAAGTTTTTGATTCAAAATGTTTATATAAACACAATTGTAGAAATTTTCAAAATGGTCATGCAATTCGGGAGATAAATTGAATTAATTCCATGCATATATCTACTATCTAAAGCTCATTTTTTTAAAATTCATTTTCGATTACATATTCTTTCAATAAAATAATTTTATATGTAAATCTAAAGTTTTTACTACTTTTTTAACTACACATTCAGAAAAAAAAATCACTATTAGAAAACTTATATATATATATATATATATGAGTACTTATATTCAAATATAAAATGGAACATGGACTAAATTATGAGTACTTATATTCAAATAACATATTTTACTTGTTGCATCACAATTCATTGCACCCAAGTTCTTCGAGTTTGCTCATTACAGTCCTTATGTCTATAATTTTTTCCCATTAATATTTCCCAACTTGATGGTAATCGTTTTCTTCCAAAAGGGCACTAGGAGATTGTAAATTTGTCTATCACAATTAAAATAGCAATAAATTTAGAGCATATTTGAACTCCATTTTTAATCGAGTGTATTTTGGAATAATAAATTGATGAGGAATGTGCGGCAAAAAATAAGAAAAATTTGAATTTGCACGAAATATTATTTTACTAAAAAATATGTGGTTGATAAGAAGAGAGAAAAATAAATTTTAAAAATAATGGGGATCAAATATACTCTTAATAGTTCAACAATATTTTATCTTAATTTCAAAGAATGCAAATGGAGTATTTTGGTAGAAACCATTATAAACAATGAGATATGCTAATTAATTGAAGTTTGATGATAAAAATTTGACAATAATATTTAGAACGTAAATGATAAAATAGAAAAAGCTTGAGGACATTGCATGCAATTCAATTACGTTGCAAATAAATTATTAAAGTATAAATTTAAAAGGAAAAGAGAAATAATTAAAGTCCCAACTAAAGTCGCATGGGTCACCCAATGCGACTATGCTGTTCATTGTTTCCACAATCCGCGGTGGAGTTTCAAGAGCAATATAAAATCAGGTGCGTCACAGCATAGAATCTGCAAGTGCACAGTTTCTCCATCCATTCATTCGTTTGTTTCCAGGCCAGATCTCTTGACTTTTCTTCGGTGTTAAGATTTTCGCACTTGTGAGGAAGGAAAAAGGTAACAATTTCTTCATTTTCCCTACAAATTATTTAAATTTAGAATCCAAGATCTCGAATAAAGTGTTTAAAAATTCCAGGTCTCATCTAATCTGATCTCAGTATTTATTTAACCCACCAATTTTAAAAGGTAATTCAATTGAACAGAGGAAGAAAGGGCAGGAAAATGGCAGGGGGTGCAGCAGGTGGGTTTGTGACGCGGGCATTCGAGTCTATGCTCAAAGAGTGTGCCAACAAAAAATACACTAATCTTCAGTCTGCAATCCAGACTTATATAGGTACACGCCCCAGATCTGTTACTCATATTTTTACATTCATGCACGCAAATGTTTTTTGTAATTTCAAGTTTCTTTTACTACGTTTTCGCCCAGTTAATTTCTCAACGATAACCAAAGGAATTGCTGGTTAAAGTGTTTTTTGTTATCTACTGAAACAAGCATTTTCTCATTAGACTAATTTTTGTTGTTGTCATTAAAAATTACTTTTTCTAGATGTTATTGTGAGCATGATGGATTCAAATGGACCATGGAAGAATTTGTAATGGAACACTCGAGTTAAAATTTGCAATATGATGTTATTTCTTTTCAATGGGTTATGGAACCGATAACATATATTGTCGCCAATTACTAGGCTTTTCTGGTCTAGATGATTATGATATAGCTTTTTTCTAGACGTTATTTTGGGCACAACTGGATTCAAAGGGGCCATAGAAGAATTTGTAATGGAACACTCAAGTTAAAATTTTCAATATGATGTGATTGCTTTTCAATGGGTTATGGAACCGAAAACATATTTGACACCAATTTCTAGGGTTTTGTGATCTAGATGATTATCATATGCTATAGAGTCCTAAGTTCTAGGTAAGTGCCATTCACGTGTCAACCAACTAAGCTTTATGTCAGACCGTGTGCTCTTTATGTCTCAACAAAAATTTATACTTGTTAGCTGGACTAAGAATCTGTGATATTGGAGATGTAACTACTAGGTATGTACTATCTATGTAACCAGTTATATTTGGCAGGCTGACTCCATGCTCTTTATCACCCTTCCTGTTGCATTCTGTAGTTGAATGAAGAAGGCTCATTTTCTTTGCGTTTGGTCTAGCTTGTAATGCTATTTAATCCATTTTCAGTGCAACTTTTTACTTTTATTAATTTTTTTACTTTTAGTTTTATGATGTATGTATTTGTTGAAGTCTGGAGAAGATAGCATTTAGTTACATATGAATGAAGCTCAATCTGGGCACTAATCATTTTCATAGGTTTCCATTCTTCTCATCTGCAATTAGTGTTTTCATATTTTTAACCATTTTTCATTAGAAAGGGCGAAATCATCTTATACAAATTTATTTCTGTTCTAAATGTGAAGTCGGTACTTTTCTAAAGCACCAGAAAAGGATTTTTTTAAAGGGTGATTTTTACTTATTTATAGATATCAGTTTTTTCAAGCTAACACATGCCAAATATCACTTGGAGGTCGTTACTTGGGTTGCATGGAATTGTTGAAGTTTCGAACGAATATTTTAGTTTAGGGACTAAATCTATAGGGTAATTGATGAACCCAAGCTATTCCATTTTAGTATTCAACAATTACGCCACTTATATGGAACTATTTTAGTAAATTGTCACTCTTGGAAGTATAAATCTCGAGGTTCCTTGAAGAAACGGAAATTTATGTTCAGCTTTTATGAATGCTGTGTACTATCTAAAGATATATATTGATTATCTATCATACCAACATGGATTGGGTTGATTGACTGCTTATTGAATGATTCAGTGTGAAAGCAAAAGCCATATACTTCTTACAAAATATGCTACACGTGTGGATTGATTGTACATTGGAACCACATATTTTTTTCCCTAAAAAGCAAAGATACTTGTAAACTCAATACATACTCATATGTGATACGTATCCAAGCTCAGATACTCTCCTATATCCTCCGATACGTACCAGATACATTTTTTTAATTATTTTATATATTTTTGAATTTTTAATTTTTCGATACGTACATGATACATTAGGACATGTGAAGAAGAATATTATGGGTGAGTTTGATTCTATCACTGATCGGTATAATATGGATTCATAGACCTAGTGGCTACTTCATGATTTACATGCTTCTTTGCTTTAGAGCATTGATTTGAAACTTCTTGTGCAACATTTTTCTTCATCTCGTGCTGCAAAAAATGAGTGCGTCTCTTTTGTGGACTCTATGAGAATGAATAAAATTACTCCATATTGAGTTGAAGAATTTATTTTCATTCATGGTAATCTGTGTTTTTTATCAAGAGAAATAGATTTCTATTCAAAAGGAGAATCCAAAATAAGGGACAATGTTGGTGATTCATTTGATACTCTTGAAGGTGTTGGACTTGATGGTGCTAATCTATCGAGCCACACTTGAAGAGTGTTGTTTTTAATGAAAATGACGAAGTTCACGTTGAAGAAAATGAAGTTAGAACAGTTAAGGATTAAGAAAAAATGCTTTATATATTTTATTTTATTCTTATTATTATACTGCATTGAATTGTATACCATGTATCCGTCGTATCCCAATTTTTTTTACAAATCGTATCGACGTAACCCTATCGTATTCAAATTATGTATCTGTATCCGTGCTTCTTAAGGTTTTTCCTGCTTACATCCTATACAACTTTTGGCCTATGCTATCTGCATCTTTTAGCTGTTTTCATTTCTTAAAAAGTCATCTATGGGACTGGAAGCTATTTCCTAGTTTAATAGTGGATTAGATTTAGGGGATTCAGGTGGTGTGCATTATTTATTTATTTATTTTTTTGGGAGGGGGGATGGTAATAATTACGAAAGAGAGGAGCAAGAGATGGCTACTCTTAACCCTGGAAAAATATAGGGTTTCTTTCTTGTAATGTGATTTCTACTTACTAGTTCACACGGTTTGACCTCAACAAATCTAAATATATGGTCCGTTGTGTTCAGCTGCATAAATACTGCTAGAAGAAAGTTTCAAATCAACCTCAATCTCTTCTTTCTCTTATCACTAGACGATTAGGTTGTTAATTCCATAACTAAAATGTATCTGAAAAAGGTATCCTGATTTCATAAATGTGCCAGTGCAGTTCATGCCTGCCAAAACCACATTCTGTGTGTCAGGGAAGGAAACTCTACTATATCTTTCCACGAAATTCACAAGCTTATTCTATGACGAGTGTTTGATTTGATGTTCAGATATTATCTTTCTTCAATATCATGGATTTGTAAACAAAGTTTATTTTATTTTATTTTTATTTTTTGAGTGAGTTGCATCCAATATTACACAGCAGAAAAATATTTCTGAGACCAAACTTCAAAGCAAGTTTAGGAAGTGTTTATAAACTGTTGAAATTATAAATAGTTCAAAATGAGTGGTAGATTATTGGGTAGTAGATGTGGGTTCCTTAACATGTATGGACAATAAGTGGTTTGAGGGATTATAAAGTGTATATAAACTTGAGTGAAACATAGGCTCAATGTTTTATGATATGAGATATAAAAAATGAAATAGAAATAAAAATGGAGAACTGTTGCACTTTCATTCCTTCTGAGGCATGTTGCAGGGTACTAGGTCTCCCAGACACAGGGGAACAATCTGGAGGCTTCCAATTTATGTTTTGCAATCAGACAGATAACAGAGGAAGTTAATTTCAATGCCCAAGAACCTAAGCATATTGACATGTAGATGAGCAACACATTGCAGATCTGAGGATATCGAATTACGATTGGGGGTGGCGGTGGGGTGGCCATGAGTATTTAATACGGGAAACTCGAGATGAGAGAGAGTTGACAAGGAAGAACTCACAGTTAGCTGTCATTGCTTTTAAACAAAGGAAGAAGGGTGTCGAGAAATTGCAATTAAATTTGAGAGTTACCAACAGGATTGAGTGTCCGAAGGTGAAGATTTTTGTAGAATTATTTGAAATTTGCTGAAATGCTAAGGAGTATAAGTTGGAGAGACTTGCTTATGAGGTCTTTGATGAGAAATGCAGATGTTACTGTCAAAGAGACCGATAACTTTGGGCAGTGCTGTATTTAGACAGGACTCACAGACATAGGAGTTCCATGATCTAAAAGGAAGTGCAAGCAAGTGGGAGGAGGAACATATATATAGGAAAGAAAGGGAGCTGTTGGTCACTCCCGAACCCTCGTTTCTTTTGTTCTCTTATTTGGAATGATTTCTTAAAGTTACCAGTCATTTTCATTGAAAACTACTTTTGAATATGGGTATTTGATTATTATTTCTATTGATGCCTATGATGCTCGGACTCGGGTATGGGTATCGGGTACAGGTACGTATCTAAGTGTCAGATTTTTTATTTTTAAAAATGTAGAATAAGGGGACATGTTTAAAAAGAGTCCAAATTTTGGACACGGGTACGTGGGTAGGTACGTCTTTCAAGTTTTAATTTTTTTTATTAATCCAAGATGTCATTTTGAATAAATTAAAATTAATTGTTCATAAATAAAGAAATGAGGATTGAATAATGTGTTAAGATGAATAAAATAAAATTTTAAGGTTTAGTTTTCAATTATGAGAAATTAATTACTGAATGTTATATAAAATTGAAAATGAGGGACTGGATCGTAATTTGGACTTAGTGAAGCACTAAATGAAACCCATTTTCATTTTATACAAATAAATCTCTAGACCACTGATAAAGAGAGGGAAAGAAAAAAGAAAGAAGAAGAAGAAGGGAAACTTAACACCGTCGTCTTTCTCTACCCTCTCGGAGGCGGCATTAGGTTTATAAAGAGCAGAAACGAGAAGTAAAGGAAAAGAAAAGAAAAAAGAAGAAAGAAGAAAAATGAAGAGGAAGAAGCAAAAATGACGAAGTGTCCGGTTGTAACTTGAAGGATCCGACACATATCCCATATCCATTCCTATGTCGTATCGTATTCGACACGGGTACTCCAACCATTTCGAAGAGTCCGAGCATCAGAGATTGATGCTGCCAGGTCTATTTTTTTAATATTTTATTACTGAAACTGTATTCTTTTGGAGGGAAACCTGGAGATTTGGGGTGACTTGGGGGAGGGGAAGTGATATACATGGGAATATTTGTTGTCATTCGTGCTTTACTTGTTCGTTTGCTTTTAAGTGCATTTTGTGTTTGCTTCCTATTTATCAAATTTTCATCAGTGGATTTAATGGAAGTAGTATTTATATGTCTCTACCCGTCCAGACAGTGCAAAGGACGTCAGTCAGCAATCTAATTCTGGTGAATCTAACCAGGCAACATCCTCAGTTGAAGCGACAAGGTGCGTACTGCATATGTAACTTTGTAGTTTTCTAACCTTCTTTCATGCCAAATCTCTGTTCCAGCTATTCCCTGCCCTTTCGTTTTTCAAGCCCATTACTAGTGTCCATGGATCCACTTGTCTCTGATTATTTTCAGTCATATTCATCATTTTTCCATGATAAATGGTAGATGGCGATGCTATGGAAAGTAGTATTAGTTTTGATCTCTACTGTGCAAGTCTTTTTGTCTGCAGTATTCCAGTACTTCTCCTTCGTCTTTTGAAGTTTCAATTTTTGGGAACACGTTTCTTTCAGTAATTTACCTGCAAGTGATGCTGGAGCTGAAAAATCTGCGACGGAATCAGATCAATCTAACAATGCTCCAGCTGCTGCTGAGGAGGTGGAATCTGCTAGCCGGCCTACCGACAGTGGTGGATCTATCACAACAGCCTTAGCTAGTGCGGGGCATACTTTAGGAGGAGCTCAGGCTGAGCTTGTCCTGAATCCACTTCGAATTGCATTTGAGACCAAGAACATCATAGTCATGGAGCTTGCCCTGGATTGCCTTCATGTAGGTTTTTGTTTTGGTCACTGATATTCAGCTTTAAACATTACTTGCAGAAGACATTTTTCAGTTTCTTTTAACATTTGGCATCAGAAAGTTGATATTTTGTAACTCCTCATAGTTTTTTTCTTGTTAATGTGTATTCCTTGTGTGTGTGTGATTGCACCTCCATGAATGTCAAGGATGTTTTACCCATCTAACGAAATGGATAGGGGAAACTGATTTTGCTTCTTAAACCATTAAGTTAGATACATCGCACTTCATGCTCATTAACACAAAATTATGTACTAATACTATACTGGATTTGAATTTTTTAATGATGAAATAACTGCTTGTACTAGGCTAGATGCTCATTTAAAGCACCTTTGAACTTTTATTTGATGGATTTTGAAGATTATGTATCTCATTCTAATCTGCTTAATTTTCGAAAACAGAAACTGATTGGATACAATCACCTTGAGGGTGATCCTGGTCTAGATGGTGCTAAAAATTCGCAACTGTTCACTGATATTCTCAACATGGTCTGCAGCTGTGCAGATAATTCATCACCTGACAGGTATACTGTATACACGCCAGCACATTGGACATTTATACTTTTTCTTTATTTGTTTGGTATTTACTGAATGTAACTCCTGAGGAAATGAAATGCAGCACTACTCTTCAAGTACTGAAGGTGCTTCTTTCTGCTGTAGCATCGACTAAGTTCAGGGGTATGCTTGCTTAATATTCCTTTTTTTTAATAAATATGTTGTCATTACAATTTAGCGAACTTCAAATTGGGAAGAAAGATTATTTTGTTATATTAGATATGTTCTATGAGATCTGTTATTCATGTTTTTATGTTGGTCACTTTTTAAGTTTTCACTCTAATATCATTCTGCTATTTTACTATCAATTGATAGAATGTTTCTTTCTGCGGAATAAGGTTAGAAATTTTTGGATGGGACTAGTTGTGTAAAAAGCCTCAGATATTGCAGAGATTCATGAAGTCAATGAAATTCAGAAAGGAGTGAAATAAAATGCGTACAGAGTCATAATATATGTTGCTCTAGGAAGACCATACTTTTACTGTCGAGATACAAGTACTCTTTTGAAGTTCATAACTAAGAAATTTCGGTAGTCATGGTCACTCCACTAAAATAGAAGTACAGGATAAATATTTTGTAAAACCTGTCAACTTGAAAGACTGAAAACGCCTTTGAAGTAAATATACTCAAAAGTTATGTATTGCACCTCATGCACAAAATGAAAGCTCTACCAGTTGTGGCACGTCATACTTTTAAGATGTGCAGGAAGGTTTAGGCAATCTCTTTATGCCACAAATAGTCTCCTGGTGCCATTATGTTACTTTTTCTCCTTCTCAAGAGCCAAGAGTTTTAAATTTCTTGGCTTTGTATAGCTAGCCATCGCCTATATGTCCTTCAGACTAGCCTATTTTCACCTTTAGTACATCCAGCTTCCCATTGGATTTTGGGTGCTGCACTGGTCCATTCTTGCCACCTGGCAATCTTCTACATGTGACTGTCCACAGATCTTCTACAGAGCAAAATGTAGGTACTTTCCAAAGACATGATTTTGCAAAACTACATATCTGCTAAGTCGTTTCATATGTTGATGGTAAACTAAGCCGATGGATTTTGCAACATGAAAAGGCATCAAGGATATGAAGGAAGCTACATTGACAAGCTTCTTCTTTTCCTCTTCTTCATTATAAAGTTGGTGTTGTGGGATGATGGTTGATTTTTCTTACTTGTGCAGTCAGAACTTCAAATCACTTGGTTTAGGTGTTTCCCAAGTAAACACTTTGCTGGGGTCTCTTCACTTTGTTTAATAGCCACTTCTAAGATTATTTAACCTCCTGACAACAAGTTTCATCCATGTTGGACAGAGGCACTATTGAACGGACCTAAATTTCTCAAATTCAAAAGGTTTAGTTAATTATATGTGCCGTCTTGCCTTGTTCTAATGCAGTTCATGGTGAACCATTGCTTGGAGTCATCAGGGTGTGTTATAATATTGCTCTTAATAGGTAATGGTTCATACGTTGTAAGGTTAAATTGATTTTAACTCCATATAGAGCTAATAGTGTCTGTTTTGGATGTTTAGCAAGAGTCCTATAAACCAAGCAACTTCAAAAGCCATGCTAACTCAGATGCTCAGCATCATATTCAGACGGATGGAAACTGATTCAGTATGTAATAGAAGTTTCATTTCAGAAATCTTTTGTTTCTTACCATTTAGTTGATTGAAACACAGTTCAATGCTCAATAATCACTACCTGGTGATTCAGGTAACTTCCGCTTCAAGTTCTGTTGCATGTAAAGAAGCTACTTCGAAAGATGCGTCAAACACAAAGGTTGATCAAGTGTCATCCAGTGACCAGAACGAGCAAGGAATGAATCTGGGAGATGAACTTCAAAACTTTGTTGGCGGCACTGATATCAAGGTGCTTGGCTACTTCATATCTTTGTTGCCTTTTACCATATGATTATGCACTTTGCTACAGCCGAATAATGCTATTCTAATTACCAAGTGTTTCACGTATTTGTATGTTTTTTGAGTGTCAGAAAATTTTCCATCTGATAACTGAAAATTATGAGACGGAACTCGTTCTTTTACAGGGTTTAGAGGCTGTTCTTGAGAAGGCTTTGCACGAAGATGGTGAAAATGTCACAAGGTATGGATACCATATGAAGATTGAGATTGTTATAATTAGGATTTAGGAAAAGAAATTTATGAATAACCCCCATAACATGATTTATGCACTCCATGTTTCCTCGCAGACATGGAGTGCAGATCTCAAAAGTTGAAGTCCATTCATCATGTTTCTTTCAAATATATGAACTTGAACTGTCTTGTTCTGTACATAAATAATAACCCACTTCTGGGTGCTTATACCTTCAACTTGTGAATTCTCTCAGAGGAAAGGACCTAGGGAGCATGAATATTGGACAACGTGATGCTCTACTTCTTTTCCGCACCCTGTGTAAGGTTTGTATGTAGCATCTTGTTTATATACTATTCTAGATTCTAATTTGTGACTGTTTCGATATAATTTTTTGATATGTTTGTAGATGGGTATGAAGGAAGATAAGGATGAAGTTACTACCAAAACGCGTATTCTCTCCCTGGAGCTTCTGCAGGTTAGTTGTGGGAATATATCTCCAAACTAGCAAGTTTGCATGTTGTTGTTGGATGCTTAAGAATACTCTTTTAATTGGACACTACTTTATTCTAAACTACTCTGTATGTTTCGTACTAAGTTGTTGAATGGAAGTTCACAGCCTAGAGAATGTATATACAAATTTCTGCTTATCAATTGTTGTTCTTATTCGATCCTTTTCTCCCTCCCTGTTCACCATTCTCTTTCCATTTGAAGCCCAGTTTCCTCCCATTTCATATATACTTGCAGGCGGATGAGTTATTGGTTTTTTCCAATTACCTATTGTATTGAACTGTTGGCCGTTTTCCTTTTATTATATGTGGTAGCTGTTCACAAATTACAATCATGTAGTTAAGTAAAACCTGAAAAATCAATTCAGATTTTTATCCTGTGTTTGTTATAATAAGTATTTAAAATAATTGAACCAAGAAAGAGATGTTCAATTTCAAAATCAAGTTTTGGGATTGAAATACGGGTTTGTTGATGAAGTCATTGTATTAGTAAGACGTGTTAGATGAAAGCAATGGTCATGCTTATTCTTAGCATCTGGGAAAAATGTAAACTAAATGGATGTTGAATGTTTTGAAAAGAATGTAGTAATACACGATATTAGTTCTTGTTGTGTGCTCATATTATGCATGCTGAAGACTCATCACACATCATTTACCATGTGGAATTTACAGGGTTTACTGGAAGGTGTTAGTCAATCATTCACGAAGAACTTTCAGTTTGTTGACTCGACAAAAGCTCACCTTTCATATGCATTATTGAGAGCATCAGTTTCTCAATCTTCTAGCATCTTTCAGGTTTAACAGATGTTTTCTCTTTTGGCTCAATTTTATGTTCGCTATTATGAAAATTTGTGCAATTATGTTGACAATAATTTTTATTTTCACTGCAGTATGCAACAGGAATTTTCACAGTGCTTTTGTTGCGGTTTAGAGAATGTCTTAAAGTATGAGAAAACTTCGAAAAGTTTGTGTGATAATTTCTTTATCAGAATTGAAACATTTTTATTTTGTTCTCTAGGCTGTAAACTTATGTTTATTCTTTTCAGGGTGAAATTGGAGTATTCTTTCCTTTGATTGTTCTACGATCTTTGGATGGATCAGATCTTAGCCAAAAAATAAGTGTTCTCCGGTACTGTATTTTGCTCTAAATTTTTTTTTTTTTTTTTTTGATAAGTAATCAAATATTTTATTAAGCAAGGATAATTCAAAGAAAATGTATTAACAATTTAAATAAGGAAAAACATAAAATTTGGACAGCCCGTCTATACGAGTAGTAGCTGCAACATTAAATCAATTATATAATGTCAAATAAAACAATTCCCTAATCTGCTGTGTTATCCGTGTATGATCATCAGAATAGCGACTGTTTTTCTCCTTCCACACACCATACGATGCAGTCTGGCATAAGGTTTCAAACAAGTTTACTGTCCTTATTACGAAACTTTCTCCTCCATGCCTTTTAACACATTTTCCATACGCCGTGGCAACACCCAATCCATGTGTTGAGAAGCTAAAATATCGTTCCACAGCAAACGAGCACCGTCACAATGAAGAAACAAGTGGCCAGGCGTCTCCCTATTTCTCCTATACATAACACCATTTTGTAACATAAAAAATCCCTTATTCAGAGGTTATCTATCGTTAACATCTATCCCCTCACAGCCATCTATAGTAAAAATGCCACCCGAGGAGGCAATTTACATTGTCATACCATCTTTTAGGGGAATGAGTTCTCCATAGGTCCTTATAAGGATTTAAAATAAGTGCCCACTGAGAAAATACTATTCTGTGCCAACCTCCATCTGCTACAATCACCATCTCCTACTCTGATGTGCACCTCGTACAAAAATGTCAAAAGCAGCGCATAATCATCTAGTTTTTTGTGTTGTAAGCCATTCCCAAAAACAATGTTCCAGCTAAGACTTCTGTTATGTGTATTTAAGATATCTTTCACCATGGCAGACGACACCAAAGCAATATGATATAAAGAAGGAAATTCCACCTTTAGCGGTCGATTTCCACACTGACAATCATCTCAGAAACTGATAGTATTACTATTCCCGACAATAAACGTCAATCTCAAAAGTCCCTCCACCTTTGTTGGATATACCGTCACAAACTCACCCCATAAGAACCATGACTCTCGACTGAGCACTATTCCCCTCCATAACAACATATTTTGCCTCTATAATCTCTCTAGAAACTCCCCCTTTCCACTCCGAATCGCCACAACCACTTACCTAGTAAGGCCTAAACAATACAAGGCTCTTCAATTCGAGACCCCTTATCCTTAAGGGAGAAACAAACTATACCCCTAATTAACTAAATGAAGTTTTCTCTCCTCCTTTAACCCTCTCCAAAGAAACTCCCTTTGAATTCTCTCAATCATTTTGCTAGCAGCAGGAATATGAAATGATGAGAAGAAATAAGTATGGAGATTCGATAGGGTGGACTTAATGAGTGTAAGACAGCCTCCCTTTGAGATGTACATGTGCTTCCAACCTGCTAACTTCCTATCCACCCTTTTCGCAATACTGTTCATAATATGTTTACTTTTAAATCGTGCTCCTAAAAGGAGTTCAAGATATGACATAGACAACTGTGCGACCCTAAAACCCAATATAGCCACCAACTTCTCCATGTTATATTTTCCTCTTAAATGGTTTTCATGTTGTAACAAAACCTGTTTATATCTTTAGTTTGAATATTATCTACTGTCGCCATCCCTTAAAAGAAATGAAAGTGTGGTTAATTGTCTTATGACATACAGATTTTTTTACCCTTGGTTAGCCAAAATGTGGTTTGTTGACGTGCTGTTTTTCCCCCTTTTTTGGTGTTCTTTGACGTCATAAAATCTAAAATTGGCAGGATGCTAGAGAAGGTCTGCAAGGATTCTCAGATGCTTGTTGATCTCTTCGTTAACTATGATTGTGATCTTGAAGCACCCAACTTGTTTGAACGCATGGTGTGATTCTTTCTGAACACACTGTTTTTATCTGAGTTCCCTGATATACATCTAACAAGTCATCTTTGTCTGATATCTTAATGTTCAGGTAACCACATTATCGAAAATTGCTCAGGGTACTCAAAGTGTGGATCCAAAGTCTGTTACCGCTTCTCAGATGGGATCAATTAAAGGATCTTCACTTCAGGTATATCCTATCGGCTATATATTATTCATCTGGCAACTGTTGTACTCTTATTTCTCGCAACTTCTTTTCAGCCTGACACTGGTTCAAATTGTTTGATTGACACCTGTTTCTTGATATTAGTGTCTCGTGAGCGTGCTAAAATCACTGGTTGATTGGGAGAACTCTCAGAGAGAATCACAGAAGCAGAATATTGGTGAACAGTGTGTTCAAGAACCTTCAACTACAGAATTGAGTGAATCAAAAATCAGGGAAGATTCCCCAAGTAACTTCGAGAGGTTGAAAGCTCATAAATCCACAATTGAAGCTGCTATCTCTGAGGTATGTGGGTCCTTGAGCATTCTTTTGTTGATATGCCCTACTTTCTTGAAAAACCCAATTTTCTGGCTATTTTCTCTCTCAAATATGTAGGCCCAATGTTTATAAGAGCTCTTTGCTTCATTTTTCAATTATGTAACAGTTCAATCGCCAATCAAGGAAAGGCGTACAATATCTGATGTCCAGTGGGTTGGTGGAAAATACACCAGCTGCAGTTGCTCATTTTCTGAGAAATACTCCCAATTTGGACAAGGTAGACGTTATTTTGGTTTTGCTTCATAAATTCTTTGATTAAAAAAGTTACAATTAACTAATTTAACTTTCTCAGGCAATGATTGGTGATTACTTAGGTCAGCACGAGGAGTTTCCTCTGTCTGTCATGCATGCTTACGTAGATTCCATGAAATTTTCTGGGATGAAGTTTGATGTTGCAATTCGTGAGTTCCTTAAAGGATTCCGACTTCCAGGGGAGGCTCAGAAGATAGATCGTATAATGGAGAAGTTTGCAGAGCGGTAGGCATTTTTGGTTGCTAAACTTGTGTGCATAGGGGTATACTCAAATCTGTTTATGAAGGACCCTCAAGCGGGAAAAGAAAATATGGGAACTCAGATAAGTTGAAGGAGCCTTAAACTGGAAAATGAAAATAAAACCACATATAGAAACATTTAAGACATTGGTGCTGACACTTGATATTTTCTCAAGGTTTAGATGCTGTAAAACCTTGGAATAATTGAAATACTTCTTCTGTCAGGAAGATGTCTGGCAGTGGCATTCCAAGTAGCCGATCTAAAGTGGTTTGAGCCTTGATCAATCTTTTCACCAACTTGAGTGAAATAATAATCATAACAAATCACTTCTGGAAGAAGGATTTGTTGATGCCCTTTAGGGTCGTTCTTATTTAATGTAAATCAAGAGGCCTTTGTGACATATTGGCCAGTATATATAGGTGCTTATTATGCTTTCTCCTCTTTGGAACTCTATCCTGGACACGAACTATACATATTATGATATCATTAACATGGAAAACCATACAAAATATGGTCTGAAAATGATGATGGCATGAAAAAGTAAAAGTACTTCTACACCTCCAAAATGTATAATTAGATGTGCATTATTAAAAAAATTCTATGCAAGCAGCAGGTATTCTGCAAGAACACTAAGTAATAAGATAAGATAAATTTGCCTTAAAATTCAGCAATTACCCAACGAACATAATTTTTCTTGTTCTTTCCCTTCCGCCTTAATAGAACTGTTCATTTTAAGTTAAATTTACTTCTATATAGATGCTAGTTTAAAAGAGAATGTACCTTGCTTATGTTGATGTTAATAATTCAGTTGATTTAATCCTTCCTCATGTTGATGTAAATAATTCCGACTGGAAACAATGTTTTATTTTTTTGGCAGTTATTGTGCAGACAATCCTGGTCTTTTCAAGAATGCAGACACGGCATATATTCTTGCGTATGCTGTTATAATGTTGAATACTGATGCTCATAATCCGATGGTGTGGCCAAAAATGTCCAAAAGTGAATTTGTACGAATCAATGCTAGGGATGATGCTGAAGAATGTGCTCCTCAGGAACTCCTAGAAGAGACCTATGATTCTATCATCAAAGAAGAGATAAAAATGAAAGATGATCCTGCTGGCATTTCTAAAAGTAGTAAGCATAAGCCAGAAGTAGAGGAGAGGAGCCGACTTGTTAGTATTCTTAATTTAGCTCTTCCCAGAAGGAATTCTTCAACTGATTCAAGGTCCGAAAGTGAGGCAATTATTAAGCAAACACAAGCTATTTTTCGGAACCAAGGAGGAAAAAGGGGAGTTTTTTATACTTCGCATCGCATTGAACTTATCCGTCCCATGGTTGAAGCTGTTGGGTGGCCATTGCTTGCTACTTTTGCTGTTACTATGGAGGAAGGAGATAACAAACCAAGAGTAATTCTTTGTATGGAAGGATTCAGAGCAGGTATACACATAACACATATTCTCGGAATGGATACAATGCGTTACGCGTTTTTAACTTCTCTGATCAGGTAAATCTCACTTTCTTTTTCTATATTTTTGCACTGTTGATTGTCTTATAAGTTTTTCCTTATAGTACCTCTCTGATTTTCTCAATGTTTTTGTTTTTTGTTCTATAATGTTGGTGAATTTTGAATGCTTTTTTCCTTAAAAAGTACAAATCACTTTTCATGGGAATTTGGTAACACATTTTTTACTCACCATGGAAAATTTTGTGGAGCATGACAAATACTCTTGTGAAAATGCATTGCAGATTTAATTTCTTACATGCACCAAGGGATATGCGTAGTAAGAATGTAGAAGCACTTCGCACACTGTTGGCTTTAAGTGACACTGACACTGATGCTCTTCAAGACACATGGAATGCAGTCCTGGAATGCATTTCTCGCCTTGAATATATAACATCGTCGCCTGCTGTGTCTGCAACTGTCATGCAAGGATCAAATCAGATATCTAGAGATGCCGTTGTTCAATCTCTGAGAGAGTTGGCTGGAAAACCGTCTGAACAAGTCTTCGTGAATAGTGTCAAATTGCCCAGTGAATCTGTGGTGGAGTTCTTTAATGCTTTATGTGGTGTCTCAGCTGAGGAATTAAAACAGAATCCAGCACGCGTGTTCAGCTTGCAAAAGCTTGTCGAGATCAGCTATTACAATATGGCTCGTATACGCATGGTAATCTCTTCATCTGAAAGAGTTCCTACTCTACCTTAGTTTATTGTAAATGGAATTCTGTTGGGCTTTGACGACGTGGTTAACATATTGGTTTCTGACTCACAGCAGCCTTTAGCAATGTATGTCTTTTAAACTGTGGATACTACTTTCAATTTGGTCATGACCCCTGAGGCTATAAAGTGCTCGTAAGAGTACTTACTGATCTACTTAGAAGAGATATGTTCACATTTCACATTGTTTTGTTTATTAATCGTGTGGCACTTAGTAATAATATTATCTCTACAATATAATACATTTGACAATATTTTCGGGTTTACTTTGTCAAGGGTTTCCTACCACATTGATGTGAACACGTCAAGGGTTTCCTACCACGTTGATGTGAACACTAGCATACAAAATGAAATTTCTGAATTGATCTGTTATCCATCTGTTTTTGAATATTTTTTCAAGTACTCTAAATAAAGACAATCGTTGCAGATCACTTATCAATTGTAACAAATTGCATAGAAAGTTGTTTTAAGTCCTTTTCAAAATGTTTGGCAATGCACTGGCTGCATATGCTGAAAAGTTCCTTTTATCTTTTATATTGACTAGGGACACATTTTATTGGAGTGAGGAAACATGTTACTCAACTATAAATGACTGATCTTAATTATGAGGATGCATACGTGTTGTCACATGTGATACACGATGAATTTTATAAATTTACACGCACATTCAATTCTAATAGATAGCCAAATCTATTTTTTAGGTTTGGGCCAGAATATGGTCTGTCCTGGCGAATCATTTTATCTCCGCTGGGAGTCATCGCGATGAAAAAGTTGCTATGTATGCCATTGATTCTCTACGACAACTTGGTATGAAGTATTTGGAGCGTGCAGAACTTGCGAACTTCACTTTCCAGAACGATATTTTAAAACCATTTGTCATTCTTATGAGAAGCAGTCGAAGTGAATCTGTACGGAGGCTTATAGTGGATTGCATTGTTCAAGTATGTATGTGTGACAATATGTACTTTCAGTTTGTTGATATTTATGTGTTTTTTGTATGTTAATACACTTTGTTAGGGATAACAGATGATAAAATCTAAAGTTGGAAGCATAAAGTCTGGCTGGCGAAGTGTGTTTATGATTTTCACTGCTGCTGCGGATGATGACTTGGAACCAATTGTTGAAAGTGCATTCGAGAATGTAGAACAGGGTCAGAACCAATCTTTTCTGTTTCTTTCTCATGAAGTATGTTTTATATAGTTATGGAAGATTGTTTAAACCTTGACTGACGTGGTAGAGGGTGCAGTTGTCTTGGAACACTTTGATCAGGTTGTTGGAGACTGCTTTATGGATTGTGTCAACTGCCTGATTGGATTTGCCAATAATAAGAGTTCTCACCGGATAAGTTTAAAGGCTATTGCACTCCTCCGAATATGCGAGGATCGTCTTGCGGAGGTTTGTTTCGACTTTTGAGCATTCATTTTTATAACTGATCTTGACTCTTATTCTATGTTTTTTTTTTTTTTTTTTGGTCCATCATTTCCTGTTCTCAGTCTTCTTCTATAGATTGCAACAGTTTGCTCAGAATTAATTAATTTTACTGCAGTGGGTACTCGTTTAAGTAGTATTAAAATGTATGTGGTTGGATGAATAAGAACGAGCTCAAAAGAACGGATTTTTGTGACAACCTCTCGTGGGCATACAAGCAATCACTGTTTTGTTAATTTTTTTCATTTGCAGGGCCTTATACCAGGTGGTGCTCTGAAACCAATTGATACTCACGCGGATGAAACTTGTGATGTCACTGAGCACTATTGGTTCCCGATGCTGGCTGGTCTTTCTGACCTGACTTCGGATCCAAGAGCAGAAGTCAGAAACTGTGCACTTGAGGTTTTGTTTGATTTGCTAAATGAGAGAGGTAGCAAATTCTCCTCATCATTTTGGGAAAATATTTTCCAGCGGGTCCTGTTTCCCATCTTCGATCACGTTAGACATGCTGGAAAAGATAATTTTATCTCTTCTGGTGATGAGTGGCTCCGGGAAAGTAGCGTTCACTCTCTCCAGTTGTTATGCAACCTTTTCAACACTTTTTACAAGGTATCATAAGTGGTTGATCTTGATCATTACTAGTAAACATGTAGCTTCTTTCCTACCAGTTCACTCTTTCTTTCCCCTCTTCACTGCTCCTATTCTCTATGCATTTAGCGAATATTTCAGCTTTTTCTTTCTTGGTTATACAGTCATTTTCTGTTTGTTTGTGTTACTCAGATGTTGGTTCACTGTATTTAACTATATGATATTTTGGTTCATTGAACAAAATGTGCTTATGAATAATGTATTTTTTCTTCCTTCAACTCGCCCTTGAAGAGCTCTCCTTCCTGGTAATATTTTAGTGATAGTAGGTATAACGCATGTTATTCGTCTAACAGTGTTCTTTAGTCAATGTCTCTCACTTCTTGAACTCCTTCAAATATGTTAATATGTATCTGCCTGAGCAGTGGTTGACTTAATGTTTATTTGTTTTCCTTATATAGCCTCTATCCAAATGGACTTCCTGAACTTCCTATTCCTGTACCAAGTATAATACTTGCTTTAGCCTGTCTGAGATCATCTAGTTATGGTGATGTGCTGCTGTAATTATTGCCAAGTTGTCTACTTGCTGTTTTCTCTTGTGATCAATTCATGTAATTTTCAGAACTTCGAAAATCATAATTGCTGAATTTCACTGCTGCATAGATCATGATTCCTGACATTTAAATAATCTTCTGATGATTTATTATTCATTATATATAGGATGTGTGTTTTATGCTGCCTCCACTGCTCAGTTTGCTGTTAGATTGTGCCAAAAAAACAGATCAATCGGTTGTTTCCATATCTTTGGGTGCATTGGTGCATCTTATTGAAGTTGGAGGACATCAGTTTAGCGACAATGACTGGAATACTTTGTTGAATAGCATAAGGTGCATAAGGAGCATATATGCCTTACTATTTTATTTTATAGTATTTTGTATTAACAATGATTTGGTTCACTCTGTCCAGAGATGCTTCATACACAACACAGCCCCTGGAGCTGCTCAATGATTTGGGTTTCGACAATTCAAAGCATCATAAAATATTCGCAAGAGTTTCAGATGCCGCTTTTGGTGTTAATCCTTCATTATCTAGTGGAAGTAACGCATCAGATAATAATCATAATAACATATTTGAAAATGGGGATACAGTGGGAATAATGTCCTCAAATGCCAGTATTAATAACAATTCGCTGGATCATAATCCAGAGATGGGGCTTCGAGCAGATATGGAGGGATCTGAAGGTTAGCAATGGACTTACGCAATCATTGCTTGGATACTTGTATGACATGTTTGATAGGTAGGATTGGACTGTACCAGACAGTATTGTAGAAGAAAAATAAGCGAAAATATTGTTTACTATACTGTCCAGTCCTACCTGGTACCCTGTTCCGGACATGCACTTACAGTAAATTCATTCTATCAAGATTTGAAATAAAAGCGTAAGTTAATGTCTTTCGTAGGCATGCCGTCACCTTCTGGAAGAGCTACAAAACCCACTGATGGTGGAGGCCTACAACGCACTCAAACAATAGGTCAAAAAATTATGGGAAATGTGATGGAAAACATTTTTGTGAGAAGTTTTACCTCAAAACCAAAGTACCATACCCCTGATATTCTGTCACCATCTTCTCCATCCAAGGTTAGCACTTGGTTTTTATTTTGTTGATATGTTTTTTAAGGTTTTGATTGTTCAAATTGTGTCACTGAATCATTTTCCCTTTGCTGTGTTAACTACATTATCAATACATATTCATGAAATCTTTCACATTACTCTTTTGGTCATTGAGAACATTTCTGGGCTTGACTCACAAGTTAAATTTGAAGGAAGATTCCAAACTCCTATTTCTTCACTGTTAAAACAACGCTCTGTTTTGCCCCTACAGAACAAGTCAATAATATAATAATTGATACGTGTGAACTATTGGACTAAAAAGGAAAAGGAAAGCACAAACTGGGGATGTGTTGAACCCTTTGGTGTTAATGTAAAGAAAGAAGACTCGATACAATTTTATCCCTTTTTTCGGAAGGGAGGGACCACAACTCTAATTTACTTCACCTAGCTGTCCAACCAACCCAACAGGTGTGTGTGTGTTAACTTACTAGATTTTTTTGGAGCTGTTGAACTGGTGATTACTATTTGCTCAAAGGAGTCACCATTTATTCACAGGGAAACGGAACTGAAATTGAGTCCAAAGTTCTGTAGCACGGTTGAGAGTAGATATTGAAGTTTGTGAGTGAGCTTATAAATGAGAAATATTAAAAAGCCAGTTCAGTTAATTAATTGAAAATGGGACAAAATTATAGACCTCAAATCTAAGTACTTTGTATAATGGAGGATTGCAGTTAGAAAGTCATAAAAAATTCTAATATTGCTAGGAATTTATACAGACTTG
Organism: Olea europaea var. sylvestris; assembly: GCF_002742605.1. NCBI lineage: Eukaryota > Viridiplantae > Streptophyta > Magnoliopsida > Lamiales > Oleaceae > Olea > Olea europaea. Next base: position 7,139,470 of record NC_036248.1, on the reverse strand, counting down.
TCTTTGAATGTAGAAACTTGAAAGGGCCGAGACTGCTAAATTTTCTAGTGTTCTGCAATACTTAAGAGGTTCTGTGTAGATAAAATCTCTCAAGTAAATCAATATTTTCTATGAAAGTTTCCAGAGCCCCTACCTAAGAAAAAGATGTACCGTGTGGGTGGTGTGTATAAGTTTTAAAAAAAGCCTGATCTGTTGCTCTCTTTCATTCTCTTGTATTTAAGAGCGATGGTTGCTATTGTTTCTTCATTCTCAAAAGATATTTATTCCAGCGACAGATTGTATCAATACTACATTTTTGCCATTGTATTGATATTAGAAATGCTGCATTAGAGTGCATTGTTTTCTAACTAATTTTTTTCTTTCGAGTTTCATTATTTGAATTCTGGGTTTGATTTTTTTCCCCTTCTCTAGTTACCTGATGCTACAGAACCTGATGCCAGAGAAGAGGAGGAGAGTCCAATGCTGGGAACCATTAGGAGCAAATGCATCACACAGTTATTACTTTTAGGTGCTATTGATAGCATTCAGGTATGAATCAGTTTCTTCTTCAATGTAATCTTCAAATCGATTTCTTTTACGAAAATTTATCTATTAATTACTACACTTGTCTTATCTATTTTATTTTTATCATTTCAGCATTTTAAAATTGATTTTTGCTGGTTATGTCTCTATTTCTGCACAAAATTATGATATGTTTACGTTTATCTCACCCATTTTTCACATCAGCAGTCCCAGTAATCTCAGCATGTTCAGGATATAGTGAAACAAAGTTCTTTCTTTTAACAATATAAATATAAGACTGAATAAAATGCCTCAAAATTGATCTTGGAATGAGAAAATTCTCAATGTAATTGATGTTAAAGTGTACATTATGAGTGCATTTTGCTACCACGCTCAGTTAATACAAGTCTAGATGACAATTTTGTAGTTGATACATTTCTAACTTGCAGAAGAAATACTGGAACAAGTTGAATGCATCACAGAAGATCACCATAATGGACATTTTGTTCTCCGTCTTAGAGTTTGCCTCATCATACAACTCATATACTAACCTCAGAATGCGGATGCACCAAATTCCTGCTGAAAGGTTGGCCAGCATATTTGTAATTTATAATATTTTCTCTTTGATTTTGAGTTTGATACTTCCAAGCCCCATGCCTCTTTTATAATGATTGGGTTTTTGCTTGGCAGACCACCACTAAATCTTCTTCGCCAGGAGTTAGCTGGAACATGCATCTATCTGGATATCTTACACAAGACGACAGCAGCAGTTGATATTGAAAACGAGGAACATGTTAAAGAAGAGAAAATTCAAGGAGTAGCTGAAGAAAAGCTTGTGTCTTTTTGTGAACAGGTTCTAAGGGAGGCATCTGATTTTCAATCTAGCATGGAGGATACCGCTAATATGGATATTCATCGAGTTCTAGAACTACGGTCTCCAATTATTGTCAAGGTGTGAAATATATGAAATGTTACATTTTACCTTTCTGTTCTACACTTTGGTTTCGCATATTGCAGTAGTTCCCTTTTGGTTGCAAGAGGATACCTTTACACTGTTTGCTGACCATCCTCTTTCTGGAAATATAAGGTCATCTGAAGACTATCTGCATTAAGCCAGCTGAGGATTAATCAACTCAATGTTTCATCAGACTAACTAACAATTAGTGATCGATATCAATTTCTCAGAAACTATAAGTGGAGCTCATAAATAATTCATATTTTATTATTTTCCTTTTCTTGTCCTGTTTCATTGGGACCTGTGCATGCACATATTTAATAGAGAAATGAAGCAAATACAAGGGAATGCATGATGCTAGACAAATGCATAGGAGTTTGAAAGAGGAGATGAACAATGTGATTTCAGTTCGTTTTTGGGACATATTTTCTGAAAAATCTAATGGCTGCTTTTGCTCATTCTAGAATTGCATGTTGCTCCTTTGTTGTAAGATGGATGTCAAAAGTTCCAATTGCTAAGTTAAACAAGATATTAAAGATTTGTGATTTGAGAAAAAATAATAATAATAATAATTAGAGGAGGTTTGGTGGGGATTAAAATTAGATTTTTAGTAGATTTTGATAAAAGTTTTTGAAATGTGTGGTTGAAAAGTTGTGAGACCTGTGAAAAATATGGTTAATATTGATTATTTTTTTTTTTTACTTTGACTCCGATTAAAATCCGAGCCAAACAGGGGCTTAGTTTTATTATTGTCAAAAACAGAAGTCAGCCATTCTAGACTTGCATGTTGCTCCTTAGTTGTAAGATGGATGTCAAAAGTTCCAATTGCTTAGTCAAACACGATATTAAAGATTTGTTGATGTGAGAAAAAAATAATTAGTTTCATTGTTGTCAAAAACAGAAGTAAGTGGGTTTTCTGTACAGGCGTGGGAAATTGAATTGAGATTTTGGATGTAGACTGAAGGTGGCAAGTTGTGGAATGAATTTCTAGATAGGAAAATAAAAATAAAGAAATGAAGGTGTTGCAATGTTACATGTTTGATGTCAATATTGTCAGGCTTTACCTTTTCCGTGACTCCATGAAGACTGGAGATTTGAAATTCTTATTTCATGACGTTTTCCACAATCCTAGGAGTAAATTTACCCCCCATTAAATTAAATTTCACTTCTCTCCTATTTTCAATCACACAATCTTCCATAAAATAATATTACATGTAAATCGAAATTTTTTCCTTCTTTTTCAACTACTCATCTTCAAAAAAATACTATTCCGCCCATTTTATTTTAATTTGAAAAAATGGGGCCAAACGGGGGCTTAAATTGGCAGAAATGCAAGTACTTGTTGAAAAATGTAAATGCAATGTGACTGGTTTATTTATGCTTTTCCGCAAACATTTCATACGTTCCTCTTGATATTGTGATTCAAGTTGCAACTTATAATAATATTTCATGGTCTTTCAGGTGCTGAAAGGCATGTGTGATATGAACTCCCAGATATTCCAAAATCACCTCAGAGATTTCTATCCATTTATTACGAAACTCGTCTGCTGCGACCAGGTAAACTTGGCTCCCAGAATGTTTGTATATAACCATTACAATTTATACCCATTGTTATTGAGTATTGACAATTGAGAAACTGAAGATTAAAGAAATTTATCTTTAGTTGGCAAATGAGATTATTTAATGGTCATGTGATGCATCAACATATTAAATGGCCGTCCTATATTTCAGATGGATGTACGTGGAGCGCTTGCAGAGCTTTTTAGTAAGCAATTGAACACATTGTTGGTGGCATAGGGAATTATGAGTGGGATTCACTTGAGTTTACTTCAGAGCTAATCTTTCCTTTGGCGGAGTAAATGGGGATACCTTTCCCGGAAGCATTGCTTACTTTTTTCCTCCATTGGTCGTATAATTCCATTTTGTGACTGTTCTTTATCCTTTTTTCATGGTTAAGCTGTATGAATATCGCTTTAGATTTTGGTGGACGACGTATATGAGATGGAATAGAATTAGCAGCTATCTTGTGGTTCCTGTTTTGGATGCCTAGTGTATTGTGGCATCTCAGTGTAACAAATGGGAGTGGATTTTATTATTGGGTTTGAATTTCGGATAGTGAAGGTTGGATGTATGTGATGTGGTATTTGCCTGAAACAAGAGTATCCATTTTTGAAATATAGTAGTTACAGTACCACTATTAAAATTTTAGTTTCTTTTTCATTTGTTTAATGTTATGGGCTATTTTTTCTGTCGCTGAGAGTTGTTGTATAGTCATCGAGATTTCTGATGCTCGTTAAACCCAACTATGATTGCGTGAATTATTTTTTGATGGGTTGATGGGTTCGGGTCAAATTTTTGAGATTTCAGTCTGCCATAGGAATATCAAACATTGGAGGAATTTGCATATGGTGTTCCACAGAACAGTTGGTGTGAAGATGCCAGGGACAGGGAAGTCATATTGATGGTTAAAATACGCGGAAACTTGTCCATACCCCTTGAAGCAGGATATTTTGCCCCAGAACCCGGTGTTGACCATTGCATTTATATACGAAGCTCTTGATAACGAGTATCTTGATATATCTACGTACTTGGGAAACGAGTGCTTTTCTTCAGAGATTTTGATGTACTATTGTCAAAATTTATTCCTGTATTTGTAATGCTACATTTTCTTAGGAAATTTTGTGGGTTGAAAGTTAGTATGGAACAGTCAAGTTTGTTAGCAGAAGAATTACCTGGGCTTATGGAATAGGAAATTTGCACCACTAGTCCTCAATCTATTACTTGGATAGTAAGTTGGTTCCTAACATATAAAATAAGGAATTCTGATAAACATTTCCTTATTTAAGTTAAAATCTTCGTTAATAGAAAGATGTTTAGTTTTAAGTTATTAAACTAAATTTAGCTCATGTTTAAACTCAATTTTTTTCTAAAATCATTTTTATTCAAATTTAATTTAATAGTTTATTTTTTGAATTCTTGACGGTATCGAACTAGAATAACATGTTCTTCTTGAATATCTTGTTTCAACGTCAAATGAGAAATTTTATTCTTCTAAGTGTGAAAAATACAGTAAAAATAAATAAATTTTTGTTCTGTCGTGCATTGCTTTGGTCTTTGGTTTGATGGTTGTACGTTCTAAAAATTTGGTACATCTGTTTTGTTTCCCATTCCAAGATTTGTCACTAAAAGAAGGATAATGATAACTCCCATCATTAACTATTTCATTTATGAATTTCATAGTAATAAAAATACATGAACAGTTGATCAGATCTAGTACGGATCATACATGGACGATAATTAGATTCGGCGGCTCCCCAGGAGATACTCATCTAAGATCCCTATGGAAGCAGATCAAGTTGGATCAAATAATTTTACGAGTTAACTCAATTTTTCCTTTTTTTTTTAAACCACACATTCTTCAAAAAATAAAAATTACATAATCTATTTTCAAAAAAAAAAAAAAAAAATTTCAAAAAAACCCTTAATTCTTCAAGGTTACCTATGCTAAATTTTAATTGTAATGACGTCCCTTAATTTTTCCTCATTTTATATTTATGTTCTCAAATATTCTCAACCTTTTTTTTTTTTTTTTTTTCATTGTATTTCATCTTTAATCTTCAATTAATTAGCATATCATGTCTATGATGATGATTTCTATCCAATTATTTCATTAGTGTGGAAAATTATTTTATCAAAGTTTTGTATTTATTATTTATTTGTTTATTTAAGACTCATATGAGCCCCATCAAATTGAAAAATTGTATTTTGAAATAGTAGATTGATGGAGAATGTATAGTGAAAAAAATAAGGAAAAATTCTGAATTTACGTGTAATATTATTTTATTGAAAAATGCGAGTTGAAAAGAAGAGACAAAAATATATTTTGAGAAAAATGAGAATAAAAAAATCCTTAAAAATATATTTGACAAATAAGTATTTCCATCCCTCTTAAAAAAATTTTTGACCGTCGTCATGGACAAGAATTGGTCCTCGACAAATTATTCGGTTTAGAAAATATAATTTGAAGACATAAATACAAAAAATAAAAAATAAAATCGGGAAGATTTTTAATCCCATGTTTGATAGTCATTAAAACAATTTCATTTTCAACCACACATTATTATAATAAAGTATTATGTATGTATATACCCTTTTTTCTTTTTATATATATATATATATATATATATATATATATATATATTTTTTTTCAATTACG